>NW_009259424.1:3124585-3163687 GCF_000687185.1 Egretta garzetta | reverse complement strand
CGTCGATGACGTCCGTATCTGTCCCCAAAGCGGCGGCAGGGCCGCCTCTGGGGTCACAAGGCTTCCTAACTCTGGGCTGGGCTCCTTCTGCGGGAGGAGATGCGGCTCTCAAGTCAGAGGCAGCTTATAGCCGGCCAGGGCAGACCTGATCCGTGGCGTGGGACCGCCGAGGGGGTACAACACCTCGTCTCGCATTCAGGGAGCGGGGACAAAGTAACCGGCGCTTCCACGCGTATTGCAAATCCGCGCTGTCCGAAGCAGAGGGCGGCAGGGAAGCTCCCTGCCAACAAAATTGGTGGTGAGGGGAGCGAGTGGCTGAGTCGCGGGCTTGCGGTTGAGCCCACCGGAGATTTAGGCGTAGTCGCCAGCAGGTACCTGCGTTAGCGGCGTGATGAATAGAAGCAGCTCGCTGCCTGTTCTCCCTAATAGCAGCGCTGACACTGTGACAATATTCAGCTAGTGGCTGCGAGGAGGGAGGAGAAGCGAGGTATGTAATGCTTCTGTTACTCAGAAATGTCTGATGGCGTATTTTATCTGATTGCCAAATGTTTGAGCTAATCAGCAATAAGTGTAAATATAAGTCTTTTTATAGCTGGCTGAATTCATCATCCAGACTTAAATATAGCCCTGACGGCTGCTAAAACCGGATGTTTCCATATGCTGGGGCCCAGACCCAGCGAAGGGTTCAAGCCCAGGTGTCCTTCCGCCGAGGTACCCCTCCCTGCGCCTAAGGCTGAGCGTCCCCGCGCGCACGGCCGAGGAACTCTCCTTCGGCCCCAGAAGCCAGCCAGAGGTTGCTTCCCGGGCAGCCTCAGTGGATGGCAAACGCGGGACGGGACCGGCCGTGCACTGCAGGGACGATGCTCATCGCATCCCGGAGCAACGTGCATGGAGGGGGTGGGAGCAGCTCCGGCACCGGGCTCAGACCTTGCTGCAGCAGGAGCAGCACAGACCTTTTTGCGAGAGCGATCGGTGCCTTTGGGGACGCCGCTAGGAGAGTTTTGCTCTACTTCACTGAAAACTTTGTTGCCGCTTTTAAAGCGCGTGGACCCAGGTGTGCTGCCTCTGACTCCGCCGTCGAGCCCAAAATTGGCAGCAGGTGCAGTGCTGGTGGGAAGCGGGAGCAGCCTTCCCCCCCTTCCCTCCAGCAGGGGAAAAGTGGCTGTTCCTGGGAGGGCCACCACCTAAAGTGGGGAAAGTGTCTGCTTTGCCAGAGGTGCCTGAGGTGCCAGAGTGCGGCCCCCCGTGTCACCTCCCGTGTGGCAAGGGAAGACCTCTGCGACAGCAGGTGCCTCGTGTGGGGCTCGGAGGAGGATGCTCGGGGGGCCACCAGGGTCCGGAGGGAGCGGCTGTAGGAGCACACCATCGCGCTCGAAACAGTGTTCATGGGGGGTGTGTGGGACGCAGCCCCCCAGCTTTTCCAACTGTGAGAGGTAGATGCCGGCCAGCTGCCGGCAGAAAGCCCCTGCCCAGTCCCCTCGCACAGCGCCCGGGCCCCCGGCGCTCAGGGGGAGTGAGGTGGGCTCAGCCCCCCAGCCCACGGGGCCCTGGCTGAATCCTCCTCCGGCTCATTTACTCCTCTCTGCTCCAAGGGGTAGCGTGGGGCTGCGGAACGACTGACCTTTGCAGAAGCAGTTCTAGAGCAAAATGCTTGTTAGTGCCTTGTATTTTCATGTTTTTAAAGGTGTTGACATTAATTAGACTGGGCTTAAAAATATATATCAAAGCTGGTGCTCGTTAAATCCGGGGATGGTATTTGGTGTGATGCGTACAATACCTAAAAAAAAAAAAAAAAAAAAAAAAAAAAAAAAAAACCCAAAAAACCAAACCAAAAAAACCCCCACCCAAACAAGCAACTAATTTATTTGGCGTGGTCTGACATTCCCTGCGTTGCCCTGTGTCATCGTGGACGCTGCTTCTGCTGAGGCCGGGCGGTCGGTGGGGATCTGCCTTGGGTTCATTCATCAGGAGCTAAGTTTACTACGAACTCATGTTGGTTTCATCTCTTCTCCCAAACTGGGGATCTGATGCAATGCTTTTCGCCTTGCAAATAATCCTTACTCATGCAAGTAATTTACATGAGTAAGCGTTGCTCATACAGAGGAGAGAGCTAGTTTCCTGTAATTATTTCCCTAGCAGTATTTTGCATTTTCAGACTAATTGGAGAAAAAAAAAAAAAATAAAAAAAAAGTCGTCACTCCATAAATGTATGTCATTTATAATTGCAGAAGAGATTCTTCCAGAAAGTTAAGGGAGGCAGCGAGTTTGTTCTTTCTTCGTTTTGGGGCAGATGCTCACAGCATCCCTCGAAAGCCTCATTCATTTCCAAGGGGCTCTCTGGGTGCGGAGGTCCTACCCCAAGCACATAAAGGTAGCACAGGCTGGCCCGAGCATGGGCTCTTACGCCGCCAGTGGTTTATTGCCAGCCCCCCTTGCAAAATGTGCTACTCGCTTTGCACAGAAATAGATTTTTTTAATTTTATTTTATTTTTTGAGAGAGATGTAGGAATCTGTACGCTCTTACTTGAAACGAGAACGGCCCCGTTTTAGTCTCTGCGGTGTGTGCCTCATGCTCATATCTGTCAACACTGGTAATGACAACACGTTTCAAACATGCAGATTATGATTATTAAAGGGTGCTTTAAAAATCATGCTAATAGCATCAATCTCCAATGTACACTTGCTCAAATTAATTCAGCTTTGGAAATCAGGCGCACTGTAATAGCAGTGTTAGAGAAATGGCATTTGTCATAAAATATCATGGTTTTGGTAATTGCATATCCACTCTGTATATTTTTATCTCTCTCGCCACCAGTAGCATATGCTGGCAAAGGAAGGAGAGGGCAGTGATATTACTCAGAGAAGCCACATGTTGCTAGCCATTAGCCAGCAATCTGGCGTATCTGGTCACTTCAGGCAGATTTTTTTTTTTCCTCATTATTTTTAATTTTTTTTTTTTTCCCCCTTTCCCTCTGCTTCCCAGTGCACTCAGACTGTAAAATACACCCACCGCTCTCCAGAGTTGCTGCTCCCAGTCTGATCAGTGGCACTAAACATTAAACTCTTGTCTTTGGAGAATAATAGGCCTCACATGGTACACCCTCAAGCATGTTGAGATACTGTGCAGGCTGGAAAATAAAAATGTTCTAATTGTGTCTTTTAAATAAGCATAGGAGTGAATTAATTAGACTATATTTTGTCTTTAGTTGCTTAGTTACACAATAGTATTCCTAAGCACAAGTAAGATAAATTGGCTCTTTTTGTGCTGCTTGTCCCTTAATCATAATTACTGTATTGCTCAGGAGAGTAACGCATACATAGATTTTGCATTTTTAATAATATTCAAACAATATGCGAACGATACAGAAAGTATGTTCTGATTCAAGCTCTTATATGCTTTTATTCGGGAAGAAGTTCTACTGCTGTGGGAGCAATATTTGCATTAGTTGCTCAGAGATGTAGTTCTGGGAAATACATAATTGAAATATTCTTGCAATGCTTGTTCTGGCCCTTTCATTCGCATTCAAAATAACAATGCCTTAAGTCTCCGAACAGTCATCCACTCTTGATTTAAGAGCTTTTTTCTTTGTGTGTGTGTTTGTGCGTGTGCAGTGTGGGTTCACACCCAGCATTAACCCTGCAGAGCCTAGACGCTCGCGTGATTCATAGTGTCGTATCAAGTTGAGCTTTTTATTTTGTAGCTAAAATGCAGTCAGAAGGTCAGATGAACATCGGCATTTTATGGCATTAATCCAATGACCTTAATGCTTGGCAGGCGTCCATGTTTCGATGCGAAGGTGCCAGGGTTATAGATAATAAAAGAGTTTGTTTTCATTTTCTGGATATTTTAATCTTTCTTTGCAAAGCGTAGCCTTGGGTTTGGGGGGCTTGGGGCTGCTCCCGGGGGCCAAAACTTTAATTTCTTCCTGGGTTGTTGAACGTTAGCTGCTAATGATGGGCAGATTGATACAGATACTGAACAATGGAAGGTTCTGGCAAGAAACCCCCTAGACATGCTCAGTGGATGTATGTGAAAATTGGCTCCATTGTTCTGCTGTATGAAAAGCAAGTAAATTATTTACAGATATTTGCTAATTAAAGCACATATTGTTTTACCAGCACAATAGAACACAATATAACAAAAGACAAAAGAATAAGCTTGCATAATTTAAACCTGCTAATGCAATGTACTCCTTGTTAAGAAAAACGTAATTATGTAATCTACGAGGAAAGCTTTTCGTACTGTAACTGTAGTAGGCAAAATTAGGAATGAATTGCTTGTCAACTTGCCTAAACTAAAACAACTCTTCGAGATCTGTGAGCTATCTGACGGGAAAACATTTTGACTGAAGCCTATTTTCTCTTTGGTCAGAACTTCTATCTGCAATGACAGATATAAATTCAATTTGAACCTCTGCTCGGGAGCGGGAGGGGGGAGAAAAAAACCACCCCAGAAATGAAGGAGGAGGAGGCTTGCAGTGGAAATGTCAAGCCTAGCTGCTCACAGCCGTCCCTCTCTGCGCTCCATCTCCACCCCACTTCTGGCCCAGATGTACCAGTATCCCACAAAGCATCCTACAAAAACGCCGTGCTGCCCTGCCCCAGGACATCTCGCTTTGGAAATACTGAGCCACACGGAAAAAGCTGCTCGCTAATACAAAGGAAAGCCAATACCATAGGACTTCACTTGCTTCACCTGTGTCCTTTATTTTGGTCTCTTCTTTTGGTTTTTTGGACCTCAGCAGATGGGATGAACACGTCGTGACGTAGCGTCCTCCATCGGCGCGCATTTCAGACAGCTTTGTGCGGCTGTGCCTAGGCTGGGGAAATAGCGCGGTAGGCTGGGGAAATACCTGTCACCTGAATGTAATGAGATCATTATAGCCCTTTAAAGTAATTAGAGAAGGATTAACAGATGAAAGGTTCTGCCTTACCCTCTTTAAATTCTCCCGTGTGCCAGGTAAATTCCTGGGCTGTGCGTGTTTCCATTCTCAAAGCTCTCCCCGTAGGTTCATGGGTGGGGAGCGGTGGTCTCTCTAGGTCCCTGCATGCTGGCATCTCCAAGGAGCATTGCAGACCCAGACCCCGCTGGTTGGATCTGCTCTGTGCATCCTTTGGGACACCTCCATCTGCCCTGGGCTAGGGGATGCACATGGAGATGGCACCAAACGAGGCACCTGGTGCAGGGAAAGGGGAAAAGAAAGCTGCCCTTGCCAAGCACTGGAGCCTCTTGTGAGGCTTCCCCATCGCTCGATGATCCCACCTGCAGAGCGGGAGCAGCGGCTCCGCTGGTTGGATCTGCTCTGTGCATCCTTTGGGACACCTCCATCTGCCCTGGGCTAGGGGATGCACATGGAGATGGCACCAAACGAGGCACCTGGTGCAGGGAAAGGGGAAAAGAAAGCTGCCCTTGCCAAGCACTGGAGCCTCTTGTGAGGCTTCCCCATCGCTCGATGATCCCACCTGCAGAGCGGGAGCAGCGGCTCCCACCTGGCAGAGCTGTGCCCCGCCTCCCCAGGTCTGCAGCCTGCTTGGAAAGGTTGTACTGGAAGAGCAACATGTGGGAAAGGAGTGGATGGCAGGGGAGTCCTTCGTGTGCCTTGCAGGGAGGCTGAACAGGGCATTTCCCAGCGCCAGACCTCTCCTATGATGCAGCCACAGCTTTTTAGCTAGTCTGTGATCCTGCAGTCTTACAAAACCCCCCCATGTATAGCCCCAGCCCAGGGCAGGCGGCAGGGAGCTGCGACCTTCCTTCTCTGGAGAAAGTCTTTGAGAGCAAAGTGGTCCTGTACAAACATTCTCTGCCCCTTTAGGGTGTGAATGTGGTCCCTGGAGGGAAGCTTGGGTGAAGTACTGCTTGTAGGAGATGAACCTAGAGACCTGGGTTCAGGTTCGTGAGTGACTTTTGGCAAGTGGATTAGGACCGAAATGAGATGGTGTCCACCACTGTCCTAGAGTCCTGGTAGCGTCCGTACGGCAGAGAAGAGCTCTGGACTATGGACTCTCTGCTAACAGGGCCTTTTGGTTTGATGATGCTGTCAAGTAAGGGTGGTGATTGTTTCCTCAAACACCCAGGTAAATGCACTGCTACGGGAGAGGGGCTCATCGGAAGGGCTTATTTCCAGTAAGCCCCCTCCTTCCTTTCTCCACCTCCGCAATGTGACCTTCCTCTCCTCAAAGGGATCTAGAGTAGGGAACTGGATTCCCTGGGCAACAGCAGTGTTGTTCAAGGTACGGGGAGGTCCTTTTCACCTGAATTGCAAAAAAACTAAAAAATACAGAGGATATAAAAAAAAGCCCGGAATAATAGAGGCCTTTATGCCCAAATGAAATATGCAGTTCTATTATCCTCTGTGAATGCAGTCCGTAAGAGTCGCACTGTATTTTTTTGCTCCCGTGGATGAATGTGTTTTCATCAGCAATGTACTGGGTTGTAAAATATGCATCCCCAGCTCTCTGCCGTGCTAAAGGTTTCGGTAAAAAGGCTTGAAGATGTTTTCTAATGCAAATCGTACTGATCATATAAATGACACGCAGTGTCTTCTGTAATTATCGGCAAGAGTTTCTACAGTACGTCTCCTGTTTCTCTCTGGGCCACGTATTTGATGTTAGGAGACAGCCAAGCAGGTGTTTGAATCACTCGTGCCCTCCAGAATTCCTTAAATGACCTCTGGAAGCACTGGAGTGAAAACAGTCTCAGCACGTCAAAATTTTGAGATATCTCAGTCGCCGTAATTCTTTTAGGGCTGCCTTGGCGTCTCTAAAATATAAATCTTTCCTAGTTATTGGCAATGAGTGAGGAACTGTGACGTACCGTATGCGGGTGTGCAATCAAGATGTACGACCTCCCCATGCTACCCTGTGACTCCCTGCCTTGTAAGAGTTAATATTTCTTCTAAAAAATAATTATCTGCTTTAAACTATTCTAACTACCTGACCTCTTTCCCTGAATGTAAGTATTTCAACCATCTGCTGAGTCAGGCAATATAGCATTCTGTGCTTTCGGGAGGCTGTGATGGTTGCTTAGACAACAGTGACATAATATTTAAGCATAACGGCTCTCGAGAAGATACTGTCCCCTTCTCCCTGGACGATTTCTCTGAAAATGCAAATCCGATAAGCTCTTAAAAAACAAGAGCGGGATGAGAAGGGTTTTTATCGTCATCTTTCTTAACCATCTCCCCATTTCCCACTTGATAGGTGAAAGTATCGTACTTTGCTCAGGAGTCTTGTAAGATGTGCTAAAATTATAGGCTGAGTAGATACCTGCTTTTATAGAAACAGAAGAAAAAGTGCCTCTTTTTATAGTCAGTACTTATTTCGAGATTTAGACAACTTTGTGGCTGGGAAAAGCGTTGCCATTGGTCGGTCAGCGTCCAAAAAGGCACATCTGAGATAAATCTCATTCCTGAGTAGAGCCGAAATCGGCGCTGGCTGTTTCCTCCTGCAAAGCTCATCTTGCTGTAGCAGGAAAAAACTGCAATTAAAGACTTAACCACGCAATGGAGATCTCATAAACATATCACTTCAGAGCATAGCTAGTACATGATGAGTTGATTTTTTTATAGATATATATATATATGCACTCTATGCGACGTGGGTGGTTTTTCATGTTTACACAGAGATATAATTATGAATGACATGAAGGTTATACAGCAGATTTCTTTAATCTTCTAAAGGTTTGTTAGTCATGTGTCACCGTGTACCTGTTTTTTATTTATTCAACATCTGTATTCCTTTGTCATCTCGCTGAAAGGGTTTCTCTGGAAGGGCTGTGGCAGTAGGTGCGCAGCAGTTGATACCGAATGGTTATGGGGGCTTCTCCAGCTGGCAGAGCCCTGCAGGTCCCGAAGCCACTTCTGTTGTGACACAGAGCTGCAAGACATTTTTGCTTGACAAAGAAGGACAGGGACCCTTTTGTCACCTGCCGCTCAAAACACAATAATAAAAAACACCCACGACTCATAGTTTGGGTCTGAGCACTTGGAAAGGTTGCTTAAGGATGTGTGAAAGCTTGGCAAGGCGCATCGAAATCCCAGAGCTGATGTAATGGTTGGGTGACCTCTGTTTGGGTGACGCTGGGGCAGGTGACCTCTGGTGTTAGCAGACTGCCAAGATGTGGGGAAGGCAGCCTCTCTGGAAGCTGCCGGTGGCTTGGGCTCCTCAGAAAGAAGGGGCCGAAGTTAGCTGCCCTGTTTTGCTGCCTGACAGCGTTTGTATGATGAGGTGCTGGGCTGAAAGCATCTCTGGAGATGCGGTCCCTCGCTGCTGGATCGGCATTGGCAGTGGCACTCAAAGGAGGACCATGGTCCAACCCGTGACAGCAGTGGTGCGTGGGGAGTCAGGGAGGATGTGTCCGGTTGTCTCTGAATTGGGCCGAAAATGAGCAAGAGCTCAAAAAATGAGTGCTGAGAGAGAGCAGGTCTACCCCGTCCCACTGCGTGTAGGGCAGGGGGACCCAAGGCAGGCCCTGAAGTATATAGGGTAATTTTTCCATTTTCTGGCTAAAAGTGAACTTGGCTGTGTTTCCAGTGTGTGGCTGTGGTGATCGCTAGTGGTACAAGGGGAGGGCAGGAGGCTGGTGCTGGTGTGGAGGGTGGCTGGGCGCTCTGGGCGCTGGAGGGGCGGCGCCGTCTGGCCTCCCTCACCAGGGGCTGGTCCTGCGGCCATCAGCTCTGCAGGCCAGGCCTGCCCTCAGCCCCGCTTCCTTCGGGCGACCCCAAAACCCCACAGCAGTGTCTTTAATGTTAGCAACAGCCCTGGCTTTTGGGGGGATTGACAGCAGTGGAGCCGCAGTTACTGCAGGTGCAGGATGGGCCCTCTTGGCCCGACAGCCATGGGACGGGTGCTGCCGTTGCTCGGCAGTGGCACGAGGCCCAGCCTTGCAGCCATGAGCGCGAGGCCTGCGGTCAGCTGCCCTCCCCAGGTGACTCCAGCCAGTTTTGGGGCCAGCCTGGTGCTCTTAGGGATGTGGCTGCTGCAGGGGTGATGGGGACCAGCCGGTGGCTGCCCTTGGGGACACAGCTCCTGCAGGGGTGATGGGGACCAGCCGGTGGCTGCCCTTGGGGACACAGCTCCTGCAGGGGTGATGGGGCAGCCCCAGCAAGGGGCCATCGCCCGGTACTGCCTGCATGGGGGGGAGTCGGCCCGGAACCTCTGTTGTGGCGCAGTGGCTGAATTCTTTTTGTATTTTATATTCGTGCACTCCATTTGTGTGCTCAGCCGCTCTGTGGTGCCGTTCTGGGCACCCCTTTGCACCATGGCGGCTGTATTTAGAGTCCCAGTGCCATTTTGCGAAGGGCTGAAGCGAGTGCATGGTGGTCTTTTTGCAGGGTCTTTTCCTGGCCCCGCACATCAGTGTGGGGATGCCAAAGACCATGTGTTTTCATGGCCACAGCCATGCCGCTGCCACAGAAAGCATATGCCTGGGGTGTGCTCTCCCCTGCCCCCCAAAAGCCACCTCTCCCCCTGCTCCTGCCTGTCCAGTTCCCCCTCCATGGCAGGCAGCCGGGGCAGAGCCAGTGAGCGCGCCGGCATTGCTTCACCCTTGTTACAGTAGGGTTTCTTTTTTTTTTTTTTCCGCCCCTTCCTTTTTTTTTTTTCTTGTGTACACATCATGTGCGTGTGTGTGAAGGTTGTATTCTCGAAAACAAGTTTATTCATTGATGATGTAATAGCGATTGTACTTTTCTTTTGGTTAATAAATTGTCTGCTCAGCTTACTTTGTATGCCAGCCAAAATTAGTCATACCAGTTCTTGGAAAGGATATGAAGAAACTAGTAATTGAAATCATAATCATTTGATCATGAGAGCTATTTGGAAAATAATATTTTAACCAAAAACATGTCTGATCTCCAAGTCAATTTTTTTTTAAAACTGCTGCTTAATAGATTTCTCTAGTGTTCAATATTAGAAATTGTGTAGTAGCTGGTGGTGGTATTCAACATCCTAAAAGAGGACTTCGTCCAGAAATTGCTGAGACTGTCTGCAGGCAGGCTGATATTTATATATACGTATTATTTTTTTTCCATCCTGACATTTAATAATCACCATGTAATAGCTATAAAATGCATAGCAACTACAGCTTTTTTATTTCAAGTGGATGGTGTAATGAAATTGGGTGAAACCATCCATTGAAATTGTACTTTGTAGTACCCAGCGCTTGTTTACAAAGTATTGACGTTTGTCATAAACAGAGATTTAAAACATCACTGTTATTGTTTGTTGTTCGGTGGAAGCTCTTATGCTGTGCAATGATAAAGGAAAAGATTTTATTACAAGCTTGCTTAGCATATAAGCATGCCGTTCGTTTCTGACCAAATATTTGTTATTGCCCTAAATGTAATGAAGGTGCTTGCTTATAAAACGATTTTGTGTTATATAAGGGAGAGTGGAATATCAGATCTGCTTTTTTACTAGATACTTCAGGTTTTGTATTGTGTGTAACTTATCACAATAAAGCTTTTTTTTTTTCCTATTGAGCAGTATTTTATTTCCTGAGGAATGTGTTCAGTGGGAAAAAAAAACACACAGAGAGAATCAATTGTGCTTTTCTCTTTGTTTAATAACTCAAAGAATTTCTCTCCCCTTTGCAAATACTTGTGTTTATTTGAGAGAAAAATTGGATTCTGCTTTATTTATTTCAAGAACCTGTCACCTTATTTAGTGCTAGAAATGCGTGGTGTACAAGGTGTGGTGTGCAGCCAGCTCCCATTACAACATAAATTATTTCTGCTGTTTTAACTAAAAAAATCTGGAGTGTATCTTGCTGGATATGTGTGTATGTTTGTTTGTTTATTTTTTGAGGCTTTCTTGAGCCCTTGCTCACTGGAGTCAGCTATAAAACATTCTGCTTATTCATCATGACTGAGAGGAGTTGATTGTTTCCTGGAAGGGTAAAATTCAGCAATTAGAGCTGTTTAATTCGAGTATATGTTCTGGAGGCTAAACTGAGTTTAAGTGCTTTTCTTAGAATGTATGTTTAAGAAGGGGAAAAAAAATTACAGTTCTGATCTTGAAAAAGGTTTTAAGAAACATGAGAATGTGCAAGTTTCTTTTGGTGGGAAGCACATAACATTTATGTAGTATTTCTTTTGGGATTACATCACAGTTTTATTTAATTTTTAGGACAAAAGTTAAATTCAATATTTGTGTATAAGCCAAGGGAAAATGTACCATAAACACAGGAATTTTCTGGTGAGTCAGAGTTCCAAGAATCTGAGATTTACTTAGTCCATTTATTTCAGGACTAGCTATAACCATTAGTCATCCAGCCATGAATTTTTACATTTGCAGCTAATTGCACCTAAAAAACAAACTTTCCCTCAAGGCTTTGGGTTATACAGAATGTGAATTGGCAACCTGCATTTCAAGTGCCTTTTAGGATCACTGCCCCAGTCCTAGAAATTGTCTTTAGATCATGTGTATTTGCTTCGAGTAAACAACTAATATTTCCACTTAGGTGGCAAGAGGAATAAATTAAGTACTAGCTATCCTGTATTACAGAAAAATTAATCCGCCAACAGCAAGATATGCTTTTCCTCCATAGCTTATGGGAGGGTGGCGTTACAGGTTTATCAGCCATCGTGGAGCCCCGCGTGACATGTCGTATTCTCATTTGACTGCTCCTTGCAGGATGAAGTTATTGCTGTTTCAGAGAAAGTCACTGTGAAGCTCGAGGACTTGGCAAAATGGGCACAGTCCGATTTCTCCAAGTGGAAGTGTGGTTTCCGGGCTGAGCCGGTAAAGCTGATGGATGTGGGGAAGAATGGGCAGGAGGCCTTAACAAGATACAGACAATCCACGCTCAACAGCGGCTTGAACTTCAAAGACATCCTGAAGGAAAAGGCTGACCTCGGTGAGTATCCCTTACTTTCTCCTGTGGGGAGGGACCCGTGGGGGGGGCGTCTTTCGAAGGCGGATGAGCCTGACCCTGCCAAGCCGTTGCCAGTTCCCAAGGTATGTCCGTGCTTCGGGCGGAGGTGTGGTGATGAGGTACCTGAGCAGGATGGGTGGTGGTGAGCTCATCGCAGGCTCCTTCCAGATTAGCATGGCGTAACTCTGTGATACCTGTGTGCTTCATAGTCATGTCCATGAGCACTAAGGCTCAGACCCTGAAGATGCACGCACAAGTAATTGTTAGGGGCTCTCCTTGGGGCTCTGCAGGCGGGGGGATCAGGTCAGAGCTGTGCATCCATCGTGGGGAGAGGAGCCTGACCCATCTTCCCCAGGCCTCCTCCGGCAGGCAGAGGAGAGCAAAGGCCTTTTGCTTCTCACATCCCATCTTCTGGAAGCGCAGGATTGTCTCCTGCTTCTGGTGCTTGTCCTGTCTCCATACGGTCAGCTTTGCATCTCATTTAGTAGGGAGATGTCCCTTCCATAGCCGCCTTTAGCATTTCCTGCGAGCTTTACGTTACTTTACAGTGTAGGGCCCCTGTGAGCACCCTCCTGTTCTCTCCAGGTGGACCTGTCAGTTTTTAGGGAGGGAAACGGTAGCTCTGCTACTTTGGGTGTTTGCAGACAGGCTTGCGGCTCTGGGGCTGCTTTGATGCGCTCACACCTCTAAAATCCATGGTGGGGGCCCAAGGTCCAAGGGAGATGAGTCTGCTGTTGGTAAACATGCCTGTTTGTGGTATTAGGACCTTGGATGCGTGATAGCTGTCAGAGATGGTGCTTTGAAGTGCATCCCAGGGACATTTCTCTGTTTTACCAAGATTTTAACAAATGTTCCAAGTTTGAAGAGCATCAAATTTAAGCCATAATGCGTGAAAACGTAAGAAATTAAAAGCTAAGGCTGATGCATGTGGGGAAATGCTTTTGTACCTACATGAACAGGAGATGCAGGGGCCAAGTTCAGTTTTACAGTGGCACGACTGTGTTGGCATCTAAGCCAAATTACGCTAAGCTGAAGATCTGTCTTGGAGGATTTATCTTCTGCATCTCATTTTTGTGCTCTTATCAAATGGTGAAGTGATTTTGTCAGTCTTGCGTTTCACCATTAGATGTGTAGGTTGAAAGATTAAAGTGCAATTGGAAGTTGATCTTATTTTTCATTACATCTCCAGGAAAAAAAATAACCTGTGTAATTCTTTCTCTTTTCCTTTGCTTTTCTGTGTGGTTTCTTCTGGTTCATAATTACATGCAGTAATTTTCTTTGGTATTGCCCTGGCATCTTCTTTATGCACTACATTTATTTGCATTTGTTTGTTGTGTCAGAAGAATCTTAATGTTTTTCAGAGAGAACTTTTGTGTGTTACTGTTTTCTTGTTTTTGTTTTTGACAAACAAAAAAACCCCTTGTGGTAAGTTATGAAATTGCTATTATCTACCCTAGGAGCCAAAGAAAATTATCTTTAAGCCTAAAGCTTATAGTTGCATGTTAAGCCTTTGAAAGTAGGGGTTATGCTGAAAACGCTTCTGGAATGCAGACTATATGGTATAATTTTGATAACCCACATTCTGATGTTGCTCATTTTCGGTTGGTGGCTCTGGCTTTATTGTTGGGTCTTTTTTTTTCAGTAGAAAAGGGTTATTTTGACTCATGTTTGATTCTGAATGCCTTTTTCTGGTGGGAGTGAAACCAGAGGTTCAGTAAGACCTATAGCTGAACAGGCACATTGATACAGACAACTGATCTAGCCTATGGAAGGCAATGAAAGAAATTTCTTTATTTTTACTAAGATGATTTTTTTACTATTTGAAAGACCCAAGAATTTAAGCATATTTTGCTTTGTGGATCTGAGGAAAAACTCAGAACAGTGATCTTCATTGCTGGTGAAGCAGCCCTGTTTGGTTGTGTCCTGTAGGCAACCTGTGAGCTCTGGTGTTTGGCTAAACCGTGGGATGGAGGTTTAACACCCACCAGGTTCTCTCATTCTGAGCAGTTGGTCAAGGCTGACACTGTGCTCTGGGAATTGCCGTCTCCCTAGCTGTAGGCGAAGGCAGTAGCATAACGTGCAGGGTCCAAGGCGTAGAGATTTGAGCTGCTGGTGTTGTCTTCTCCGCTGTCAAAATGGCAGGTTTAATGTCTGTTACGATGTGTGCCCACAGACCTTTTCCAATACTCAGCATCTTGCCAATAGAGCAGCGCTCAGCCGCAGTGATCAAAGATTTACTAGCAATAACTTCTGCAGTAGGTCTCCAGCACAATGGGATGGGGTAGTTTTTCTCTTAAAATAGGGCTGTAAACTGTGAGGGAGCGCGGTGCACTGTCATGCAAAGGTCCCTCAGGTGAGAGCATCAGCACAGCTATATTAGCATGGCTAATCAGCCCAAACGGAGAGGTGATCTCCTGCACAGCCACCGTTTCCCACCATCGCAGCACAGTTCTCCTCCTAATCAGGTACTCAGTGCTGCACCTGAGGGGATGTTTCAGGGAGGGCTTCCCCATGGGGCAGAGTGGGGTGGCTGTAACAGGACGGGCTGCTTTATACAGAACTTGGATCTGAAGGGAACAAATCCCTTCTTGCGCTAGTCTGTCAGGCTGTACATGAGTCTGTAGTGATGCCCACCTTTAACCCTGGCTGTAGACGGGGAAGTTGCTGAACCAGGTGTTGAAAATGCCTAGATAAACAAGGTGATCTCTTGGATTCCTTTTTTCCTATGAAATGGCTTGTTTCCATTACAGAAAAATCCCATAAAGGTGAGTAGGTTCTGAAATTTTTCCTACTAGATGTTTTTGAACCGAGCTGTAGAAGGTCATAGGAAATTATATCCCTACCAAAGAACTCCAAAAAACTTTGCAGAAGAAATAAAATCAGTTTTGATGCACTATCCAGGAGTGGGGAAGGGTGAAATAACCCAGGTGAAATGAAAACAGGGCTGATACAGAACCACAGAAGTGGCACTGCGCAAACGTACTTAATTAAATACGTTGCTGCTGGGAGCAGGGCAGCTTTAAACAATAACTGGGCAAAGTGGGGCCTCGTGTGAGCAGCGTATACCCCATCCTGCATGCTCTGTGGCACTTGCTTAGCCAAAACTAAGGCAACACCTGGTTAATCCACAACCCCGAGAAACCATGTGCCTATAGTTGAAAGTTGACCCTAATTCAAATTTGGTCGTTCTGTCTCCTTTTTTGTTCTCCCTTTTTTTTCTTGTCTTTTTTTTTCCTCTTTTGTCTTTTTTCCCCCTCTTGTTCTTTTTTTTCTTCTTTCTTTTCTCTTTTTCTTTTCTCTTTGCCTTTCTTTTCTGCAGAAACTGGTTTTTTTTTTTCTGTAAAATGCCATTGTTTTTATCACTAGTGAATTATGCAGAACTTTTCCTTAGGACTGTATTAAATAAAAGATCTAGCAATGGTATTTTTTTGTGTGAGCCTTTAAGATTTCAGCCTGAAAAATGATTTTTAAGAATTATTTCTTTCTGCCTGTTGAGGTATTTATGTTATACATTCTGTCCCTTTCTACAAATATGTCAATATTGAATGCTAGCAGTTTATGTCTTAAGACTATTTATAGCTTTCTGAATATTTCTTTCAAATGTTGAGAAAAATAAAGAATAACAACAATGCAGCATATAAAAATAGAGTTGCTCGGGAATGCATTATTCATAATGAACATGAGAACCTGTTTTTCCAGAAGAATTGGTCTGATTAAATCATTCACTACTAAGGCCGCTAGTTATTTATTTTTGCCTTTAGAATTATTTAGGGGATTTTTCTTTGTAATAAATGGACTTGTATGCCCATATTTGGTAAACCAGTGGGAAGTCACCAAATGAGGAATTATTTCATTTTACAAAATTTTTAGCAACTAAGCAATGTAAACACTATCGGTTAAATATGGCAAAGTTGCATATTTGTATTCCTTGGGCTATAGTTCGAAAAAAATTCAAATTATTTTATATAACACTGCTTCTTACAGACTTCCTTTAAGTGAAGTATGAAAGCTGCAGTGTAAGCTTTATTGGCCTATAAATATGTCATTATAGTTGGACTACATTTATATGCTTTGGATTGTTGTTTAAGCCAAGAAAATATGTCTCTACAGGTTGACTTTTTATTGAAACCCTTTGAGGCATACAACAGAATGTATTTTAGGCCAAGGTTATTAAAACAGCATTTTCATTTTTGCAGCAGACTCATTGTCAATTATGCTGCCACAAACTGTCTGTGGATAGGCAGTTATGAATGGTTTCATCTCTAAATGTGTCTTTAGAAAAAGAAATAAAAGGTAGAGGAGTCAGAGCTGAAATTGAGAGAAGAGACTGAGGGGAAAATGACTGAATTTAGTGCTCGCTGGCTCTGTTGGTTTGGGCTAGGCTGGGCTGCAGCACTGCCTGGGTTTAGTTGAGGAACAAATGGCCCCTGTGCCTGCGCCAGGATGGGGAGGTGGGAGCCGCTGCTGCCCTGGCGGGGCAATTCGCATCCCTCTGGCTCATGAGTCTGTCGTGACAGAGCTCTGGGTTTGGTCCCCGAACTGCCATTGCCGCTCTTTTTATCTGCCCTCTAGGAGTCTTTATCAAGTCAAAATGGATGGTTGAGGTTGCTGCATGGTGGGCACTCCCATTCCTGCACTGGCAGCATTAGTAATGGGGATGAGCAGGTTCTGGTGCTCACTGAAGGGGTTTTTGCTGCAGTTATTGCTTGCTTGTTTGGGTCCAGTGAGGGGGAACCCAAAGAAAATTTATCAGTCAGTCCTGTCCTGTCTTTCATTCCCCACAGTCATACATTTGGGAGTGTAGAATCTGGATCTTTGTTCTCCATGAAATCCAGGAAAATCAAGTACTACTTCTAGCTGAGGTTTGTATTTTAGCAATCACCCTTTTCCAGTCCATAGCTGGTTTTCCAGCAGTTGTTTCCTACTTCTCTCTTTGGAACCCTCCAGCGGAGCTTGCCAGGCAGGGGCTGGATGCCGCAGGACTGGCTCACCCTCTCATTTCCTTCCCTTCTTTACCAATCTCATAATTTGCATAGCTTCATCCCAGACATCCCAGCTTTTCATCAGATCTGGTGTTGCCATGTAAATTGGCCAATCTGCAGCAGATTTCAGTGAGTTTGGAAGAGAAAGTAGAGCAGGGATGAGCTATCTTGCAGGAAGGTGCCGATCCCTCAGTGCCCAGGCAGCCACGGTGCCCAGCCCCAGCCGGGACTGGGCTGTGGCACAGCCCTTCTGGTTTCACTTACCGGTGGCCTTGCAACAGGCATGGCTTCTCCACATGAAGATTATCAAGTCATAATGTAGTCAAGCTATAATATTATCGAAACTGATAATCTGCAGCTGTAGTGTGCTCAGACACTTGCGGTGACTTCTGAACTGACGCTGACTCTCCTTTCTCATTGTTTGTCGTGTGCTGCTGAGTTCAGGCTCTCCTGGCTTAACTTGATGCAATAATTTTCTGACCAACTAATTGTTAGCTATTCAGAGTACAGCTACTTTGGATATTTTGTGCCTAAGTCATGCCTCTTAACTCTCTTCCCCTCCCCTCCTTCCCTGTTTGTCTGCACTTTTTGCCTCTTCCTTGTGCCTTCCTGTCCCCATTACCCTAGCTGAATGCCATTTTGATCTTGATAAAGCTCCTGTAAGTGTCCCATTATCCCATTTTCCCCTCTCTGCCCTTGTACAGTGTATGTTGGTTTTTTGTCTCGTGGGTCAAAGTGACCTCTCTAACTCATTTTAACCAGCCCAATTGATACAGCTCTTTTGCCATAGATGAAGCTATCACATGACTTGTCTGTTGTGCTCCATGGAGCCTGAATGGAGCAGGTTGGCTCCCTTGGGGAAGAGGACTGTGGCCTGGCATTTTCTTCTGTGTTTGTGCAGCTCCTAGCACATGCCGGCACTGCTGCAGCTGAACGAGAGGACCGGCAGGCTGCGGAGCAGCACTGTTGGGGTTGCTCTTCAGAGAGGCCGCGAAGCAGGAAGGCTTTCTTTGGTACACCTTTTTTCAGTTTAATTACCACTTAGCTTTAGTATTAACATGTTTGGGATTGGAGATAACCTGAGGTGCTGAGCAGACAGACAATTTAGTCTCATCTTATGTGAAGAGGGCACGATAAATGTTTATTATTTGTCATCAGGTTGGTTTAAGATAACTAATGCTTGTTGGCTTCAGTTGCTGGCTGCCTTTTAAATGCTGAAAGGTGATGCTGTTAGGTACAGCGTACCCCCAGTCATCCTGGGATAATGACGTACTTGCTCCTGGAGGTGACCCTATCTCCAGTAGTACTTTGGGGCTCCCGTTCCTCACTTGCCTCTCTCTCTTGAGCTCACTCTTGAGCTGCTCTCCTCTGCACCTTCCCCAGCCTCCCTGGGAGGAGGTTGGTGGTGTCATTGGGAGGTTGCCTGTAGCCACCTGGTCCTTCCCAAGTCCACGTGTTTGCCTGAGCAATGCTGGGATGATCTCAGTGCTGTTAATTTCTTCCTTTCTCTGAGAAGCGTATGAGGATGACAAAAACATTTTAATATGCAGCACCGGCTATGGAAGCCTTTCATTTGCCACTGGATTGTGTTGAGCCTCATCTATTCGTGGCTCTTGAAAGGAGTTTTAACACCACACATCTCAAACTTCAAGCGTGCCTTATCAAAGAGATAAAATTTGGATTTCTTCTCAAACTTTGACCTGCCTTTGAGCTCTTATAAGAGGGGGTGGTAGCGGTTGCCCCTGGGAATTGAGGAGGTGGGTATTTTGTTCTTTGAAATGCGGAAGATCTGCCAAGAAATGTAAACAAAATCCCATGTAACTTCTCTCTAGGTAGCCCCTAAATCACAGTGCCTGTTCCCCGCCCCCACCGGTTCCTGCAGCAGGAGCAAGCTAACATGATTATCAGAATTGTGCTGATAGCAGTTGTCACTGTGTCAGCATTTTCAATTATGTATTGGTATGACAGGGCACTTTGTCGTTGGTGTAGAGCACAGCCATTTGCAACTGCAGTTCTGATCTATTCAGAAACATCAGGGAAGGAATCACTGCTGCAAAACAAGAGAGGAGGAAGAGTTAAATTTTACTGCCTTGCAAAGCTAGAGGGAACTGCCCCACGTTCTCCGAAAGTCAAAGTTGCAGCACTTTGCTCCATCAATAAGAGTCTTGTTGCAGCCGCTGGTTGGAACAGGAGTAGCCTACATAATTACAAAATAAGTAGATAAAAAATAAGGACCATTCACAGACGATGTCAAAGCGGCCAGTGTGGGACAGTGTCCCTTTAAAAATGTTTGACGGCTTTTTTTATTTTTGTCTGTTTTTAGCACCGAGATTGACCTTGCCAGGCTGTGTAATAACCCACATGTGTCTGCTCTCCAGGATTTTTTCCCTTCTAGTCACTGTTGGATCTTGCATTTAATTCTTACTGACCATGAGGTTTTGTTCCAGTAACTGGAAACGTGTGCCTCCTGGTGCAATACTGCTGCGCTCTAAATCCGACTTTATCGCAATGTCTGCCTTTTTTTTTTTTTTCCTTTTTTAACTTTTGGGTTTAGAGGGTGCTGTTTTCCTCCTCAGCTTTCCCTCTAGTTTCCGTCCCTGCCCATATTGTTTCTGGGTCCCAAGGGGACCCAGTTTGGGATGTCTATTGTTTTGTGTCCCTGTGCTTCCCTTGCCCAGCGCCATGGAGGGAGGTGATCAGCAGTCTCCTCTGTGTGCCATGGTTGCTGGTTAGAGCTGTTGGTCCCTCACAGATCATCGACGCCTTTTTCCTGCATTGTATCCTTTCCATGCAGCCCGCCAAACATTGGCTGAGAACCAAGATCTGTAAACCGAGCACCTATATAACATTCTGGTATAGTTGGGTGGGCCCCGAGGATGTCCTCTTTTTCCTGCCTGGCTGCTTTCCTGTGCTGTAATTCTGCACTTCCAGAGCCCAGGACTTGGAGTCCTGCAGTCATCTTTGATTCCAAGTGCTCCGTTAATCAAGTCAAAGCTGTCTTCATATGAGTTCATGAATCATTCTGGCTTGCGACCTGTGCTGCTGTGCTGAGATGGTTAGGCTCTTCTGTGGGTGCTGATCACCCATGGCCAGATCTGGGTGTCAGTTCCCTTCCAACGGGGAGGAGAAAAGCCAGACCCAACTCACTCACCACCTCCCTTCCAAGTTGCTCTTCCAAGTTGCTCTTTATTACTCCTGTGCCCAGAAAGACGACTTGCCTTTTGTTTACAGGCGTATTGCGATGTGCCTGGGCTGTCATCGTCTGTCTTCCTAAATATCTTAGTCCGGTTCCAACTGCCGTGTTGCAGAAAGGCTAGTGCTTGTTCTCTGAGATACAATATTCATCATCTTATAGATGACCCATCTCGAGCCATGGGAATTTGTCAGAGAAAGCATCCTTTGTGCATCTGAAATTGAAGGAGGAGACTTGCTTTTTCTCCCCCTTCTCCTCTTTTCACAAAATCATTTGCTAGGACAGAGGGACACAGGAGCAAAAGCCAGGCTACCCCCTAAGCTGTGTGGGGCTGTAATGCCAGCAAATGGCCACTTTAGCATTTAGGGGGACCTAGCAACAGGAGGTGATGGGCCCTCGGCTGGCCAACCTGGGACTTAGCTTGGGCAGGCAAGGGAGGGTGGGAGATGGGCTGGCTAGGAAGAACGGGAAGGTGTTGGACAAGAGTGTGGGGAGGGGCTTGGCTCCAGCAGCTGAGTGGGCAGTAGCAAACCTGCCTTCCCAGTGCGGGCAGCCTTGGGATCTCCCACAGCGTTGTGTGTCACCTTTGTGAGCACCAAGAGGAGCTATATGGGTAGGCAGGAGAAGACCGTAGTTCTGACATCCTTGCCCTCATGAAACTGAGCTTTAAGACTCCCTGTATCAGTATTCTGACTGCTTAATCTCTTTGGGTTAATTTGCATGTATTTGCTGGTTTGGTGATCCTTGCATGGTGAGACCATTGATAGAGGAGAGTGTTTGGGAAGGGAAGGGTTAAACCTAGTACATGTAGAAATTGGAGTGCAGTTTGTGGGAGTGGGCATAGAGAAAGTGTATATTTAAAAAATGTAATAGCATGAATTGTACCTTACCGGGTAGGTTTTGTGTTGGAAAGCGTTGTGGCATAACCTTTATTTACTTCATTTAGTAAAATCTGTACCATGTAAAATAAGTTCCTCCTTAATTTTACTGCTAATAATAATTTGCTTGTAAAAATGAATCCTCAGAACTGTAAGCCTTCAGCTTGGGTCTCTCTTGCTCTGTTGCATTGTGAAGGACAAATAGTTAACACCATAAAGAAGCTTTTGTTAGTGATAGATAATGTGTATTATTTTAACAGGAGTATATTTTAGCAGCTTGTGAAAAATCAAGGTGAATTTTTACATCTGCGCACTGCTGCATAATTGATATATGTAGAAGCTGAAATTCAAAATGAGCTTCTAGAAGAGCACACATTTGATTTTCCTAAACATTTAAATATATGTATCACACCCTCATTTTAAGATGCCGGTTAATGACTTTATGAGCATGTTGGCAGCCAGAGCATTACATGTGGTTTGAGAAATGTGTCTGGATATGCTTGGTAAGCAGTATTGTTCTGACAGTGTACTAAAGGCCATCTTCAATTTGACTGTGCTCTACTTTGTTATGCTGTGAAAGAAAAAGATAATTCAGCAGAGCATTGTGCTGTCGGCTGGAGACGCCACACTTCAGAATACAAATATTACTAAGGATAAATGAATCATTAAAAGAACAGTAGCATAAAATATCTGATGAATGAACTCCAGGAGTCTCTGCTGGAATAAATTTAGCATTCGCGGACAGTACCATAATATGTGAAATAATAGTATCAGTTCTACATTCAGATGCCAAAAACATTTATGGACCCAGAATAATTGTGAATTACAAGGCTATAAATACATAGAGGGGATTTGGTGATATCATAATAAACCATGAGAAAGACACTAGGCTGGTTTCTAATGTTACCAGAACCTTGAGATATATTTACAACCTTGTTCACACTCCTGCAGTTTTAGGGGGCAATTCTCCTCTCACAACACGTTTGTCATTCCCATTAGTGCCAAGGGGAGTTATGCATGTCTGTCATGAGTGGAATAGATCCCCACGTGTTGTACAATTCAAGGATCCTATAAGAAATCGAAAATCTAATTTAAGAAAAAAGTGGGAAACGTTCCTTCTCATCCTCCTCCAAGTTCCCCCATGTCCTATTCTGCTCCTGTGAACAAGGTTAGTGATGGGAAAATAGGTAAAAGATGACAAGGTATCTGCTGTGTTCCTGGACGTTTCATCCACAGCTGCATCATTTTTTTCACTTTTTATTACTGAGAAACAAAACAGCCAAAGCCCAGATGTTCTGGTCCTGGGTTTCCTTAAAGTGCAGGCTAATGCATTTTAAAAGTGTGTTGTAAATACCCAGGGAAGGCTTGGATTGTCAGCCTGTCCACCGAAAGGAGGCTTTGCTGTTGTGATACCAGATCCGTGCCTGATAAGAACAGTTAATTAGGAACTGGGGCTGAACCTGACGTGATATTCAAGAGCATGTTCAGCTTTCAGCATGTCCCATGTCACCTGTTTGTAATTAAGCCTGATGTCCCCTGCCTTCCTGAATTGGGGCAGTAACAAAGTCTCCACAGGTACTTAGTGTCGGTTCACACATCTCAATATTAGATGGGTTACTGCCCCAGTGCTGCAGGACCCCTTCCTCTCTTAGCATCTTCCCCCAGCCAGCTGTACGGTGTTACTGGCCTCATCCTTCTTGTAAGTCATCGGCAAAATATGTGTGTTCAGCATGGTGCAGAGCAAGTCTGCTCAGTAATTCCACATTCCTTAGTGTTGCAGGAGGTCTCTCAACTAACCAAGCTGCAGTCTTTCTGCTCATCCTCCTCGCAGGTTTACTCTTCTGGCTGTACATCCAGGCGTTCCCGAGCATTTGTGGTATTCGCTGTGGGAAGGGTCTATGGCTTGATTGACGTCCCTCCACATGGTTCCTGTTTTACTTTCTGTGTTTTGGTAGACTAACCCCCTGATATCAGCAGATGAATCACGTCCTTGAGATGCATCCTGGACCTTCCTTCCTCATCAGCTGATGAGGCAAAGAGCAGATAATTACAGAACCAAAAAAATAACAACAGTGAAGTGGTCATCAGTAAGAGAGGGTACTTGGCGGCCTTGTAGGTGACTTGTAGGCTTTAGCGTGTGTCAGTGATAGGTCCTCACCCAGCTAGTCACTGAGCCTGGATTGGCTTTGATCACTGCCAGTTTACTTCATTGTCTTTCTCTCTTGAATTTGTGTGTGTTTTTGCTATGGCAAGGTCATGGGATTATTGATTATTTGGTTTAGTTAATTACTAGTGACTTTAACTTGATACTCTTAGCAATATCTGTGTGAGCTGTCATGGCAAACCCAGCAGACAGGGCATAATGCAATCTTAATGCATGATTTTCTCTAATTATTTTAAAACCACAGTCTCTGCTTTTCTTTCACACTGAGTATTTCCAGATTAAAAGCTTTGTGGGATGAAAATTAAATGATAAGGTACTATAAAAATCTATTTTAAGAATCTTGAATGTTTCAGCTCCATCTTTATTTTTAGTTTTCTTACTCCCTGAATGACCCTTACTTGTGACCGTGTTTGTCACTATACACTTCTAGTTCTGTTGCACAGAGAAAATAGCTGAAAAAGTCCTTTTATGCTTATGTTTTTAATCCTCTGTTCAGATACATAAAAATGTGGCCCCATAAGTTCTGTGGTACAGTGTAAAAAAAAAAAAAAAACCCAACCCAAATAATTTGGCAGTTCAAATGCAGAAACTAAAAATAATTTAATCTGCAGTGTGAACATAGTTTCATATTTATACTAGCATCTGGCCTCAGGAATTGAATACTCCATTCTTTAAATAGCTTCACTCTGGCTCTTGAATGCTTTGTGACTAGAACATTACCCTACAGTCATACACCTTGTTTACATATTTCTGTTAAAAGGCAAAAGAACTTACAGTACTTCAAAACATCGGCACAAGCTCCCTCCTCCCCTCTCGCCTTGGAAAAGAGAAGTTGAAAAGAAAAAAAAGAAAGAGTGGTCTGAAAGTGCGTTTTAAATTTAGTTCTCTCAGTTTGCTGCTGGGTACATATTTTACTGTCATTTGTATAAAAAACTGGAAGAAAAATTTTCCAAAGAAAATGCGTGCCATTCCAGATGCCCAACAGTAGTCAAACACAAATTTATGTACACTTTGTTTGTATGTTTGGTTTTAGTCCGGCAAATGTCTTTGTCTTTAAAAACACTTTGCCTAGAGGCAGTGGATCTTTTTTGTTACTCATATGGTAGAAATAAGGAGTAGGTGCCTGCAAAGGAAAAATATCGGAATAATGTAATAAAAAGGTAAACACTATAAACGAGCGGCTAATGATTAGCTTCTTGCAATCTTTAGGGACAAAGTATCTTTTTATAGTTTTATGATCCTTGCCCAGCCTGACTTCAGGAGGAACTGAATTTTCAGAATTATATATTTGAAACTTCAGCTAAGCTTTACAAATTTAGTAGATCCTTATTTAGTGTCTGTTGGTGAATGTAAGTCCAGCCTAATATTCTTACTGCTATTTTTTCATTCACATGTCTTGAGGTGAACCTAGGAGCAGAAGAGAAAATATCCCATTTTTAAACCTTAATCCAGAATCCATTCGTATGAGTCACTAAAACAAAATCATAGTGGTTTGGCTAAAAAAGGCTTCATGTCCAAAGGGAACGTTCCTTAAAATGCTGGCGCACTTCCCACAGTGTTTCTTGAATGTGTTTTATATGTTGTCTGTGTGCTATTGTAAAACATCAAAGATTAGATGCTGTAGTTTTTGCGTGTGGGAGGTTCCTGGTACTTCAGTGGACTGGTCATCTTGAAGATCGCAGGGGGCTTGCTCCCTTGAGAGGTGTTCAGCCCCATCAGCTGCCTGCTCCGCTCCTCCCTTAGGGGAGCCTTGCAGCTCAGGTAGGGAGAGCTTTTAAAGCCCTTTTTTTTTTTTTTTTTTTTTTTGTGGCAATTATTCAGTGTTGTACCACAGGCTTAGGCTTGCTGCTGTGAATGCTCAGTAGCAAACCTTGCAGCAGTGTGAGTGGCAGGAAAATTGGGTCCTGTCTGCCCTCATGAAAAATTTCCAGAGAGTTGTTTTGTTTTTCCTACTCAGCTATTATATCCCTCAACAGGAAAAGAGCCTCTGGGATAATCATCCCACTCAGATTTTGGGTGGTTAGTGCCATTCTCTGTAGGCTTCAGACTAGCCTGGGACATGTGAGAAGGTCAGTGCCAAGGCCGTACTCCGCCATGACCTCCAGCTTTGATGCTGCTGTGGTGGAGCCAGAGAGAGGTGGTACAATGCTGGAACTGGAGCAGGCATGAGGATTCCTGGAAATAGCAATAAGGGCTGCTTCTCTATTTTGCCACTTGGGTTTTTTAGTGTGTGTGGTTTGGGGTGTTTTGTTATCCTTCCCTGCAGGAAAGGTTGTGTGCTCAGTTTTTACTTTGTTTTTCAGACTTGGGCCCTCTGACTTGCATATAATGAATGTGAATGGCCCAGGATTTAGCCTTTGGTGATTTCAGATACCATGTGATTCCAAGGCAGAAAAACATGTGATTTATTGGGTAAAGCCTATTTAATATCTTAAAAGCATAGAGTAGGAGATCAGATGTGAGCGTAGCAGCCTTAAAATATATTCCCTGACAACATACTTAAGAACATTTAGGTCTATATGAAATATACAGGAAATGAGGCCAATTTTGTCCCTGCTATTTTGATGGCAGGGTGTGCAGACAGAGAGAGTGTGGACAGGAATTCATGTGTTTGATAACATGAGCCCAGCATATTTGCACAAATGGAATAGGAGCATTTTTCACCCTCTACAGCAGAAACTCTATTGGTAGTTTCTCTGTCTCATTGAGAGATTTTTAACTGATCAGACATATCAGCAAATCCATATAAGTTAATGTGAAAAGTCATTCCCTCATTTCTGGCCAGTCATGTACAGTGTTTGTGCAAAGCAGTACCTCTTTGCCACCTCTGTTGGTTTGGGGAAGCACAGGGAGCTGATTCTTAACGGGCAGAGATGAAGAAAGGCTGCTATTCTGTATTAGACTGTTCTTCCCTTGTCACCTTGTAGACAAAGCCAATATAACAGTAAGAAAAGGTTTTACATACTTTTTACCGGGAGACTACTTGTTGAGTGTTGCTTCTAAAACAAGAGATCCTCAGCAACAGTGCAGCGGAACAGCAGTTACCAGAAGGACCTGTAATGATTTCTGATCATGCTAATGACTGACCATTGTCATATGTCAGACTACTTAGTGTATGGTTGTCTGTCTTAAATAAGCACTTACTTTCTACTTTTTAGGAAAACAATGCAATTAGGTTCTTATTTGGAGAGGAAGATTGTGACAACAGTGCTGGGAAATTTTATTGTCCAGGCTCTGAAAACATTTTGAGTGCATTTGTCTAAAAGCGTCATTTATACCTCGCTGGGCATGTGGCAAATTTCTTACGTAAAGTCATGTAACATTTCTTGGGCAGCAGGTATTTTTAGCTGGACATGTAGCTAAGGTTTTGCTGATGTTTGGTTGGGCGAGTACTCTGTGGTTCAGTTTTCTCTTGTTTTTACAGTGGCTTTGTCACTTTTTCTTCTTATGGTCATAATATCTTCAGCTGAAGCACAAGCTCTCAGGAAGCAAAAGTTCTTGGGCCCAGTCCCACAATGTACTGAGTGTCACAGGTGGTGTAAGGAAAGCTCTGAGCTCGATATGACTGACAGGGCACTTTGTCTTCATCACTGAAGGTTATCAAGACATGACAGAATGGGATGATGTTCATAGAAAAAATGGGACTGCAGTTTCCATTTTTTTGCTCCTTTTCTTTCAGAGCATGTCTGTGTGGATCACATGTAGGACTGGAGGTTTGTGTGTGCCTCATTGAGATCTTCACCCCAACTATCCATAAGAATTTCCTACCAACTCCATTTCCCAGTCAGTTCACTAGCCATATTGCCCAAACACGAGGGTCCATGGAGGAGTAGCTACAGCAACAACTTTCTTTGTCCTGTGCATTCCCTTTTATTGTGAAGGGTGACAGGTGAAGTGACACCAGTTCCATGCCAGTGACTGCTGACTCTAAAGCCAAGAAGCCCTCTTCTGTGTGACACAGAGATCAGATTTATACCAGAGCGAATCCTCAGTTTCATTCAGTGCAGGAACCATTTTGATATCTCTACCTACGATGCAGAGGCGTCATGGTACCAGCAACAGAGCTATAGGAAATCCCTGCCATTGCTTCCCCTGTTTGCAGACTTGTAGGGATAAACAGTACTTTATGGACACTGTCCTGACAGCTGTTGACAGCTCCCTCCATGGTCAGAAAATGCAGGTGTTTGGCGCAAAAATGTAAACAAGAAAGAAGAATTACTCATCTAAATGGAAGCAGTTTTTGACATTGGCAGTGTGAGATGGCCAGGTCTAGTGAGGATAACAAAGATGCCATGTTCTTGGAGCAGGCTGTCCTTTCGTTCCTTTGGTTTTTTACGGGTTCCTTTGCAGCTCTTTCTCTTAGGGCACCTCAAGTGTCACTTTGACCAGAAGACAAGAGCTTCAGGTACCTATATCTGAACTCATCTATACAGCTTTTTTTGAAGACTCGGTGGTGCTAAAACTTCACCCAAAATCTGTCTTCAGAATGGCTTCAAGGTTTAATTTTAAAACAATTGGTTTACCTGCATGGCTGGAATCAGAAGAAGGGTAGTTGCACATAATAGACTTGATTGTCCTTTCCAGGATCAGAATGTTGAGGTGACAGTCACTGCTAGGCACTCTGAAGCTCGGGCCATCATGCCACAGTGTCTCAAAATGAATGTCCTGATGCATCATTGCATGTTGCTGCATAAGTGTTGTGTAATTCCATTGAGCTTGGAGGCCTGCTGCAACAGAGCTCGGGTCACGTACTCTTCCAGTGTCAGGAATCCAGAGAACAGCAAAGCTAATTGTGACTTTTTTCTCTGGATACTGTCCCTCCATGTTCTTCAGACCCCTCTGATATCACAGGCTTTAATTGCAGGGGGCCTGTAGCATCCCAAGGCTTGTCCTGGTGCTGGTGCAGAAGGAGGCAGCCCATGGGCCAGGAGCTAAATGCTTTGCGTCTCTTAGAAATTCCTATCTCACTTGCATCTGGCATAAATGCACCCTGCAATTTATTGAGTTGCTCATCATGAACGCTGTGGTTACTGTGCAATAAGTAACTACTCTTTTGCGTACTCTGTTCTTCCTGGGCATTGTAGGAATTCGTGCATCGGTTGAGTACTGATGAGAATGACTAGACAAGAGTGAAATGTTATCGGTCTTTAAACAAACAACCAACCCCACCTTCGTTTTATTGAAGGTACCTATAAATCTCATTGGTTTTCTTCTTTACACCTAGTTGACCTGAGGATCTGTTTGAAAGATCAGGCGGTTAGCTTAGGCAAGTTAGATTGCTTTAAGCAGCTGTGAACTAGTTTTATAGTGCTACCAGCCTATTCCGTTTCCAGAGAGTGAAAGTTTGAAGTAGGTCCCGAATCTGGTTTCTCGCATGCGAGATCATTTTGCCACCCGTGACCTAGAAACCAACAATGAATGTATAAATTACAGGCAAGAAGAAAATTCTGAATCGACTGTAAGGTGAATGGAAGTGGAATAATTCCCTGAACTTCAACTGGGAAAAGAAGAAAAGATCACTGAGTTCTAAAACAGACTTCAATATAGACAAAGAAAATGTTATTTTAGTATAGATTAAACTTATGACTAAGATATAGAGGGATTATTGTGTCTGTTTCAGATGTAATTTCATGCCTGAGAATTTACATTGGAGGCAAACTGGTCTGGATCACATTAGCAAGGGCCCTGTTTTGCTGTCAGTTTAATTAAATGGAAACTGCTGGCAAGGAGACCCGAGTAGGTTTATAGAAGCAATACTATTTTCTATGCTGGAACAGGAAACTGTTAGGTCTTCCAGTTTGAAAGGGACACAAAAATGAAACCTGTGATTCATTCTTGTTTACAAACTCCCAGCTAGTATACAATGACCTTAGTGATAAATTAACTGCAATTACACGTTATATGTAGTGGGCTTTACAATAGCTGCAGACTTTGTAGTTATGAAAACCGTGACCTTTGACAGGGAGGTTAGAACATGAAGTTTTTCCAAACAGTGCCTAGATCTTCAAAAGTATTCATGTTTCCTTCCCTGTTTCATGAGAGTAGGTTGACAAGATGTACGGTGGGTGTTCTGTTTGCTTGCCGCAAGATTGTTGTCAGGCAGAAACCCCCCCCAAAACAAAAAAGCCTGCCCTTCGGGAGCATTGATTTATCTGTTAACTGTGCCTGGCATGCTGCCTTTTGGCTTTAATTTCAGAGGGAAACATACTTGGTTACTTTAATAGGCAAAAGCACTGAACCTGACTTGTAGGGGAAAAAATTGTTTTCTTTCCCTTTTTCAGTTCTGTTTATCGTATCCTGACGTCCTGTATCGTAATTGTGCAACAGTTCCAAGTTGGAGTAAAGAAAAGTAGAACTGGATCTCTGGCTCCATCAGCCTCATTATTCGAGAGACAGCTTTTCTGGGTGACTCACTGGGACTGAAAATGAATGTTTATGCTGGTTAATAGCCACCCTGTGACACCAGCTCTGATGATATGAAATGCTTTTTTGTTCTCAAGAATTGTTCACATCACCTATTTATAACTCCTCGTTTTATTTATACTTGTTTTTATCTTTTAGAAATTTTTGCTGAGCTTGAATTGGCTTGCTTCTTCCACCCCAAATCTGTTTGTTCCCCCTTTTTTGCTTATTTAGATATACTGAAAGAGAAGGGGGGGGGGTTCTTCCTCTTATTCTTTGACTGAAGAAATTCAAGTCTTACCTAGTTTCAGCTACGTCTCCAATTTATGATGTCGCACTGTGCAAGAGTAAAAGTAGAGAATTTGAGAAAGTAACGTTTTTAACTGTGTTGCAGTAATTGTGTCCTTTATTGTGCATGTATATACATGTAGTTATCTATGATGAAACTGCGAGTATATATATATCTGTTCCCGTGTGTTTGTACGCAACTGTATGTGCTCCTGAGCTCTGATACCCATAAAGCATTTAGCCAAAAGAGTATCTTTGTGAAAGACTTAACATTCTTCACGTAAGTATCAGAAGTAATAAAATACATTGTTTGAGACCTACAAAGATCAAAAGAAAAAGTAGGGAGGAAAAGAGATTTTTTTTTAAAAAACCATCAATAGCAGTAAGAAGAACAGTATGAGAAGGTTCTTGGGGATCTCCGTCCCTGTGAATGCAATGGGGTTTTTTTCAGTGAAGCTGTAGGAGGAATCTATGTTTTAATATTAACTTCAGTCATGCTGTAGCCCAGTGCCTCCAGTGAGCGTGAATCTCTGCATGGCTGGGAGGTAGGTGGAGATGAGATTAGGAGAACCATTGCGTAACGGTAGGTGAGGTGAGGGAAGAAATGCCTCAGCCGCCGTCACTGCTTTTGCCTCTTACAGTAACACGAACCAGTCTGTCCCAAAGCACCCCATGGTGGTTTTGTGCACGAAGGGAGGCACTAGAGGGTACGTGTGCTCAGCTCTGCTCCATCCTCCTCCTCAGCTGGGTGATGGTCTCCCGAGGGCCAGCTCCCAATAGCAGTGGCTTGGCAGTAATTAAAAATAAACCATCAGGCAGCTAACTCTCCTCAAATCTGGGGGCTGTCCATCAAAGCTGCCCCCTGGCTCTCACTTACAGGTCCTGGGGTTAGAAAAAGAGGAAGAAAGGGTCGGTTACTTTTGATCCTGACTGCGGTGAGGTAAGAGGTACAGAGAGGTCAGGAGGAGTTAGTAAATTATTTTGTGTGGATGAGTAGGAAAATATTTCACAAGCTGGGATAAAAAATGCTCAGTTGACTGCTTCCGCAGCAAGGAGGGGCTTCAGCTATCTCCCTCCAGGGCTTCCAGCATGACCAACTGTGCCAGCAGCGATGGCCGGTACTCGGCTCCTGAACCTGTGGCCCACCAGGCGTTGGGCTGGCTGCGGGGGGCTCAGGTCGCTTTGTCTCTTCCCCTCCCCGGCTCCCCGTTACCCTGGTCTCAATGGCTGCAATGCAGTTGCATCGTTGTAGTACGGAGTCGTGGGATTCCTCAGTGCAGCCCTGCCGGTTGTGTTGGAAAGCTATAAGAAAGGAAAATCTTTCTGGAGGCAATACCTTTCAAGGCAACCTAGAAAGAAGAAAGACTTTCCCAGTTGTAGTGGTGGTGAGACTCAAAGCTGGTAAAAACTTTCAGTCTCTAGAAGGTAAAATGAAATTCTTTACCAGCACGTTTATTTTAATTTTTCTTTTCCTGTTCTGCTTCATGACGGAACTTCAAATAATTATGTTGATTTATGATTACAGGTATTTTAAAGCTGTAGTATGCTGTAACAAAGCAATGCCAGCTTATTGTTTCTGGCCCCATCCAATTATACAATTGAGTTTAGGCAGGTAATAATGTTATAACAGAAATATCCATCATGATGGATTGAATTTCATGAAGTACAACACAAGAATATTTATAGCTCCATTCTTAAAGCCACTTTTGGGTCATAATATGCCTCCTTGGTATACCCTTTAAAGATAGGAGAAAATCTGAAACTTTTCTAGGTCCAGCCTCAAACCTACCACAACCCAGTGCGGGGAGGTGGGTGTAGGCTGATGGTAAGCAGAAAATGGTAGAATAATTATTTCTGCTAGAAAATGAGGATCCGGCATTATTTGTACAGTAACACAAAATCATCATTTGGCTATGCCACTGTAATGAAACAACAAAGATCATACTTAATTTAAGTATCATCTCCCGAGAGACTTCGTGTTCTCCTTCTACCATTTTGGCTATTAAAACAAATTTAAATTGCTGGTCTAGTTTCCCACTGCTTTTAGAGAGCGGAGTGGGCAAAGCCTCCCCTCCTCCCAGCTCTGTTTAAATGTAGACCTTTGGCATTCCAGAAATCTGACCTTGTTTGTAGGGAACGGCTCATTTTTCTATAATGTAATATGAAGCACTCTTGTGTTTTGATTCCATGAACTAGAGTTTAATGTTCCAGCTTGCCATGATAAGGATACGATCTGGTTGAGATAGAAACACTAAAGGAAATTAGCTATTGTACTATTCTTTAACATATTGTTTGCCTAGCAGTTTCATTTAGAATCACTTGGAATAATCTTGGAGTACCTTTTAAAAGGGATTTTTTTTTTTTTCATTTTTTTTGTTGTTATTGTTGTTGGCCCGGATAAAAAGTGGGGCTTTAAGATATTTCTCCTAAAATAAATGTGAGGCTGCCTCATTTATAGTCAGCATGCCTTGATTACTTGCAGACATGCTGGAAATTTACATGCGCTTTTCTCCATTATAAAACACTGATCTGTTCAGATCATTAGCTCCCTCATGACTCGAGCTTGGCGGCGAGCCAAGGCAGGCTAAATCTGTAGCTGTAAATCGTGAGTTGAAATAGCAGAAAGTGGATTTGTAACTTAAAAAGTGTAAACAGTTTGGAAAATGAAGTAATTTTAGAGTATGATTGATTGCCTTAAGATTGCACTTTAAATTAGCCTAGGGTCTCCGATGCAGATATAGGCACTAACTGCTCATTATATATTTTCACTTTTCTTTGGAACAATAGCATTGTTGGTAGGCTTCTAAACAATGTATGCTTCTCCTAGAGTGACCTTTGAGGAAATGAATAGTTTTATTGTGTGTCCATTACTTTGCCTGAAACAACATTTTTGAGTTATTAATTTGCCATGGTCTATAAATAAAGGAATCCAAATGCACAGCAGCTGTATTATGCTGCATATAGTTCATCAAACTTGTGCTTAAACATCACTGTTTGAGATTGATAATGCACTGTATAAATAATTTTTTTCCCTCTGAAAAATAAGCAATGGTTTACATAGCCCGTAGTTGCTGGAGATTGGTCCTTGAATCCCATAGAAGCAAAAATGAAGATTTTTTTTTTTTTTATTTTTATTTTTTTTTTTTAGCACAATTAGTGAACGTACTGGGGACCGCCACATTGTGTTGGCTTTTTCAAGGACCCTGGTTCACTTAATTGTGTAGGTGAGAGTCAGAAATGCACTGGCAGGGGTGCCTGGAATACGAATCGTGGGACTTGTATGGTCAGTACTGTTACTCTCTCACCTCCCCGTGGATCCTGTGTGTCTTGGTGCTCTCAGCACCTCTCTGAAATAGGAGCGGTCTGTGCAGCACCCCACGCTGCAGGGTCCTCCGTCCTGGTCAGTGCGGGGCTGTTACTGTGGAGGAGACATCGCTGGCCTGCCCGTGTGGGGAGTGGGCAAAGGCCAGCGTAGCCATTCCCCTGGCAGGCATGAGAGCAAGGTAATCCCGCTCCCTTGTGCAGGTGAGACCAGGCTCCAGAGCCTGTGACCGGCGGGAGTCAGTCCGGGTTTCTGAGAAGGAGGCATCGCTGGGGAGCGAGCACCGGGCTGCAGCCGCCTGATCTGGTGATCCATGGCTGGGGAGGAGAAGCCAGGAGGCTCGGGAACGTGATGTGGTCATGGGGAGTCTGTGTTCTGGGGGCTGCGAGCTGAAAGGGAAGGTGTCACCGAGAGGCATGTTCAGGAGTGTGAAAAACACGTGTATTAGGTTTGGAGCCTTAAAAGTTCAGCTCGCTCTGCGCTGGTTGAGAGGAGTGGTGGTGGGAGATAGAGCATGGCGTTGGCTCGAGGAGGCGTGTGGCATTTAATACCTGATGTCTTGTGACATGTTTATGTGTTTATGTTGTTTATGTGTTCCTGGCTACCAGGCACAAAGGTCTCTAGTGTGGGACAACACCTCGGTGTAACTTTGTGGCTGTGGGCATGTAAATTACACATATGTACTAAGCATATATATTCTGTGCATTCAGGACTGCTGACCTCGCGTGTTCTTCAACACTTGTGGCCATGCTAGAAATTAGAAGTCTGAAACTATTACCACATTAGCGGTGGTTACAAATCACAATAAATATCTGAGACTCCTTGAACAGAATATATAGCAAAAACTCTTACAATTTTGTATCTGAGTGTGTTTTTCATCTCTCTCCTTGTCCTAGATTTGCTATCTAGCATTCAGTAGATACAAGGCTCCGTTTTGTCATTCTTCTGGAAGCTCCTTTCCCAGAGGATATTTTTTCCCAGTGTTATCGCCCCTCCTTGATCTTTCTTCCTTTCTCCCTCCATGTTTGAAATGAAGATTTTGCGCTTCTGAAGGAGGTATGGCCGAGAGGTCTGAGCACAGGTCTGGGAGCCAGGACCTGCTGGGAGCTGTGACTCAGGTGGCCTTAAGCAAGTCAGAACATCTCTGAGGAGCTTATTTCATATGTAAAGCAGGGGAAATAATACTTATCTATCTACCTGTCTCATAGGAATGCCCTGAGGACTAATTAGCGTCCATTAAGTGCTTTGAAATAGACAGTGCTATCTATTATTAGAGCACACTCCAGACTAGTAGATAGTTCCTTGGGACTGTTGAGCCTTCCTCCCTGCTGGGTGTCGGACTGAGGCCCATCGGGAGCAGAACACAAGCTGCCTGGTGTTTTCTGGAAGGTTGGCAGCGCTCTGCTGGGCCCTTCCTGGGCAGATTCAGTGGAGACTGACGCTCTCGCTGAAAACTTGGAAAGAGAGTTTGCCTAGAGAAAAGAGTGGGAGGATACATTCTTGTTCTCCTCAGCTCATAGGCATAACTTGTCCTGAAATCCTTTCTCACCCTGCCTCCACCTGAGGCCTTTCCAGATAATTCAGGTAGCACGGCTTTTCCTCTCCTCCAGGAATTGTCTCCTGGTCCTGCAGAAGAGGAAGAGAAAATCCTGTGTTAGTTCTCAGGAGGAGCATGGGGCTGGGCTGGTACGTTCCCATCGAAGGGAGCCCTTTCTTATTCAAAAGGCCATTTCCCTTTCTTGAAGAGCAAGTGCTTATATTCTTTCCCTTCACTGGGTAACAAGACTCCTCACAAAGGCCTTAGAATGCAAAATCTAATTTTGGGGGTAGGATAGTAAACTCTGCAGGTGTGTGTCTGCTGAAGTCTGGGAGTCTTTTCATCATCGTAATGAGGAGGGTTGTCATCTGACTGGCAGCTCCTTTTGTTCTCTGGTGCATCTTCTTTCACCATATACTTTGTACCTCTCTTACAGATGCCATAATAATCCAGTTCAAAGGGCCCAGCCCTGTTCTCACTGAAGCCCACAAGCCTGGTCTTTCTACCGGTGAGACTAGGACACAGTCCAAATTGACTGGAGAGAAGCTTTATTTCTCTCTGTTTGCTCCTTGCATGTCTCAGGCCATGAGTAATGTACAAAGAGATGGGGAAAGCCTGTGTGAAATTTTCCAAGGGAATTTTCTACATTTTAATAATGTTAATGAAATTGCTTAACACTTCATCAGATTTTTCAGCGTATGTTGCTGGGATTTTGATGCCTGCCTGTTTGGGCACTCTGACTTTTCTTCAGTACCAGAAGACGCTTGCCTTAGAAATGGGACTGAGGGCTCATATGAGCATTAGGTCCAACGATTGAACCTTAGCCCTGCAGAAACATTCTTGGCACAGATATCAGTAGATACCATTTTGACGAGGCTCTCTGCACCTCCTCTTGTGCCTGCAGGAAGGGGAAGGGATCAGGCATAACTGGCCCACAAGCTCCCGCATGCCTGCGACTAATTACTTTTCCACAGAAATGAGGCTGTACCACAGAAAGACCTAATGATATGACCTTGGTCACACAGGAAGGCTCTGGCATTGCTGAACTTCAATGCAGTTGGTTTGTTCATCTTGTCCTGCATATCGCTCAGTTTTTGGCCCTCGTATCCTAGACGGGGGAGTATGTTAGCTCCCTTTTCCTTTACACCTTCTTCCTATTACGCCTCTTCAGCTTGAGTCTGTTGTGCAGAATTGGACTAAATGAGCAACCATAGACTTACTCATATACCTGTAACAGCTATTGAAGCTACATCTGGTTTGTTTTTCAGAGCAGCAACTTAGGGGTTATTTGGTGCAACATGAGAAGTTCAGTTAGGAGGTGAGACTCCCCGAGTAGCTGGGATGCGGGGGAGTTGGGTTGGTTGGCAACTCCCAACTGGCCTTTCCTCCTGATAGTCCTCGTGTTGAGTTTCAGCTCGTCACCAGGAAGGAGGGGAACCAGGGTCAGGTTGTATTGGGGAACAGGTATGTATTGGGATGGGATAAAAGACAGCAAATTCTTGGAAAAAAAATCTATGGCGCTAGCATTTTTGTAGTTGCAATTTATTTTTTTTTAAAGGAATGGCATCATGCTAATTCTAATTTTGTGCCACTCCTGGGCTTAAGCATTATTACACTGCAGATGATAACACAAGTTTATCTGTAAAATTATTTTAACTGTGGTTTTTGTTTCCCAGCTTGATTTCTTTTTCTCTTCTTGTCTTTGATTGGCTTCCAAAAAAGTTATTAACATGTTGCAAAACAAATACAAGGGGCCACTGAAGCTTATTAAAAATGGTCTCCTTTGTTCATATCTGTCAGTTGACAAATTGTCTTGTGTTCTATCTTACCTGCTCCCGTGTGAAAGGTTACATGAGAAAATGGCTGCAAATAAATTGCCATTGAATGTTGTTGAAGACTAAGCACACAGCTTCTCTATTAAGGACCTCTTTTAAAGCTCTCTATTCAGGCTCCCCCCTGCATGTCTCTCTAACACTTGTCTGTTATATTATGTTTGGCACAGAAGGAAACATTAAATAGAAAAGAAACGTCTGACTGTGGTGTTTCTAGACCCTATTATCCCTCTGTCAAATGTCCACATGAGAAGGGTACAATTTTTGTCCATATTGATGATGATTTCTGAAGGTTTTACTAACCGTCTTCAGAGTGAATTGCTAGAAACAAATGAAATCGAAAAGCATATTTTTGCAGCTTTGGAAATCTTACTTAAATCAGTGTAATGAGACGCACTCAGTAAAATGTAATTATTCTCACTTCTCCATGTGTCAAAGAAATCAGCAGTATGGTTAGGGAGCGGAGGGTTACAGTGAGCTTGCTATTTTTATACGGAGCCAGATACTGCTTGTGTGTAGTAAATTGTAAATAGTAGATAATGCAGTTTTTATGTGTACTAAATACCCTGCAAGAATTAACAGGGTTGTTACTTCATTAAGGGTTTCAAAGAGGGCATAAATGTCAAAAGCAGAGCTCGACTGTTTAAATCACTGGACCATTTCCACCCTCCACCCCTCGTGTCACAGCCCTGGGACCGGCAGCTTCTGCCGTTGCTATTTCGAGGAGGGCGCAGTTCCTCCGAATTTTCAGAATGATAGTGAAAGGGCCCCGTGTGAAACACCAAGATAAGGCTTTTGACTCATACTTCTGGGGGCAGTGGAAAACGAAGGCGGTTGATTCTGCCGTGTGGAAGAGGTGGTGTAACAGTCCCTTGTAAGTAAGGCTGTGTCTGCTTCTCTCTCATTTGTGTTTGAACGGTGTGCGGAGGTGAAGGAGAGAGGAGATGAGATGACAGGAGACCTGGTTGCTCTGATATTAAGCCCGGTAACTCAGTTTAACTCTCAGTGGCTTTCCTTTTTTTTTTTTTTTCCTCCAGTTTTTCATGCCTTAAAATTCTCCCAAGCAAGTATGGATTTGTCATGGACCTCTTTAGCACAGAGGGCAAATAACAGACCAAACAGACCACAGGTTTAAAACTCATCGAACTGGAGAATATCTTCAGGAAAAATAGATCCAGCCTTGAGCACTGGCTTAGGGAACCTGTTAGGTCCCTGAGCTCGTTGTTCCAGTGGTTAATTATCATCGCTGTAAAAATGTGTGCCCCTCTCTTGCCAGTGGCTGCAGTTGCGTGTTTCTCTGCGAGAGCAGAGTTTCTCATTCTCCAATATTTTCTCTGTGCAGCGCTACACTTCACAAGAAAGGGAGGTGAAGACACATAATCATAGTAATAACAATAAAGACAATGAGAAGATGTTGTAGCAAAAGTTACTGGACGTCACCCCCCTGCCATGAAGGCACTTTAGGGAATGTGTAACTTCAGCCACAGCAGCAGTGGGGAAGTACTTGTGTTTGTAGCATAACTCCCATGCTCAAGTATTTGCAGGATCAGGCTTTATGTTTAAGTACTGAAGCGTAGTTCAGCGGTATGTTGGATGGTGTTCAGAGATTGCTGAAAACGGTGCATTAAATAGCACTTTGAATTGCAAAGTGCTGGTTCAGTTTTGTCTATGAGAATGATAACACTTATTATCTGATTGTTCCCTGTGCAAATCTCACCTCAGGAAAAATTAAATTATGTTTGAATTCAGCTAAAGCAAAGTATATCATTATTTCCTTTCGTTATTAAAAGGGATTTTTACTGTTTGTTTGTTAAAACTGAAGCAGCTGCCATGTTAGAGCCTTAGATGATTTAAAAGCAAATACAGAGGCAGAGCCATTTACAGTACAATTGGCTTGTTTAATGTGATTTAATTCCTCTTCTTGGGTTCATCATATTACCAAATTATGTTTTCAGCCCCCCCTCCCCTTTTTAATTCTTTCTTCATTTTGTTATCAGCAGAATTGAAGCTGCTTATCAGTAACCACGACAACCAGGATAAATACTTGTTTTAAAGCTGATGCACATTCAACCTGAATGGTCCACATGACCCAGAACATTGAAGAGGACAGGCAGCATGTGCTCACTTCTACAATCAATCTCCCCCTTCCCCTTGTCTCCATCTGCTTTAGAAAGCTATTAGGGCAGTTTAAAAACCTTCTATATCAGAGTGGGTTTCTGTAGCCACCCGTGGCTGTTTGGGGATGGGCGGGCCCATGCCTGTGACCTGAGGAGTAAGGAAAGGAGGAAATTTTGGGAGGCAGGGAGACGATTTCACAGCCCAGCTCTGAACGTGGCTGGGTCCCCTGCATCAGCTCACTGTTCTCATGCTCCTCCAGATATCGCGACAGTCACCTGCCGTTCGGTGGGAGGGTGAACCGCTGCTTTGCAAACTGAGGGGGAAGGTAATCCAAGCCGGGCAGCAGCTAAATAAAATGATGGAGTGACTGGGATTGTGCGGGACAGGGAGAACAGTTGTGGTAGGAGAGAAGCCTCAATGCAGAGCCCCAGCCCAGTCCATCCCCTGTCTCTGGTGGAGGCAGGCAGGCTGGCTGGGGGGGGTGGAGCGGGGCGCGTCTCCCTTTAGGGAA
>NW_009259424.1:3112802-3124574 GCF_000687185.1 Egretta garzetta | reverse complement strand
ATCCCCTGTCTCTGGTGGAGGCGGGCAGGCTGGCTGGGGCGGCTGCAGGCGGCCGCTTCCCTGTTGAGGAAACTTAGGAAACTCTGACTTACCCAGAAATCCCCACCAACAAGGATTTCTGCCTGGGCTGTTTGCTCTCTCCCTTGCTCTCTAAGTTGCTTGATGCTGTAGAATAAATCCTTTAAGCTCTCTCTGTCTCAGTTTCCCTCTCTGTGTAATGGGGATAATAATTTTTACTCATCTCCATAAAGCAGTTTGAGGCCTGTGGATGGAAGGGTTATATAAAAGCTGGAAATGACGATTGTCAGTCACTCTTCTTTTGAGTCTAGAAACACCTCATAAACCCGCTTCCTAAGGCGCAGGAGGATCCTGGGAGCCCAGGGTAGGAGCTGCAGTTATGAGGAGCTGAATATTGGATTAGGGTATGAAAAAGGATGTTGAATGCCCGATTGGAAACTTTTTCAGTATTAACTTTCTTTCGTCGTCCTCAAAAATTGGATTTATGATTCGAATTCAGAGTGATTTAATGAGATAATATTTATGGAAGATTTGGTTATATGGACCTTCTGTCAGTCATCGATCAACATACTCTGTTTTGTCCCCGTTAAGTAGGAGAACAACTCGGATCCAAATCACCGACTATAAAATGTTCTTCAGCCATGCGCTTTAAGTACGCATTAGATGGTGCTGTCTTTTCTCTTTTTTTTTTTTTTTTATGACTATATTGCTGTTGGGTTGAACAGTAGTTTCAATCTCCAGTAGATTTGTAAGTATTCTCTTTCTTTCAAATGTTAAACTAATCTTAGGAATTCTCTGAATGGCTGATGCTATGCTGGCGCTGTGACAGAAAACGGAGGGCTGGGGAAGTGGCACAAAATTATGAGAATTAGCTCTGTCTCCTCCTTACAAGGGAAGAAATATCAGATACATGCAGAAAGGCTGCACGTTTTATTCTGCATTTTGGCAGAAATGGCTTTTGCCTTTTGATCAATTTAAAAGCAAAATCAGGCAGGCAAACGTCCACGTAAGAATTACAAGCAACTTGTTAACATCATCATTATCTGGTAAATATAAATGTAATCACTGTGTTCAGTATCCTGCAACACGTTGCCTTTGTTCTTGATTGCATTAGCATTCAAATAGAGGGGAGTTCTCAAAGCAAGGATGAGTAGCATGCGTCCTGCCAACAAAGCGGTATCCCTGTTGTGTCAATAATTTACCCAAATTTATTTCAACCCAAAAACACAGATTTCCTGTCCCATCTCATGGGGTTAAATCATTACTGTATTTGCATTTATTTGTGAGAGAAATATGATTCTTAGATTAATATTTTTAGGGCTTGTGATTAATTAACCAGCCAAGGCACACCAAGTGGCATTAGTAGAGCGAACAAAGACAGTGGGTACAAAAAGGCAAGGTGGATGGGAAGAGCTGTGTTTGGTAAGTCTTCCCTAATCACTGGAGAGAGGGTGGACTGGTGTGCTAGAGCCTGCAGGAGTAGTTCCATGACGATGGTGCAGCTACCTGAACTCCTCAACTGTTGCTCCTAGCTCACAGCAGCCTGGTGCAAAGGGACGTGGATTCCTACTGGGCTTCTTAGCCTTGTGTCTGCCGTGAGGATTTGATGTGTGAAGTGGTCAAGTAAGGAGTAGGCCATAGTTCTCCACTGAAGGTTAATTCATCGGGAGAGCCATCCTTTCTCTCATAGGAGTACCGAGAGATGTAGGTGATGATTGGCATTGCTTCTTGGCCAGCTGCAGTTATCTGGGCGATGATTTGGAGGTATTTGGCAGGTTATGACTGGATGGTGATATGGGAAGGTGTTTTCATTGCAAGATTCGTCTTAAAGGTTTTTAGGTCATAAAGACCCAGTTTCTTCTTCCTCCTTCTGGTTACTCTTTCATTGTTCTGCTGTTTCTGTTGCTCTTTGACTCTTTGAGGGAATCAGGGTTTTTAGGTAATTGTGTAGTAAGTTCGTTTCTGTCTGCTGGAAATCTGTGCTATGCCCCCTCGGGATGCTGTTAGAACAGGCAGCTTTGAGACGTGCAGAGCCTGTCTGACCTGCACTCGTTGGTTTTGAAGGGTCGGCTATGCACATCTTCGTCTCATCTACACCTGTGTTCTCATGCCTGTGTTGCAGAAAGTCCTAGTCAAAGGAGTAGAACAGGGGAAGGAGAACTGGATCCTGTCTTAAGAGCTAGAAGAGCCAAAGTCCATTGCACAGATGAGATCAACCCTTTTTATCTTGGTGGCAGGTGTATCTGTTGGGAGGGGATTTTTTAGCATGCATTTGGACCGTCGCTTTGGCATAGGGCAGACTGTTGCCACTTAGGTGGGATTCATTTCACTCGCTCAATCTGATCTGCAAGTTAAGCCTCTAGACTACGCTAGTTGTCATTGATGAGGGAGTAGTAACTCCAGAGAGTGAGCTGATCCATGTCTTGCAGAACAGCAGGTTGGAAGATCTCTCTGACTACACAACTATCGTAGACTAAAACTGCATTATTAGAGGAAATGAGTCCCATTGTGCGTGCTCCAGTGGGTTGCTAAGGACTGGTCTTGGGAGGGCAGTGACTCCTCAACACTGCCCTGCAATGGTCGAGAGACATCCCATGTTGAGAGGCGCAGCTGTGTTCATTCAGCACAGCTAACCCTTGCCATTCCTAGTCCCTCTGGACATCCAGGTGCATCCTCCATTACCTCTGTATCTGGTATCTGCTACATATTGATGGTATGGTCAAAGCCATGCATCCAAGCAATGATAAACTCATTATGATATGTGCATCCTCTGGGAGAGCCCCTTGGTAACTGTGGGTAATGAAAGAAGGCAAAGTAGTGAGGGCACCGTACAGGAGAGGAGCTGATGGCCAGAGCCCTGTAGCTTCCTTCATTTTCACTCTATATTCCAAATAACTCCCTTGCTCAATTTGCTACCCACACACCAAAGCATTGTCCCATTTTATCTGGTTCCCCTGATACTTACATTGCTTATCTTACGAAGATCTGTGTTAACATTTATCAAAACAAATGGCAAGCCTGGGACCTTTTAAGTAGTTTTTTTAGTTAATAAAACCAATCTTCTACTTCTGTTATGTTAAAAGTACATTATCTTTTTATTACAAACTCTCTACAGCTCTGTCTGTTTTCCTTCTTGGCAATTTCATGACTGCTCCAGTTGATTGCTGTATGGAGAATTACAAAATCATTAAGGGTGGGGTTTTACCAGCTGACTTACAGTACAAGCCATTTCTCAAAATAACCACAACAGTGCAATACTGATGTGTAATTTACGTCACAGTATGTTTTTATGAAATAGTTTGTGGCTTATTCATTTCGATTTAGAACTGAATATCTCTTCTCTCGCTTTTTAATCAAGCTTTCTTTTTTTTTTTTTACTTTTTAATATTTTCCACTCCTAGGCTTGGCTTGCTTCCAATTTACCAGCTACAGTGAGGAGGAAAAAAATGGGGTTTTTTTCTTTTTTTTTTTCTTTTGCCTGCAGTTTAACTGCAAGTGTGTTTTCCTCTTTGATGTGTACATTTGTGTTAACTGCCTCGGAAGAGATGGTAGATTTGTGATAGAATATATTGCACAAAGGTAGAGCAGAGAATTGATAAAAGAGATGCAAAAGTTTGGAATTTCAAACCGTAGCAAGCGAGTGACGCTATTTAGCCTCCTGCTCTAGTACATTTCCTTTTTAAAAATGACTTTCTGTATAATGTCTTGTAATTAGAACAGGAAATCATTGAGTAACTGTAAGAAGAATAAGAGCACTTAAACTGAAAAGAAAATTACCTTCCGAGAAATTATATTCACAATTTTTTTTTCCTTTACATTTTTTTTTTCTTCCCTTCACATTACCGTGTTGGTAATGATAGTAACAGATGTACATACCCTTATCTGTATCATTGTTCTGCTTATGTTTTCTGGGGGAAAAAAAATCATTTTCAGTAATACAAAAAATGAATGGACAGAAAATGGGAAATGCCTAATTACAAAAAATATTCTGTGTCACAACAGAGTAGCAATTAAATTGAAACTTCAATATAATTATCAATAACAGTCGAGCCTGGAAGGGTGCCAGGCGCGTAAAGTTGGTGCTCAGCCTTTATGTGGTTGCTAGGAGCACGGCGAAAAGTATAAAGCTTAGAGAAAGGAATGTCTAATGTAATAAAGTAACAGAAGGTAGCATAAATCATTGTGAGAGCAGTTCATATTGACATTATTTTACTTAAATCGGGTCGAAACTAGACATTTAGTCTTACAAGAGGCACAAATTCATATTTCTTCCACAGAAATAACTCTGTGCTTTCTGGGAAGAAGTAGAGTGTGCTTTCCTAGCACCAGCCCCGTACATATTTGGAATCTTTTAAGCAAAAATCTTTAAATGTTTGTTTCTGTTGGCATCCAAATGCATTTGCACTAATACGATTAAAAGAACTAAAGGGCAAAATACTTGGCAGCTTTTGCAGTTGAGGTAATTAGGTACAGGAAGGAACATGCATAGTTTTTCCATCAAGCTCTATAAAATCCTGGTGTGAAGGTCTTTTTAAAGAAAAAAATGCTTACTGATGTTGAGAGTACATTATGGCGGTTAGCAATAACATTATAGGCTGATGTTTCCGAAACAAGCAAACAAAAAGCCAGTTACAGTTTTGTATTTCTCTGCTCTCTCTGTAAATAGTTCTGGCTCTAGATGGATTTGTTAGGAATTCGTGCTTTTAGCAGGCTTTTTTTTTTTTTTTTTTTTTCTTTTGGGGCTTTTAATTGTCTTGCGTTACATATTAAAAATGGTTGTGCTGATTTGAAAAGTCAGTTCTTGCATAGATTCATTGTGTTTGGCATTTCATGCATCTCTTACTTACAAAGACAACTTGAAGAACATGTAATCCAACATAAATGCCAGGCTGTGCCAAATCCCAGCGCTCTTTACCCCTCACAAAGGGAACTGTTGGATTACATCTCTGCACATATAGGCAGCACTCAGAAGGCAGGGGTGGAACCTTGCCTCCTAATTACAGTTTCTCCGTTTTCAGCCCCGAAATATAGAAATAAATGAAAAATTGACATTGGAAGGGGTTATTAAAACACACAATTATGATTTAAGCATGGGATTAGAGTAATTTCAGTTGAGCCTTACAAACAGCAGACTGTAGGTATTATCTTTTACCACGTCTCTGTTGAAGCTAAAATGAGATTCAGAAATGCAGCATCTCAGTTTTCTCAGATCTCAGTTAAATGTTTTTAGAATTTACATTGTTTTTTCTTAATTTTAAAGGAATGCAATCCACATTTTGATCTCTCTTCTTCCTAAAAGTAAACTCTTTCTGATCATATTTATCAAAAATACTCAGCAATATACACTAAGCCCACCATTAAATGGCGCGTGTTAGATTTTGCTAGAAGGAAAATACTTCTTCTTTGGGCTTGCATTTTATTAGGGATTGGTCTACTTTGATTTCTCTTTTCTCATGTGGGCGTGGTTGAGAAAAAAGTCTTTGTTCCAGGAACACTCTTGTTTGTCTTTCACTAAACAAATCTTCAGTTTATTCAGCCTTTGTTCATTCTTAGATTTGTCTATTGAACCTGGAGTGAATAAAGAAAGGAAACAAATGCATCATAAAGTGCTCACTGGAGTTGCACAAGCATGTGTAAAAGTGATCCTGTAAAAAATGACTTGATTTTAATTTATGCCAGGGGTTTGTGTTAAGTCGTCAGTTGTCAGGGGTAGAAAGTTTGTGTAATTCTGCGCAGGGACTTACAGCACGTTTGTCTAGAAACTAATGGTTTACTACAAAGGCACATGGGACATACATTTATATACACCCTGTTTAAAAAGCTGACCACATCCTGGCATAAGAAAAGTGCTGTCAGATCAACAGATTCAGCTCACCACTATCTACACAAAGGTATAAAGTAGTAATAACTGTCAGGCAGGCGTACATGAAACTCTCGAAGGAGCTAAAGGATGGATCATGTGCTTGTTAATTCCTAGAACAGTTTTCCTGATCTGATTTTTAGAGTTTCTTAATAAAGAAGAGAGAGCCTTATTCCCAGGAGCAATTGGTTCAGGCGTGCTGTTGTGTAGGCTTATGGGATACTTGCTTGTTGAAAACAAAGGAAAGCATGACCACATCCTGATTGACCAAAAGAGATTTTAGGGCCATAAATGTTATTTTCTTAGAAAAATAATGTAAATGCTGTTTACCAAAATGTATTAGTCTTTTTTTTTTTTTTTTTTTTACACAAATTGTTTGATCTCCCCACCTACGTCAGTGTAGTGGGGAAAGTTCGGAGTTTTTAAAAGTGATGGCTTTCAGGAGCTGTGCTTGCAAAAAACCAGTACTTCCCAAGTCCGTCTGCCGTGTTGATTTTTCTCTGCAGCATTGCATTCGTCTGCAGTGATGACATTCTAGGTGATATATCTGCTTCTAGAGACTTCTTAAAATTTAGCCTTTTATGTGTCAACATTTCCATTGCCTCATGCGAATCAAGATGAGTTGTGCCATCGTATTTAGTTGGGGAGAACTGATCTGACATTTCTTTCAATATCTGAAGTGATTTTTACTTTAAGGGTAAGAAAGATGATTTCAGTATTGGTAATGGGATTAAATAGTAGACCTTTTGTCTCTGACAGAAGAAATAACTGAGTTATTCAGTAATCAAGAGTACAGCAGAACACGTAAACTGCATACTCTTGCTTTTGTCTTCATTGGCATGCATGGAAAGCCATGTTCAGTTACCCCACCTGAAGAGATAAATGAGCATAAAAAGAAGTGCTGTTAAGTACTGGCTGCATACCTGCAAATGAATAATTTCTCATGTTTGTGTCTCTGGTTGTTTTTGGGTTTTTTTTGCTGCTAGGTTTCCTGCTGGTTATCATATGATGAAATTTGATTGTGATATTTCAAAATCTGCTGCCTTTCTGCTTAATATCATCCAAAATCTGGGGGAATGGAAAGGTCTGAGCTCTAGATTGCTTTGTATTTTGAGCCCACATTTCGACAGCATGAGCTGTTTGGAAATTCATTTGCTCGTTGTGCTCCGTAGGTGTTTTATTGAGTCCTGCTGCATTTGCAGTTAATGTGAGGGAAGTTATTTCCACCTGTTGGGGTAGCTTAGCATCAATGACCAGGTCAGATCAGCCCACCTCCCTGGCCCAGGGGCCCTTTGGTAGTTGCCAGTATCAGGTACTCTGATACTGTATACTCTGGGGCTTGTATATTATTATTATTAGTTTTAAAATATGTTAGCTGGTGTAAACATGACTTCAGTAAGGCTGTAGAGGGAGCTGAGTAAAAATGACAGATAATATTTCTATCAAAGCAGCCAAGTTGGCAAACTGTGGAGAGCACTTTGATTCAGGCTGTTGGCCAACTTCTGCAGAGCAGTGTTTTCTTACTCATCCAGGTAGAGTTCTTCTGGGTAAGCGTTGGAGAACTGAACAGAAAGCCAGAAAAGAAGCTGTTTCAATAAACTTTTTTTAAACTTCTATTTTTAACCTTTCTTTCAAAAACCACTGTGCTATAAAAAATAGGGCTAGAGAAAAGACTGAACCAGTGGGCCTTGGGTTTTCTGAGATGCTTGAGTTAACAGCCCCTCTTTTATACTTTTCTGACATACTAAGAGTACTATTATTTTTTTTTCTTCTTCCAGGTGAGGATGATGAAGATTCAAACCTGCTAATTCTCAGCTACCCACAGTACTGTCGATACCGTTCCATGTTAAAGCGCATTCAGGACAAGCCTTCCTCAATACTAACAGACCAGTTTGTTTTAGCCCTGGGAGGCATTGCAGTAACAAGCAAGAACCCTCAAATATTCTACTGTCGGGATACATTTGATCATCCTACTCTAATAGAAAATGAAAGTATATGTGATGAGTTTGGTAAGTCACATTACAGCTATTTTCTTTTTCTCACAAGTAAAGACATTTTTCTTCTTTTTAAGTGTCCACTGATTTCCAAGGGGAATATGTGAATTCTTTGAAATGAACCAATGCTATTTACGTTTGAAATGTTAAGTACCAAATGTTCTGTTTCCTCTGTGAGACCGAAGGCTTCTAGCCACTAGTGGTCTCCGTATTGCAACTTCTCACGATCAAAGATAATGTTACACAGGTAGAGCGTGTAGCACAGTTACTTGGTATGAGTGAAAGGATCCCCTGTCTGGATTTGGAATGTATCTACCTTAACCATTCGCCTATAGCCTATATGTCTTTCTAGAAGGTTTACAAAACTTGTTGGGTTTTTTTTAAGTCATTGTTGGTGCAATGTGTTAACAAATGCAAAATAGGAGAGACTCCCTGTGCAACTCATTGCTGTTGCAGAGCACTCATCAACAACGTGTATGCTCCCAGGGCCCTGAACAAGTGTCAGCTGTAGCTGGTGTGTTTCTGGCCTTCCTGGAACGTGGGATTTTCCAGTGGGGGCTTTGCCAGTGCTAGGAGCTTGATTTTACAAGTGCAGAGGCACTTCTGAGAGGTGACCTCTTAATTCAAAGGGTGTAGAGAATACTCTGCAGCTCTGGAGGAATATGCAGCCCCTTAGAGCTGGGAGAGAGGGCTGCAAGATTTGACTCCTGATAGCTGCCAGGTGATTTCACACCTTTTTTTGGGGGGAGGGGGGGGGTGTCAGATCAACCCAAAGGCAGCGGATGTGCTGCTGAATATGTGGCAGAATGTATATTGTGTACGCACCCAGGGTAACTCCAGTAATGTGTCCAGCGTAATTTCTTTAGCAGTGTACCTATGCTGTGAGAATTAAGTTTTATTACCCATATCACCAGATGGATAAGCACCGCAGCTAGCGCTAGCAAAGTCTGTTTGCATAGCAGTGGGTACACCTTTGCTGTGCGAGATCCCTGCATCGCTGCAAGGAGGTTCTTGTGGTCTCTCAGAGAGAGAATTTCTGATTATGCATTTAACATATGATAATGGGAGTGAGAGGGGTGGGTTTCAACAATGCCTGTGATAGGGAAAAGGGGGAGATGATTCTCCCAGCTCTAGCACGCTGGCTTTGAGGTTGGTGCCCAGTCCAGGCCTTGTTGTGTTGGCAGAGAAATCCTAACCCAACCCAACTGGTGGCATTGGGGCATTTTGCGAGGTAGTGCAGGACTGCTCCTCTGCTGCTCTGCCAATCGTCTCTGGACAGGCAGGAGAGATCCTTCCTCACGTGGTGTTATCGCTGCAGCACATTACGCTGTGAATAGTTTTAATTTTGTGATGTCAAGCTTTTGCAGGATTGGGCCCAAACTGTCAAGTCCGCTCACACTCACACAAAACATCACAGGCTTTGAAAGAACTATGAATAAAAGTGTTGGTTGCTCTTAGGGGGTGGGGGTGGTGAAAAAAATGAATGAAATGCCCTGGAAGTTTGGTCCAATAACACAATAGTATCATCCTGATTTTTATTTACTCTGAGCTCCAGTTCAGAATATAAAGTTCAGTTTTAATTGACTATCCTTCTTATATGGGAAAGGTTATTTTAGGCTTGAAGGCGTTTGATGAGCGTACCATCTGCTTTCTGTGGAGTATTTTATTCAGGGTCATTCCTTGATTACAGGTTTGTTGAAATAGTTGGATCCATAATGTAAGCGTATCATGGAATATTAGTAATAGATGAATCAAAGAGATGTGGAGTGATGCAGAAACTACACTTAGTGAACCACAGCAAGTGCTTTGTTCCGTCTCTGAAAGCTAACTTATGTCATTCTCTTGACCTTTGCGAGGCAATTATCTCATTATCAAACCTGAGCCACAGAAATCTTAGCCGTAGAAATTAATAATGTGTATTTAAAATTTAATTTGGTTTAAGAAGCAGATTTTTTAAAATGCCTATAAAAACAAAAAAAATACTACTCTTAAAAAGTATTTCTTATAAAAATAATGATGTGGTAAAATTTGCAAGCCCTGCTGTGCTAGGAGGAAAAAACTGGCCAATGTATGGTTCCATTTCTGTATTGCAAAATGTATGATGTCAATTATATTACCTTTGTTGAAGGCAATAGACAAAGTGCTATTTTATCCTTTTCTTTGCTGGCAGGACAATAAAATGTACAACACTTCGTTATACAAACAGTTTACATTGGTATCATGTAGATTGATGTCACATGTGGAAAGTGATGACTGCTAAAGCTAAACAGAGGCAGGGTGGTACAGTAGATAAATGGATTACTCTAAGGCACTGGTATTTATCCGGCAAATCTGAGGGGAGACCAGATTACAGTAATGTGACTAAAATTCTTAGAAGGTGTCTAGAAGGACATCCAGATACATTTAATTTGAAGGGTTTGGCTATTTCTTACCTTGCAAATGAAAGAGGTGTGCCAGAAGGAACAAGATAGGAACATGTGTATTTCCCCATCATCTGAAATTCTCCAAACTCTAAAGTGAGTACAAAATTTGGGAAATACGGTCTACTAATGTCTTTGTGTGAGAAGTGCTGGCCTCTGATACAGATGCCAGGTCTTCTTCAGAAACACTGCTCTTGGGGAAGGTGTTACATGTTCTCCACGTGTTGGAGTACTGTACGACAGATACGGCATGTCACAAGTGAGACACCAGAAACACCTTTACAAAGAGCCCCGTTCACCACAGCGTGTAAGCTGTTGTCGTTGTCAGGCGGTTTTAATAGAGAAAAATGTTTTTTCCAGGAAGTATTCTCTCTACTTTTATTATGCATTTTTAACAAAAACATTTTGTTCAGCTGTAACTCCTTCTCATCCTCCCCATCTACTTCCCCATTCTGTGGGGGTTAACAAAAAACAAATAAAGCAGGAGATGAGGAAGAAAAATTAAGTTTTGTTGACAATAAATAATGAGGGTTTGGTGTGGGAGTTTTTTTAAGTAGAAAATGTATGTAGATGCTGTCTGTCAGCTCCTGCAGATGTGGCTGGAAGAGGTGCTTTGATGCTTCAGGCGGTCCTACGTGGATGGCCTCTCCACTCCACAGAGCTGCTGTAGGGGTTAGGCTGCGGTAAGCTTCCCCTCCGGCTTCAGCGCTGTGGCTACCTGTGCCTGCATCCATCCTGCCCATGCACTGCTTTGTGGCACGTGCCCAAGTGGTTTGGGCAGGAATAGTCAGGACAAGATTTTCTGGCAAAGTCCTTTTCTGCTTCTCCTCTGACTTGGTTCAGTGTGCCACAACGTCCCGCCGAGGAGGGCCTGGAGAAGCGCACAGGCTGCTGAGGAATTGCCTCTGCGGCTGGAAGGCTCAAACATTTCCATCTATTTCTTTGCAGCCTGCCAGGGAAGGACTTGCTCTCCATTTACAGAGGAAAGACTGCTGTGAGTGGGAAGCCTCCCGCTCCCATTCTTGTTGATATAACTACTGGTTAGTTAATCTAACTGCCTTGGAGGGTTCCCCTCCAGAATGCAAACAGACTCAAAAGCTTGCTGCTGTTCACAAAGCAGAAGACAGAAGCTGTGCTTGGATGTCTTGATAGCCAGAGTTCATGGGTATGACCACAGTCAGACTGTACCTCTTCCCCTCCTGAAATAAGAGCAATTAGAGGTCCTCACCAGCACGGAACAGTCCGGGTAGATAATGAAATGCTCATGTTTCTGGCTAGGAACAAGAAATCTGAGTTTTTGAACCTGCACAGGAGGCTGGAGTGGAGTTGTCCATGGTCAAACTGACTCATAAAGGCTCAAGCCCTGCCTGTTGGTGCCGCCAGCCCGTGCAGGCTTGCAGGTGGCACTGAGCTGGGGACACCTCGGGCTAAAGCCAGGCAGCAGCGGCAGCCGCGAGCCCACCCCGGGCCCCCCCGGTGG
>NW_009259424.1:3110612-3111975 GCF_000687185.1 Egretta garzetta | reverse complement strand
AAGCCAGGCAGCAGGGGCTGCAGAGTCCCTGCCATGGCCCCGCGGGCTGTGTCTGCCTGCCCAAGGGAGGGCCAGGTTGGACGCAGCAGGGTGAGCAAACGGGATCAGTTCTCTTCGTGGCCTCGTTTTATTTGTCTGAGCAGACTAGAGTTCACCTACGCATTCCTTTATCTAACTGCTCCTATAAATTGGCATGTGGAAAAAACCAAAACTCTATTTCCTCATTCCCCTGCTCCCTTAAAATAAAAATAATATGTACCAGCTGAACAATTCATTTCTCTTCAACTCAAGATCATAGGTAAAGACATTTTTCAGAATCCTTTTCATTCATCAGCCTCTGGGGTTACTGTTATTGAGAAACTTTTTAAATGCATATAATTTACTGCCGTTTGCTGTGTGGTCATACATGCTGCAAGAGAGAAGGAATGAAAAAATAGGGGTCCTAGTAGTTCTCATTATAGAGCAAAGAGATCTAGCGGGAGGCAAAGCTGCCTGTGCAGTGTCCGGAAGATGGATTTGAGGGTCACTGGGCAGCGTGCCGTTGTTGCTAGAGCAGCACACATTCTCTTGAGTTTTCTTGTCCAAAGGAGGTGACTTGAGCTTCTACCAGGCCCAAGTCTGCTCCACCACATGGAGTGGCTTCCAGAGTGCATGGATGAGTGTGGATCCTTTCGCAACCCAGCTGTGGGCTGCATTGCCAAATGCATGTAGGCCCCTACAGCAAGGTAGCGTACAGATGTGTCTGTCTCCATGACCTCCACCTTCCCCGGGGTTGGGGACTCGCAGGGCAGCAGGAGCAGACAGCTTAGATGCAGGAGGGTCAGGTGCTTGGGTGCTGGTGGATTTCTGCAGCTCCATTAGCTTCACCAGGTGAAAATCTTGCACAGAAAGATTTGTCATGGTGCTTTGCTGGATAAATATTATAAACCCTGCCTGCTAAAAGATGAACCAGAAGGCTTGCTTTCATTTTGTGAGCAAGGGATTGCTTTTTCTATAAACAGGAGTGTGAGAGAAAACTGAATACCGTATTTCTTCTCAAATTTTAAATCTATTTGGTAAATTTTAAAGCATTCTGGATTATTTTTATAGCATGCTGTGTCCAATATGCCATTAAACAAGCTGTTTGGTCCCTGGGGTAATGTAAACACTTGTTCACCCCCAAAAGAAGGTTAAAAGTTTTATTTTTGCATGTAAAGGCCAATTTTTTTTATAAAACATTTCATACCAAAAAGTGGGAGAACTACATCCTGCTGTGGTATTAATATACTTTTTTCTCTGAAAAATGAAACGTCTTCATTTTACCATAACGAGCAATACAGAGGGGAAACCGCTCATTGAAAAAAAAAATTATGTGTAAAGGGCA
>NW_009259424.1:3107712-3110591 GCF_000687185.1 Egretta garzetta | reverse complement strand
AACCCTTAATAATATATTGCTTGCATTGGGAAAAATCATGTACATTAAAACCAAATCCCAAAACCTTCAACAGCTCGGATCTACCTGTAAAACAATGCAGAAAGCAGATTTCTCTCACTTCCAGGGCTGGCAGGGAGTGGTTAGGAGCGAGGGATGACTTAACCTGGCCGCCCAGCTGCTGGGGTTGCTGCACCAACAATTTCCAAAGGACTTACCTTCCTCCTCGCCATTGACCAGGGAAGCCGTGGTGGGACAGCACTACGAAGAAGGGACTTTTGAGGGATAAGTCATGTGCCAGAAAAAATGTGTAGGAGGAAAGCTGATGCCTTCAGGGTATGGAGTGGTACCGTTGTTCCTGGTATAGCTGAAATTTGGTCTTTGCTTTCGTTATACATCTCAGTTTACGGAAGTTTGTGACTCATAGATAAAATCAGTTGTTTAGGGGAAAAACATAACAAAACAAAACCTTGGCAGGGAATGAGACTTTAAAGAAAAAAAAAAAGAAGAAAGAATGTTTCCAGTCTAAATGAAATACAGTTTTCCTGTTGGTGACTGACTTTATTTGTGAGAGTCAAAGTTGGCTTTTTTTTCTAAACCAGCTCTAGTAAAAAATTGTACTTAGGCCTGAAAGGGTGGGTTTTTAATGTTTCTCAGCTGATGTAAGTTATCAGCATTATTGCTATTGACTATTTTGGCTACCTGCAGGATAATTTATATCAGTGAAATTCAGCAAACCCTGAAGTTTCCAGATAGATGCTTTGGGCTTCTTTGTTTCAACACAAATGTGATGTTAGAGTGGGATTGGAGCTCCTCTGCTAAGACTTAGAAGGTTTAAGCATTTAGAAATGCATTAGAAAGAGTATGGAGGCTTTTTATTAGCATGGATGCTGGGACCTCCTTAGATGGAGCTTACAGTGGCATCTCCAACAGTCTGAAAAATATGCAAATATTTTCCAAGGTCCTGGGCAGGGTGGCTTAGCTAAATATTTCAAATTTTAACTCTCTCAAAACAAAAACAGGACATAGCTGGAGGGGAAGTAATGATTAATGCGTAATAATGCTATATACAATATAGATAAATGTACATTTCCTCTTTCCTCCCACCCCACCTCTGCAAACATAAGCTTTTTAGCTTGCAAAAGCAAATCTGGAAATGTTCTGGATTCTGGTCAGACCTCTTTCTTATTTTGTTAATTCAACTGTAGAGTAAGATATTAATGATCCCCAGATGTTGTTTATAATGATTGATTTTTCAGTTGTGAAAAAATACTTGCAGTTTTTTTAAACAATTGATACTTTCTAGTGCGCTCTGCAGCATTTGAATAAAATGTCTGAAGGCAGAGCTGTTTATGTGCCCAACATAATTGCTTCTGTTAAGTGATTTCTTCATTCTTAACATTTTTAGCTCTAATTGCCTTTTCCCCATACATCTAAAAATAAATATTTGCAAGTTTTGCATTCTGTCACTCATTGAAATGCATAAAATATTTGTATACTCGAAGCAAAAAGGCACTGATAAGGGGTCACATTCTGTCTCACTTAGTGGCGTAAATCCAAAATAACTTGATCCACTTCACTGGCTGTTACTCAAGATTTTCACCAGTTAACCAAGGGCAGAATCTCACCCAATGTTAACAGCAAGCTGTTAAGTGAACATAAGTAATGTGTGGTAAAGTAAGATAAAATACCTTCCTGTCTGCAAGAACTTCAATAGAAACAAATGCTGTTAGCTGCTGCTTTTTTTTTTTTTTTTTTTTTTAGTGCATTTTCACTAGCAACCATAGCTGTAACCAGGATAAATATTAAGATAGATTGGTTTTCACTTCATAATCAAAACTCCTTTATGGAGAATTGTCTACAGAATTGCTGGTTTTATTCGGGTTGCATGTTCCCACTGCCCTCGGGAAGACGGCAGATGCTGAGTGGAGGGCTAGGTCCTGCCTGAAAAGCTGCTTCTGCCCATTTCTTCCAGCCCCTTGGCATCGCTTCCCAGCTGGGCTGGTGGTGGCTGGCTGTCCTGTGCAGAATAGCGGGGTAGCCGCCCAAGAAGCTCACAGCAGCCGGCCGGCACCGCTGCGAGAGCACAGCTCCTGTGGTAAGGGCGCTCGGGAAATTGGTACGGCTCCTTACTTCTTTGGGTGCCCTTGGGTAGCGGTCCGGGAGGGAGAGGGGCTTCACACTGTGAACGTGTGGTGCTGTGTGCCCGTGACCTGGCTGCTCAAGGAGGTGTCAGGGCTGTGAGCCATGGGGTGGCCGGCACGGCTGCCCTGCTGGGACAGCCCAGGCTTTGGGGCTCTCAGGGGATGGGAGGTGAGATGTCCTCCTCGCTGCAAGTGCCCGTGGCAGAGCAGAGAGCCTGGGTGCACCACTTCCAGTCCCGCGCTTTTACCTACTTCTCCTTTTTAATTTTTAATTAAATTGCAAATATATAACGGTACTGTGGGGTTTACGTGTTTTCTTAGCCAGAGTTTGGCAGAGAATTAATGTGTAGTTCCAGCAAACAAAGGGTTAGCGAGCGAGCTGCTCTTCTATGCCTGATAAATGTAACTTATCACATGGGGTTTGTCGCCTATTACACACGTGTCTGTTTTACTGGTGTCCCTTCGCTAAATGGTTGTAGATATAAATGACTAATTCCTCCTATATAAGATTTCTACTCGATGGCTAGTTTTATGATTCAGCTATCAAAATCACTTTTTGTCATTATAGCAAACAGTAAGGCAAGCTGTGTTCATCATGAGCGTGAGCCATGCCCATCATACGTGTTTTCATTTCTGAAGCTGCCTTTTTTTGTATTTGCAATATACCTTCATTAGAGCATCCCCGTTTGACTGTTCCCCTGTTTCAGTGCCTCCTGTGGACCACTGGGCCTGCCCAGA
>NW_009259424.1:3106391-3107610 GCF_000687185.1 Egretta garzetta | reverse complement strand
AGACCTTTGCAGCCAGGGAAGGGCCCCCGTTCCCGCGCCCGTACACTGGAAAAGAGAAGTGGTTTATGTCAGAATATGGTCACATTCTTCTGATTAAACCCACTCAAAAAAGACAACATTGTAATATTTTCCAATGACTGTTTATCATGAATTACGTCAGCCTTAGTTTAAATTGCTATTATTTCTCCTTAATGCTTCTTGGTGCCTGCATAATTTATAGCATTGGCAGCTGCGGGACTATGAAATAACCTTTCACAACCACCATACAATAGTAAAGAACATGAAGTTTTTGTTGTTAATTATTATGGGACTCCTTTAACTTTTTTACAAAGTGACATAAAATATTGTTGAGGTATTTATGGTTAAAGCTACTTTTACATGGATCTATTTTGCTCCTGGCTAGTTCTTAACTAAAGCAGTCATTTGTGGTTATTATGCCTTGGGAGATATTATGTCAGAACTAGTTTAAGAGTATTATTATGTATCACATGTCATATATTACATGTCAGCACTTGAGGCTGTCTTTCAATAAAAACAAATGTAATTTTAGTTAATGGTCTTTTAGGTATAGGCCATTTGTAAACTTACCTGAGTTCATTTGAAGGTATACTAAAAAGCTTTGTTCTCCCAGAGTGCACTTGAGTAATTTCATTTTGGCTTGGGATGGAATTTCCAAAATATTTGTCATTATTTCAATCAGAGGGTGCTGCCTCTAAAAAGCAAATAGTTTCCCAATACTGAGGTTAATGTACACATTTTAAGAAGCTGTAACTGTTACTCATTACTTTGTTTACTTTTCCCCCCTTTGGAGCTCTCGCTCCCCAGGTTCCCTACTGGCCAGGCTGATAGTAGTAACCCAGGCAACTAAGCCACCTAATGATGATACTCACTGTGCCGCTTAAATGAGGAGCTTATACCTTCGAGATAATCCGTGGGCGAAGGGGGTTATAAATTAAAGGTTTGCAGGCGAGTTTTAGGTTTCCTTGAAGTTTCATTTCAAATCGGGAACACGCAAACTTACACAAAGCAAACTTTGAATTAATATGTCATTCCCCTTGGTTCCAAATACTATGCATATTTTCCAGTACTTATTTAAAGCAAGAAGTGAAGCATACAGGGTGTGCCAGAAAGTTTACAAAGAATGAAAACACAGGAGTGACTCGTGAACTTTTTCTGATTTGTTTTCTTAACAGGTAATTAGTTAATTACTGCTGGGGGA
>NW_009259424.1:3062867-3106242 GCF_000687185.1 Egretta garzetta | reverse complement strand
GGGAAAAGAAACCCTGCTGGGCAAAAAAAAAATCAGTCTCTATCCCCCTACAAATGCTCAGGCTGAAGATGTGAAGATGCAAACGTGAAATTAAAAAAGCAAGTGAAGACCAGGGTGAGCATTTCGTGTGTTGCTAAGTTGGAATTTAATAAGAGGAACATAAAATGGAGCTAAACTTGCCTGGATGCCATGAGATTTTTTAATATTAGGCAGCATGCTTGATTTCCCTGGAAATGAGTGAGCAATCTGAATTTAGAGTTGTTTGGCAGGGGGAGGGGGGGTTTCTTTCTCTTCTTTAATCAAAGGCATTTCACAAGCCGATTGCGAGTGAAAGGGGAATCTATCATTACGTAAGAATGTAGCAAACTTTTCCGTTTAATGAATGAATATTAGGTATTTTGGGAGCAGATAAAAGATGATAAAAGAGGGAGACAGAGCCGACGTCTTAGAGATTTTAATAAAGATTGAAGTTAGTAGTGAGAAGGTCAAAGTGCCATTTGTTGAGCCCCTGCTTCTGGCACGGTTTCAAAGCTCGCAGTGCTGACTCGGGGGCTGTGATGTGTGTTAATGAACAGTTGTGGCACTTAACTGAGATCATGGGTTGGTCACATGAATATATATAAAAGATATGAGTGCGAATTTCCCCCCTCCCACCCCCCCTTTTTGCTGTAGTTTGGCTGTTGGAAGGACTAAACAATTAAAAGAAATGTTTGAAATGTTTGAACACCACATTAAGTCCCCTGGTCTGTAAGGAAAATGAGCTATGAATAATAGAATACTGCTCTAGTTAAATATAGTTATTCAAAATTGTTTTTAGCTACAGATGTTATGCCATTTTAGAAACTTAGACTAAATAATGTCAGATCTTGTTTGCTTTTTTAGTATGTTATTCATTTATTGGGAAATTCAAAATTTAAAACAGCTGGGAAAGGGTTTGGTGTTCACTAAGTAATCTTTAAAATGTGTACATTTCAGACTTTCTATTATAGAGCTGTTTAGAAATGACTGAATTGTATATTATAGTTATAAAGTTCTGTAAACATGCTCTACCATGTAGATGACAGGGAAACATGAAATGGGAAAAAATGAGATAGTTCTGGAGCCAAATTTTATGTATTACAGACTTGATAAAACAGCAAATGGCTTTCTCAATTTAAATAATTTGTAACTTTCCAGGAACAGGCATGGGTGTTACGAACAGTATGTCTAAAACAGCAGCAGAAAATAATGTTCGTTCTCCTTTAAATCTCCCTTTGATGTTTATGTCAAAACGAAGGAGTTAATTTATCTAAGAGTTTCCCTGCATGAGTTGGACTGTACAAAACCAATCATGTAGAAATAATAGACTACCATTGGAAGTGCTGTACTATTGCAGTTTTAATAGCTCTTCAGTTCTGCTCAACAATTAGTCCATACATTTTATAGCTGTGTCTTTAAGAAACTGGCACACTCAGCAAAATCACAGTAATTGGGAGATGATGCAATGTGGAGAGAAATCAGAGGAAGAAAATTAATTGAAAAATAGTGTTTTGTTCGGGTTTGGGTTTGTTTTCTTTTAAAATTTTAAACACTGCAGTAGTAATTACTGGTGGGTTGGACTTCTGCAAAATTTAAATTCCACGTGGCTGGGTTTTTGTGAATTTGTTTAAATCAAATTGCCGAAGAGGCAAAATAAGGCATTAAAATCCTTGCTATAGTTTTCTTTCTCTGAAATCAAGTGAGGGCATTAAAGTTGATCTGGAGGAGGGTTTTTTCCCTCTATTGACACTAGTGCTGTTTGAGTAAGCTCTCACTACCTGTCAGCATATTCGTAAACCTGATCAGACAGATCATGGTCAGTGTGTGAATTAGTTTATCATTTACGCAAACAGATAAGGAGACCTCAGCAATCCCTTTTTGCTTGTGTCCACTGGAGAAGGTACCAATGTGTTACGGTGTGAGCATCCATATTCCCAGTGATAGCCAGTGGACGCTGGTAGTTTATTCATAGGACTTTCTTTTTATGCCTTAAGTACTGAATATGAAGGCAAATTTAAAAAAAAAAAACCAAACAAGAAGTGTTGCTCTTTTTGTAGGTTTATCATTGGCAATTAGGACTTTGTAATGTTTTTTAATTGATTTATTGTCCATTATGGGCCAAAGGCCAGTGAAACAGTGAGAGTTTACATTTCAGCTGAAGTCTGGGCCTTGGAATTATATATAGCTGTATCTTGGTCTTTTAGTAATCAGACAAACATTTCCTTGTGCCTCAGGGCTGCTTTGTTGGTCTTAATGCCATAATTTACTTGAGGGTAATGACAGATAACCAATTGACTAGAGTAGGAGAGCAAACTTGGTTCTTCAATGAATAAGCAGGGGAACAGTGAAAAGGAATAGAGAGGTGTTACTACTGCTGCATATAATACTAGACAAGATCATTAGCAAACCCCCTAAGAGCTAACGTTTTTGGTAAGTCAGTCAAATGATGATGGCTTTCTGCAGAAAGGGTGATACAATTTCATGGGATAACATGGAAGAGCAGGAAGACTTTATTAGAGACATTTTTCCCTGCTTTCAGCTTTGTGCTTGATTTTGACACCCATGCTTTGCACATGGTATTGAAATACTGGACAGGACTAAGGAAGGACCCAAGAAATAATTCATGGCACAGAAAAACTTGCCTTCAAATGAAAGACTAAAGAATGTCAAACTGTTTAATGCATGGAGGAGAGGACGAAGAAGGGACCCAATCACAGTCTGTTAGTATGTCCATGAGGAGAAGACCTGAGGCCTCTCTAATTTGGCAGACGGACACATAGCAGGACCCCGTGCTTCAAAGTAGAAGCAGATAAATTAATGCTGAAACTAAGGCACAATTAGCTAGCAGTGAGGGGTAATTAACCATGGGAACAACTCAGCTATGAGTAACATAGATTCTTTATTACTTGAATCTTTCAAATCAAGACTGCTTTCCAAAAGACATGATCTCAAGGAAGAGATGCCGTCTTCATCCAGTGGTCACTCTGACGCTGTACAGGCAGTATTTGAAGAAAGTAAACAAGGCACTAATATCCTACTAATTTGTTCTGGCCTTAAAAACTGTTACTGTATTAATATATGTAATTTGTAGCATCTGGGCCAGTAAAGGCTGGATTGTGCTGGATCTTGTGTCTCTTACACAATAAAACAAACCTTCCTAAAATTTGCTGAAACTCTTAAGTAGACACAGTAGAGCTTTGCATCTGCTCTGTGGACCGGAGGCTGAGGAACAGGGCTCCACAGGGACCTGGTGCGTTAGGAGATAAAGGCCAGTGTCTTCACTGGCCCAGCTTGGTGGCTGCTGATACCCCACGTCCTCTTTGTTCTCCTTACCAGTCTCCATCCACCATGAGCAGTTGCCAGTCTCGGAGCCGTGACCAAGCAGTGTGCTCCTCCGCTCATCAGTCCCTTGCCTGTTCTCTGTTGGGGAGATCGGCTCAGGGAGAATTGGATCTCGTCCATTTTACGCCACTTCGGTAACTTCTACAAAGGGCTGTCTCCTCAGCTGAAGTATGGAAAATGTAACTCAATAGCATCTCATTTAAATGTGCAGTGACACACTGCGAGATCATCTACAGACTTACTGTACCGACTTCATGAGTCTTCCCTGATGAATCCTCCACAGAAGTCTCCAGTCACCTTACCTTTTTGTGTAATAGCTTTAAAGAGCATGTTAATTAAAAAGCAGGTGTTAGCAACAAGTGAGTAATAGAAGAGGAGGAATTTATTTGAAATCAGCAGTTCCAGCCCACAGAAAGGGTAAGAGAATATGTGAAAAGGCTAATGGTGATCATCCTGCTAACATGGGTGACATTCGCAGACGCTGCTGCTGCTTCAACAGAGAGGTACTGTGCAACCTTCCAGCTCTCTCATCACCCTCCTGTGTTTCACTCTGGATTTGCAACTGTAGTAGAAGTTAAACTCCCAGTGAAAACAGCTCTTTGCTGTGGGGTGGCATGTTTACTTTAAGTAGGTGTTGATGATTCTACTTCTCACTTGGTTGATTAAATAAGTCACTTCATCTTACAAACCTCAGCTGAACTTTGCTGAGATGAGCCGGTGTCCCATTACACACTTCCACAGAGGTAGAGCACAAGTTTGAAAAACAGGGAAAAGATTATTCCCAGGGTCTTTAGCATATCTTAGGTCAGAATACCATGTTCAAAATTAGCACTATAGTTGCCCTCATTCTTTTATAGCATCCCGATTTTGCAACGAACCATAATCATCTGACTGATTTGCCAAAAAAATGATGGTTCTTCAGGGGTTTTTTAGTATTGGGTGTTTTGAAAGGCAGCCTGTAATTAAGATGAATACATGTACATTGTGAATGTTTAGTTATGGCAGAGATGGGTTTGTTATAAAACAAAAAAACCCCAAAAATTACCTAGCTGCAAATCCTTGCAGTTGTTTAGTTTAGAAGCTTAAGTCAATTTATGGAAGTCTGTGTTTACTGTCTTTAGAGCTTGATCATGACATTGGAATGTATTTTGGAAAAAAAGACCCTATAAAATGAAATCCACATTTACGGGTAAGGAGCACAGAGCTGTTAGGATCAGCAGCGAGACTACAGTATCTCTTTGAAGTGTAGCGAAGAGGAGTACTGGCTGGTGCCATTTTGGCTTTAGAAGGTAGTGAATTGATACACTCGGTGAGTTCTAACGCTGTCTGTAACACCACCTAGACCCAATGCTGCTAATTTCATGGAAATGTGGACCGTGATGTCCCAATGACAGCAGTCAGAAGATGAAACTAGATCTGAAGCACTTCATTTAAAATAAAACTTTATAATAAAGGCAGGTCTCCTAAGACTCTTCTTTTGTGCTGCGCTGCATGTGAGTAATCTCGGTGACTCATCTAGCCTCTGACATGCTGCAGCCATCAACATTCCCAGCCACGAGTGTTGCCCTTCATAAAGGAAATATCCTATTTTTGGTATGGCAATGTCCTCAGTTTTAAAGAATTTTCCTCTTTTAAAGTACTCAGACAATTAATGCCTCATGCATGTATTCAACAATAGTTGCCTAGCAACCATCAGAAATATTCGGGAGAGCAAAGGAAGCCGAGATGAATGAGCAGAAACTTCAGCTCCCATTTCAGGTGAGCTGGAGAAGGCGTCAGGGCTGTGCTGACTGTTTGGGTCTAAGCATGAATATCCATGAAAATCAGACAATCCCAAAGTAGCAAATATGAGTTCCAACTTGCACGTCAGTCAGATGCAGAGATGTGACGAGTCGTGGAGCCAGAAGCAGTTGCAGGAGGTTGCAGTTGGTTGGGCTTTCTTAGTTTTGGGAGCCTAGACCAAAACAATGTAACAATGGTTAAAATAAATTATGGAAAGCCAATTTTGCCACCTTGTTTTCTATTCCACCTGCAGCCAGCAACTAGGTAAAGTTCCTGCTTCCTTTAGTGGAGATTTCCAGGCACGGGTCTAAGCACCAGACAAACCCATTGCATGGGGCTTGGCTCCAGCCCTTCTCTTGCGTTGCCACCTGGTTCCCACTTCTTCTCATTTTGCATTTTCATTCTGGCATAACTTTTACCTCACAGGAGGTTTTCTCACTTCTCAAGTCCTTGACGCTTTTTTTGTCACTGGAAGACGCAATCTGAATGAAATGGAAATCTTTTCCGCAGTAGCAGCCCACAACCACTATGTGTCTGTTTGGATTTTGGTATTTTCTCCTTTTTTTTTTTTCTTCTTTTCTCCTCATCAGAAAGATTGAAATGAAATATTTGGCCTAGGGTTGGAAGGTCTGAACTTTATCATGCTGGGTTGACATACTCTTGGGGACAGCTCTGCCCCAGCGATGCTGGTGTGGCCACGTCCTGGTTTTCTCACTTCTCAAGTCCTTGACGCTTTTTTTGGCACTGGAAGACGCAATTTGAATGAAATGGAAATCTTTTCCGCAGTAGCAGCCCACAACCACTATGTGTCTGTTTGGATTTTGGTATTTTCTCCTTTTTTTTTTTTTTCTTCTTTTCTCCTCATCAGAAAGATTGAAATGAAATATTTGGCCTAGGGTTGGAAGGTCTGAACTTTATCATGCTGGGTTGACATACTCTTGGGGACAGCTCTGCCCCAGCGATGCTGGTGTGGCCACGTCCTGTGCCTGTCCTGTTCTCCGGACGAGGGCTGGTGCTGCTCCACGGTCTCCCCAGTGGTTGAATCATTGCAGTGGCTCAGGGCACTCGGCACGTGGTAAAGTACAGGGCCCTGGGACCCATGGTTCACTGGGATGCAGTTTAATGTCAAAACCATTTGAGACAGAAGAGGTTTGATCTGTAGAAGTATTTTCAGTTAGTTTCTTTGCATTAGACACGTTAAAATTAAAGAGCCTGACAGTTGCCTGTTAATGTTGCTCAGAACTTTTTTGACTGCCTGCACCATTTGAAGAAAACGGTGAAATTCTAACATTTTCTATTGGATAGAAGAATTGGGTTTATGAGCATCTCTACTTCAAAGGTGAAGGGTAAGAGCACGATTATGATCTCCTTTCCCACTCATGTAAATCCACAGGAGTCAATTATTTGAGATTGACAGTGATGTGATTTAGATCAGAATCTGGCATTAAAGCTTTTGGGGATTTGCTCCTACACCCATTCGCTTCAGTGCCACTTGCTTGCCGACTCTTTGCTTTTGGTATGTAGTGGTGGTATTTGCATGTGGAAGTGCCTCGGGGCCCCACATAAAACATTGGTTCGCTAGCTTTAGTGGGGTTTTTTAGATTAGATGTTAAAATGTTGAAATCAAAATATGTGGGAGGTGGCTGGGAAGTAGCAGACGCACAATGGTATTCAGAATAATGCGATTTTTGAGGTTGATAATCTGGTGACTTAGAGCTGAAAAAAATCCCTTCTGTATCTTGGAGGTCTGAGGCTTTCACTCTTTCAGATTATAAAAGGCATTTATTTCTGGCCTTGATGGTTGATGAGATATCAAACTTAAAATATGCCATGATCCTATAGTCTGGTAGTGCTTTCTGGCACTGGTCAGTGACTAAATATAGCTGGTTTTGAACCGCTGTGATAAACCTGGAAATAATGTTGAGCAGAAAATTCTCAGACAATTCCATAAGACAAATGTGGAATATGAAATGACTTTTCTGGATCGCATCTGGTTCGTACTGTATTTACTTTTGTGCCCCATTGCTCTCATCCCCATGTTTTCCAACTGCTATCCTACAAAATGTTTTGTGGTACAGATAAATCTCAGCTGAAGCATCTCAGTGGTTCATGTTGGTTCATGCTAAAGCAACAAATAACATAAAGAGTTTTTAAACCCCAGCTATTTCATGCATTCCTTTTGGCTTTGTAAACCGATTTGCCTTGTTTTTACAAAAAGAAGGTGTATTACCAAAAAAAAAAAAGCATGCATTTCCAAAAATTACTGATTGTCTTCAAAATGAACATAGTCCAGGAACATGCAGATTCTTGCATTGTATTATGGGATTAGTGGGATTCATCTGTCATGCATAATGTGAAGGTGATATTCAGAGGAGGAAAAGAGCCTTTTTCAAAATATTTTTTTTCCTTTTTTTTTTTTAAGTGATCTATTCACATTTGTTTTCTTTTTATTATTTTTTTTTTAAACTCATATATACTTCTACCAGGCTATGTTTAATTTCAAGATGGTGTCTTTGCTAGAAAGATAATGAAATGTAATGTCTTCCACAACCTCTTCATATGCATGACTGCATAAAGCTTGTGTAACAGTTTATTATTATAAAATTAGTATAGCATAGCATAGAGCAAACTGGGCCCCTGGCCAGATGAACTAGACAATGAATAGTTATATAAGGTTTTGAAGCACATGTATTAGAACACAAGCGCCCTGTATTTTCTTCTCAATTGTCTGCTGTTTGTTAATGTTTCCCTTTCAACGTGATTGCATCTCAATTTAATAGCACTTGCCATTTCAGGGTTTACTGTGCCAGCACTTGCATAGTTACATCCCCTCTGTGCTGCAAAGCCTGCATGTATATTAAAACCAAACTAGGCCTGGTTAGCTAATGGGTACTTCGAGAGATATGCACTTATAGAATTAAGTGATGTATGTAATTGTTAATTTTATGTTAACATGTTTGAAAAATGTGTTTCACCAATAATTGTAATGCTCCGTTCTGTGCAAAGTGTGACATTTTAATTCTTGTTGAACAGTTTCCTACCTCTGCTCTGTGTTTTCATGGCAGGGTATTATTTTGCAATCAAGATAAAAGCATTATTTATTAAAGTTCTAAAATATTACATTACTGGAAGTTTTAAGCTGCAGATCAATCTCCTGTTTCATAAAAGCATTTCATTGATTTTTTTTTTTTTAATTGGTCTTTGAATTTAAACTTAAGTTCCACATTATGGATCATGTATGATTCCAGAAGCAGAGGGATATTTTAGTGGAGACTTGATGCTGTTTTAAAGGAAGCGATGTACCTGTCACAGAACTGTGGGAAAGACTTGCATTTGGCATATGCGTCTTTGGGACTGTCAGATCCCAGGCTGCTGCATTTTTGGCACAGGGAGCCCATTGACTTGGGCTGTGGGAAACCTACATTCAGCACTATCGGTCCTTGTGTCTTTTTCTGCGTCTCCAAAGGAACTTCTGTTAGAGACTTCACATCTTTGGGAGTCAAATAACAACTTCTCCACGCTTTCGGTGGTGCAGGGCACCACCCAGGTGTCTCCCAGTGGAAGAGTGATGCTTGCACCTGGCTTTGTGGATTTATTTGTTTCTGTGTGTAATCCAAACAGCCCAGAAGTCTGGCTTCCCCCACTCCCCATTGCTTCAGTCCTCCTGTTCCTCAGTTTCTTGCCTTTTGCCCCCCTTCGGCATGCAGTCCCATCCCCATCCTAGTCCTGCTTTGTTACTGCAGGATAATGCCGTTTCTCTCGTGGCAGCCGTTGGTGGTTCATTCATGCCATTGCAGATGTGAGACCAACGCCTACCTGTTATTCCCTCTTGTGGAGAATGAATTAATTCTTCCATCCCTACTAGGCCTGACTATGAAATTGCATAGAGCAAGGCTGACGTTTTTCTTCCAGCGAACAGGGATTTAATTTGCACGTTTTGTGTCATCTCATCTGTGGAGTCTGACCTTGTGCAGATTTTTTTGGTTGCCAGTTGAGAAGGAGGGGCCACCGCCGTCCCCCACTGAGCTCAGGAGCAGCCGTGGCTAGGATTTAACTTGCCAATAAAGTAAGATTTTCTCATTTGCTGGTAAAGATAAAGAAAGGGCAGGGTGGGAGGAGCATAATAGGCTCAAAACACAATAAAAATAGCAAAGGAAACAAACAGTTTGTGCCTAACTTGAAACCAACTGATCTCCATGGTGATTGCAACAAATCTGTGCTATGTTTGACTGTTTAGTGAAGAAAAAGGTTGGAAATAGGAGTTCACCCGCCATGCTAGACCATTTGAATGAACGGAGGAGTAGGAGGGTTGGTACCTTCCCGGTCATTGAGTGTGAAGGTGCCGAGGGGAATGTGGGGAATAACCTCATTGAAACTCCAGAGGAGTTCCTGGAATTTTTGTTTTCAACAGTGCTCTCTGTGGAAAGAAGAGTCCGTAGCACTGTGGCTTCAGACAAAAATACCATGGTAGAAGACCTTCAGAAATCAGGCAGTACGCTTGAAACCTTAGATAAATAAGAGGACTAATATACTTACCACAGCAAGTAATAGGACTGTAACTCCCCCAAAGCTCTTGACTGACATTGTCTCAAAGTAATTCCTTATGTGAAATAGAAGCCTGAGATAAAATTTCAGCCTTAATTTACAGATATTTGAGACAGAGGGAGAAGGGAGTTCATTAATCCTTACCAAAAAAAAAATCCTGTTCGTGGTAGTCTGAAATACTGTCACGTGATGAGTCAGAAAGTTTTTATTGTTCACTTCTTCGGAGGTCAGGGCTGCTGAGTTTTGGCATGCAGACTGGGCAGATAGCATTTGCAAATCAACACATCTCCTGCTGAGGCCACGGGCACGGAAAGCTTCCTACTTGCAGTAGATGTGTGGGTGGGTTTTTTTAAATATGAATTTTGGAGGGGAAAAGATTATACTTTTGAAATCCTTCGTCATAAGATAAAGATCTCCAGAGGTAGCTGATGAAGACATTCAGACTGTACATTACATTGCATCAGGATTTAGAGTTTCTTGAGTAAATATTGACCAATTTGACCTTTGCTTTTCCTCAGTCAATATTTATCTCTTGGGACAATGAATCTTCATATTCACCTTAGTTCAAGTCCAAGTCTACTTAATAGTGTACTTGGAAATCCACGAGAGGTGCTTTGTCTTGGTGCTACTTTTATCTGTTTAAGCTTAGATATACAGAAGGTTTGGCCACTCATGTTACTTTGTCAGGTTTCCTAAACAAAGCAGCGTCAGGTCATGGCTGCTGGGGAGGCTTCTAGGAAAAACCTAGATCCGGCACCAGGCAGAGCGGGTGAAACTGGGAGTGGAGCAATCCCTTTATTGGAAATGAGGATGAGGATTCCTGTGCAATCTGAAAGCCCTTCCAGATGCTATCAGGAGGAGGGGACTGACCAGGATTAGTCAATAAAATTCTTGCTGTGTATTTCATGAGGCAGAGAAAAGAAGTTTTTGAGCTTTCTGAACCTCCCACAGTCTTCCAGCAGCCTAATCCCACCAAGCACAACATCAGGTATTGTGCAGAACTACAGAAAGGCACAGCCCAAGGGACTGATCCACAGGCAAGGGGGACAGTGGCTTGCCAGGGGTCCCACCCTTCCCCTGAGACGGGGGTCTGGGAGCAGGTGGGGTGATGCTGGGCTCAGCGGCCGGTTGCGTCCCTATTGCAATGGCCTTTTGCAGGTCAGTATTAAAGTTACGCCCCAGCCCCTAGTCCCCACAGCTGGGCTTGTTACGTCCCCCTGGCTTGGGAACCCTACAAGCTTCCTGTGACTTGAGAGCCGGGGTTCAGTCACTAGGAACATAGAGCAAATAGTGTAGCCCTGACCAAGTCTGTCAGATAGGACCGTAATACCCCCTTTATTGCAGTATTTTGGGGCCCTGGCTTAGGCTGAAGCTGAGAGACAGCCTTCTCCTGAAAAGTGGGGATGCCGGGGTGGCACGTGCGGCTGGAGCCACTGGGTGAGGGTCCGTGGATGGGGGGTCCTGGCACCTTCCGTGCTGCTTCCTTGCCTGGTTGCCATGTCTCCTCTTCAGAGTGCCCCCCAGGATGGCTGGGTGCCGCTGGCAAAAGCCTTCTGTCGCCAACAGGGGCAACACTTTGGGGTAGAAAGGGCAATTACTGTGCTTGTGAGTACACTGTGAGAGCGAGAGCAACCAGAAAGTGCTATCCAGGCGGTGGAGAAAGGCGGTGCCTTACAAATATCTGCTTATGCAAATCGAATCATTTGTCTTTTCAAATGTTCATTTCGCCTTTTCCCTGATTATATTTTCTGAATTGCCATATGTACTTCTTGTGATATTTCAGTCTTGTCAAATTAAGAAGAGAAAGCCTTATAATTAACTTAGTATATATTCCAAATAAAGTAATGTTTATCATTTTTACTGTGTAATCTGTCAATAATATTACAGGTGGCCTGTAAGTTTAAAAAAAAAAAAAAGGTGCCTAACTTGTTTTTGTACTCTTACAGCTATCAAAGGTATTTATTTGGGGAAAAGACATTGGGAAAGAAGAGCATTTTAAAATTGCACAATTGCAGTTGTTAAAACCAGAGCAGGCAACGTCATGCATTTCTGAAGAGCATGCTGTTTAATTTTATAGTAACAGTATTTTAAGAATGCTGACGGTACACAGGAAAGAAGTGAATAATTCTCATTGCAAAACCCTGATGGTTTGGTTTATTCAAAATGTTAAAACTTAATCAGCCCTGGATTTCTCTTAGGAAAAACAGGACATTTGGAAAAAAAAAAACCCACCAAAACAAACCCGGCTGAAGCAGCAGTGATTTATCAAAGCAGCATTCAAATAAAATAAAGGTTTGGCATCCTTACTTAGTATAGGCTGGAATATGTATTTATGTTTTCATGTACCTTTTTTTTTTTTTCCTGATGTGCCTGATTGACTTGTTTTAATACCGGTGTTATTTACATTTCAGGGATGGGCCTCTGTTATGCAGGAAATTGTCCAAACCCCTACAGCTGTATTTTAAATTGAAATGATTTTTTTTTATGAAGTGATTGTGCAGACTTAATTTAGTAATCTATTATTAAATTTATAGTTTCAGGCTGTATAAAGTCTTTATATAGAATGAGAATGGGCACATATGAAGATCTATGCTATATATACACCTGGTTCTGTATATTAAATCTTTTACATATGTTGTCCATTTTCAGAAACAAATAAACCGCTGCTTTTGAAAACTCAGCTTCTCTTCCATATTAGGGAATTCTGCAGACTCCCTATGTTCCTTAGCTTCAGTATAATGCTAAATCAGTTTGTACATTAGTCTATTTTTAGTTATGAATGAACTTTATGGAGTGCAGCACGCAGAGCGATTTCAGAGATTCTCGCTCATAAAACCCGTGTGTCATGCGCCGCAATTACAGCAGTAAACATTATGCAAGCTCTGGGCTTCCAGGGACCCAAGCCCTGAAATTTCCAGGAGGGAAAAGCATCCCACCACCACCACCCCCCTTCTATATGAAATATTACACCTATAGTAAATCTCATCGGATGAAATCAGGTTAAATTTTGTGACCTTGGCTGCGGCGAGCAGCGGGCGGGCTGCCTGGCATGGCAGCTGGGTGACACTAGAGGGCAACTGAGAGTTTTCTTTAAACTAACCAAGCTGGAGATGGTTTTAATATCAACTAAGTGTTTAAACTCGGTTAGGATTTATTTTCCTGTCTGCAGATTCCGCATGTGTAATCTCTGAGTTTCCATTGACAGCAAATAATAATCCACCCGAAGTTCTTCTGGGGGAAAATACAGCGGGAGCGGGTCAGAAGCCTGCTTTTGCCCAAATAAGGCTTTTTTTTGCAGACCCCATGTGTTAGATAATGATCAACTGACAGTCGGTCATGAGTTAATAATGCTGGATGCTGAAATATGCATACCATGTGGTATACAAGAGTTCTGCGGGGAGAGACAAACACGGCTATAATTAGACATCTGAAACACAAGGAAGTGTGTAAATTGTTTAACAATCCCTCCACTTAATTCACTCAGATCATTTCCTAACAACCAGTATTGACTATGAAAAAATATTGCACAACCCACTTCATATTTAGTTTAAACCCCTGCCCTGCTCAGATAAATTAATGAATACAGCTTGGTTATTTGGATTTTTCCGAGTGCTGGAGATTCACTGGGGCTGTAACACAGAGATGGGCTCAGTTCTGTTTGTGTTGATGTTTGGGATGATTACACTGAGCTCACAGGGTTTGGGCTCGGTTAAACTTAGGCTCATGATCTTGCCATCAGGGCTTTAAAACTATAATTTTTCAGGTGTTTTGGTGGTTATACAGATTCCCTTTCTACTCGTACACAGCCTGACAAAGTTACTGGAGTTACCACCGCTGCGTTTTACTGGTGAAAAAGCGCAGATTCCTCCTCTGCTCAGCGCTGCAGAGCGGCAGCGCCTCCGTACCCCAGCATTAAAGCGCTGTATCAGGTGTGGGCAGGTCCCCAGGGGTGCAAGGGCTCTGTCCCAAAGCTCTTCATGGAAGCGGTGTTGTTCCCAAACCTCTTTACGGCCGTGCGCGCTGCCACGGGGTGCCTGGTGAGGCCCTGGCCGACTGCTGCGGGTGAAGTTGGTGATGACCCAGAGATGTGAATGGGAGCAGGGCTTAGGCTATGGCTGCTGCTCCAACCTCCACCTAACCGTTGTGTAGCCCTCGTGGTGGTGGCAGCTCAATGTAGGCATCAAGGCGGGAGCTTACTCTTTAGTTTCTGCATGTCAGTCTACTAATATCTTTGTGCAGGTTGATTATGCCTAACATTTTGATTACTTTGCAGTGCAGTGATCAAGTGCACGGAAAAAAAAATGAAAGAAAATCATAAATACCACTAAAAAAAGTATTTTTTTTCTTTCTTATATGATCAGTTTACAACTCAGAAATGCGAGAGATTTAAATGATACGTTTGTCATTTTCATGTTGTGCACAACTGATGATCGTAGCTTCCTACCTGCTGTTGTCATTCCCAAAAGCAAGGTCTCGGGAAACCATCCATTTTATGCTTCTTGCATGAATTTCTGCCTGTTGAGATTCATACACAGCGTCCATCCTTTACCAGTCAATTAGCCCATCTCATCTGCCTATCTATGTGGATATGACTGGCTATGTATCTATTGTATTTCTGAGGTATGTAGGTCACGTCTCCGTTGGGTACTGCTGACTCTGCTAGACAGCAATTTCACAAACGCTGGCTTTTACTGGAGAGAAAAGGAAATATTGCTGGGAAAGCCGCCTTAAGATTTGCTGCGTGTTCTTATTTGCCTTTTTATTTTCTGAAGCCCTCTAACGGGAAGTCTACCTTGGGTGTTCTAGTGAGTTTTGATGAGATAGGCTGACTTGCATGGATTTGCTGTGCATTTTCGCTTCTCGCTGCCGTGTTTGCGCTGCTTTTGTCTTGGCTATTACATAATCCATTTGTGCCTGCTCACTCTTCCCTCTCTTTGCCCTTTTTTTCTTTTTCTTTTTCTTTTTTTTTTTTTTTAACCCAGACTGTTCCAAGAAGTCAGATGTGCACTTCTTGAGTATTACTGTGACCTTCCTACAGAAAGTGAAGCCCCTGTCCACCGGGTGCTTCATCCCAGGAGGTGACCTTTGAGGGGTGGAGGGCTCGGAGGCTGGAGACTGACTGCAGATTTCTGAGGGAAAAGGAAACTTGATGAAATCATGTCTGATCCTGTGATGCTGCCCAAGCACATGGTGTTTCATGATGAGTTACGATGATTTCTTTGTTCAAGGCTTGAATCCTTCTTTCCCATTAGTGAAAGAGAGAGTCATGCTGGCTTGGTCGTGTTCGATGCGTAACTCAGCCTCAAAATGTGAATAGCCCCAGTGAGGTCATCAGAGGTCTTTGCATGCTCCAGGTCTGTACGAGTTAGGCATGTGCTTTTGCTGAATCAAGGCTACAGCTCTTCATGTTCCTCGTCCTGCATAGCACAGTACTTTACTGTATTTGATCCTATACTCGTGCAGTTTCTCACCAGAAGAACCACTGAGTCATCTAATCTGGTATGAACCCCAAGTAGTGGCTCATCGGCCAAAATTACCGGCAAATGCTTTCATCCAGTTCACCACCTTTTTTCTAAAGGAGAAGGGAAACAGCTGTTTGAGCAAGGACCACAGCCAGACAGCTGGACGCCTCCTCCGTGCAGCCAGCCAGGCTGCTGCAGCCTCCTGCAGCGGCGAGGCTCTCCCAGCAGCAGCCTGGACCCAGCCCTCGCCGTGGCAGAGGTGGGACGCCCAGCTCCAGTCCAATAGCTTGACAAAGACCCTCAAATGTCATGCGGTTCTTCTGCGCTCTGCACACCAGCTCATGTCTGGCTCAGGCTTTTCCTGAAAGGTCTTCTGAAAGCTGGTTGTACGCAGGTCATATATGTGGACTGCAGTGCTTAGGCATGCCTGGTTATGCCTCCTCGCTTCTGAGTGCCAGCTTTTTCTCACCTTTGAGGCACTCATATTACCTGGTAAAGTCACCACTCAGCCATTTTTGCTCAAACCCAGCACAGCATGAGTTCTTCAGACCTCCCCCTTGAAGGCAGACCTCTCTTTGGTCACAGCATCTTCCTACCAGGGTATGCTGAATTTCCCAGGGGGGGTGGCCTGTGAAGTGCCACCCTTGGCTTGGTCAGTGGGACCTGTGGTCCTTGCTCATGGGGCTCATGCTGGAGCTGTACCGAAGAGCTTGCGTGGTCCATTTTTCCTTCTGCTTACTCATTTGTATGACTCGGTGTTAGCATTGTGCCGGTGCGCCATTGTGTCAGCGTGAACGTTACTGTCGGGGACCTTGTATTTATTTCACTGACAAAAATGTTGAATACTAGCAAAGGCTAAGAGCAACCCCTGTGGAATCCCACCAGATATATTTTCATTTGATAGAAATTCCCCACTGATGCCTGCTTTTAGCTCTATCATTTAGCCAGTTCTTAATCCATTTAACATATGCTTGAATAAAATCATGTGGTAATGGTTTTTAATCAAAGTGTTAATCTGGTATTAAATCAGCTGTCCTACTGAAACGCAGGTAAGTTCCACGCGTGCAGCTAGTTTCTCTAACCAAGCTTGTAGTTTCAAAGTATAAAATAAGGTGCTTTGTTTGTTTTTCTTTGTTGTTGTTTTAAGATCTGGTTTCTGCAAAAGTCAATTGACTGGCTTTAATTATATTCTTTTGCAAGCATATCATCTGGCTTCTTTGCAAATATGGAACAAATATTTACCAAACACCTCTGCCTCTTTTTGAATCATTAATAACAATCCTGTCATCTGTAGCCAGTAATAGGCCTACACTGGATTTTTTTATTATTATTATTTTAATTTGCTCTAAGGTCGACTTGAATGTCACATATTTGTTAGGCTTAGGTTTTTCTCTGAAGTCTTCAGCTTCCCTTTTCAATTTACCGCACTTCATAATTTCTAACACATGTATAGATTTTGTAAAAAAAAAAAAAAAAAAAAAAACCTTTTCCATTTTTTTTAAAACCCAAATTAGTCAGCAGGACATAAAGAAGCCCAAGTCAAGCAAAAATTTTAATTTCCAACCATGCTGAAATGAAGAAAATGAGACTTCAGCCTCGTTCTGAATCACATCCCCGTCTTCCATGGAAACGAAAAACATTCAGTTTTTGGCATAATTGGCCAACCTGGTATTTGCAATGCCTCTAACTTTTCTATTAAAAGCAATGCTAGTCTGAACTGCAATCCATGAAAAATACCACCTTTTTGCTTTTTTCAGAGATTGTCTGGTCAGGAGGGGGGTCAAAACAACAGTCTGCAGCAAGTCATATGTCTCCACATTAATCCACACAAGGAAGTGTCTGTTTCACTTATTTCCAAATGAGGAATGTTTTCTTTAGAGAGGTAGCAAATTGATTTTCCCCACATGGAGCATGGGATATCTCATTTCCAAAACAAAACTTTCAGAAATGGCTACACAAGTCCGCTCTTTCTCCGGGTGGGTTAGAAAGCAGCGTGGATCCTTAGTGTTCCCCGCAAGGTTGTTCGCTGCTGTACTCTGGAGTTTCCAGGTCAGGTCTGGCATGTTCAGTTATAAATAAAGGAATAAAGAAGCATTTGCATTTAGAAGAAGTCTAGTTAAAATAGTTTTAGTACTCAAATTTTTTTATGTGCCACTTGAGTAAGTGAGAGCTGTGTGTTTGTGGAGAGGCTGTGTGACCTCCAGAGTTCAATGAGAGCTTTAGTGGTTGGTAGGTGCTCATCACCAACTCCCATAGGGTACTTAGGATCCTGGAGAGAGTTTCCCCAAATTCAGCTGATACTGTTGTTTCCCAAACAAAGGTCTGTTAGGCTTTTTTACTGTAGTCTGATCTTTTGCTTTATTTTCCAGCCACTTTAATTTCTGACTCTTTGATGAAGTACTAGGTTGGTTGCAACTTGCTTCTCTTCACCAGCTCTGCTCAGTGTGCCTGGGCGATAAATGCCCCAGGCCCTCCCTCTCAGACCCTGTTTCCAGGAGGCAGAAGCTTTTAAATAAACTTTGAGGGGTGAAAGGAAAATAAATGGAATGTACGATCCTGAACTCAGGATGTAGAAAAGGGAATGAGGTGAAGGAGAGAAAACAAAGAGATGAAGGTGTCGAGGAAATCAAGGAAGCAGCTGAGACTCCAGAACAGTGTGCGAGATTAAGTAACCTTTGACAGTTTTTGAGACCGTGCTTAAATATAGCAATATGCTTTTCTTAACTTTCAGATATTGCAGAATGCCAGAAGCCCCCTAGAGGGGTAAGTGTTAAAACCATTAAAACTGTTAACTTTCTATTCATTACTTTTTAAAAAGTGCAACATGTAAGCATGTTTTTCAGCCAAGAGCTAACTTTTGCCAGGCTGCTTCAGGGGTGTCCTCAGCAACCAGCTATTTGCCACCTGCCAGCAGGCACGGTTGGTTCATGGATTTTTGTGGAGATCTGGGACCATTCTTCTCACCTTGACTTTGATGGCTAGGCACCTCCGTATGCCACCTCCAGCTTCTGTTTGGCACCTGAATCGTGAATAGCTCTGTGATCTGACACATCCTGCCGTTTCCACCTGCTGAAGAGGGAAAGTCTCCTGGTCTGTTCTGTATCTACTGATGGCTTTGCAGCTTAGGGCCAAGCGTTGTGGTATGGCAGCTTTTGTGCGTGTGTGTGTGAAAATTGGAAGACGTATGAAGGACTGGCACAGCGCAAAAGGATTCTGTGAGGAGATGTTCTGCAAGGTGTCCTACAGGGAGGGAAGACTCTTGATGCATTTAGCAGGTGTGTGAGCACACTTCTCTTCTGAACCCAGCACCACCGTACATCCCTGTTTATTAACTTCTCGCACCTTCCAGTGCTCCACCTTAATCCCAGCTTTGTGATTATCTCCCTCTGGTGCGCTCCCACTTCATGAGCTTGCCTGACTGGGTAAGGCCACCCTAAATGTAGACCCAGATCTTCCATTGGCCCTTTTCTGATGGCCCTGGACATTCTTACAAGCTCAGTTGGTTTTTTTCCGTTGTCATACTCTTGCAGATGGCAAAAATTCTGCTGTTCCTTCCTTTTCCTTCATCTTTCTACAGGACAGAAACATGGTCACAAAACCAACAAGCAGCCAGAATCCAGTTGGCAGTGTAAGTTCTAAGTGCATTAGCAATGCTGAGCAGCTCTCCCAGTACATTTCTCAGTGAAATACGGCAATGGCCGTCCTTCCCTTTTCTTTTCCTTTTTTTCTTTTTTTTCCTCCCACTTTTGAAGTGTTTCTGAGAAACTGGAGTACCAGCAAGCCAGAATCAAAAGTCATATCAGGAAATAGTTATGCAGATCAGAGAGGCCTGGAAAAGGCAAGAACTTTGATCATGGGCATAATAATTGCTTAGATGTTCTCTAGAGTAAGTAATGTGGAGGAAGAAAGAAAAAGGTACATGTTTTAGGCATGAGTACAGTACTGTTTACTTACATGGTTTGTTGAGCAGCCAGCAAGGTCCAAGGTTATTTTGGACTCAGCATGAGCATGATCCAGGTATGACAAATGAGGTAATGCATTCCAGGCTCATTAAAAACTCAGCTACATCACTGATTTTGACAAAGTGCCAACATAGCTTGACCTCAGCTGTGTGAAGGCCACTATTTTTTTTTTAACACCCTTTTTACATCAGCCAAAATATGTGCATCTAGATAGAGAACAGTGTTATGGGAGGGTTGAACTCATTGGACTTCCAATGATAATCAGACTCCCAAAAAGAGATAATTCTACTGTAACTAACCTGCTAAAGTCAGGTACCCCAAACCCACAGCCGTTGTCTCTTGACTTACTTGTGCATCTAGGGGTGGCCCTGTGTACATAGTACATTGCGTTCTCAGCATGGACATGGGTCGAGTGAGGCTGACTCGATAACGGGGAGAGAAGTCCAGAGATCACTTCCACTTCGTGGGGGTGCAGGTAAAGGAGGTGGCTGGTGGAGGGGCTGCCTTCTTGTGGTGGCCTATACTTTTCCACCATATGTAGTGTTTACAGAGTTTGCCATCCTCAGGTTTAACCCAGAGCTGGGAGTCATACTGGTTGGTGGGGCCTGGAAATGCTGCTGATTCCCGTGTCCTGCTGAGCAAGCAGCGTCCCTGGAGGTTGAGCAGCTGAGGGTGGTAGAGGCAGGAGAGCAGTGGCCACAACCCCATGAATTTTCTGAGTTGGTGGGCAGTGTAGCCATCTCCTTCCTCACCTTCTGGCCCTCTCCCGATTACCTATGATATCCTGATGCTTGCACAGGCTGATGAGAGTGCTGGAGGGGAAGATGCAATTTTTCAGCAATGATGCTGTTTCATGGCTTCATGAACACCACACAGTTCCTCTCTTTTCTGTGTGGCTCTCTTGCTTTGTGGGTCAGGGCCTGCTACTGAGCTTACGTCTGATGCCTGGTCTTTAATTCTCTGCTGCAGGTGCCTCTGGGTCAGCCTTGTTCAATTACGGTGGTTGGTAGGCAGCTCTCAAGAACAGGCTTTGGGATCACCAGGTCAGCTTCTTCCTGGGGTCCATCTTAGTCAGCAAAGATTTGCTAATCTACATCTGCAGATAACCTAACTTCTGTGCCATGCATAACACAGGGTTTGCATTTACCCTCTCAGGTGTGTCGGTTTGTAGTAAAAACACATGGGGCACTGCAGAGCTTAGCCACAGTTTGGGAAGGAGGAGGCAAGGTACAAGCTTCCATCTAGGAAGAAGAAAAGTGATTAAGTCTTGATTTCAGATTACTGAGGGCAGTTACATTACATCAGGGACTAAATGCTTTTGGTGTTTTTAAAGGCAGAGTGAGGATTTGCACAGAGGAGGTGGCAGTGGCAGCTTCTGTACTGCACCTGCCTTTTCACTCCCCACTCGTGAAGCCCATGGCTGTGTGCTCTTCCTTTTGCTCTAGAAGAAGAAGAGAAAAGCAGTTTCTAGACAGCCCAAGGGGTGTTGGGAAGGAGCTCAGCATGGCTATGGCCAGCAAAAGTTGTTTCCCCTACCCAAACCAAAGAAGCCGAGGGCATTACTCCTCCCCTCCCTCTCGCCCCAGAGAGCCACGTGCAGGGGACGGAACAGCTCGGCAGGAGGATTGTGGCTGCCGCCTCCTGCACCCTACTGCCATGGCACTGATCCCTCGTGTCCAACACCCACACATATCTCTGTGTGATTTGCAGTGACTACCTGTTTCCAGACAACACCTAGGGACCCCTTTGAACACGGAGGGAGAGAAAACATTCCTGTCTCTGGGCAGATTCCTGTAAATATTTTTCTTTTGCCTGAGAATTCACTAATCGAGATGGCAATAAGGTGTATTCCAGAATGGGAAGAGTTGTTGAGATATGGTTATCATCGTGGCTTGTGTAACTGTTGATATTCATGACATATCCATTTCACACGCTTTCACTTAATCAGGAGCAACAAGACTTTTACCACCAAGAAGCAGTCAGCTGAAAAACAAAGTCCACACCACATGCGTACTAGTTAACGATCATACCTTTTGTTCTTTAGGGTTACAAATGCTGGCACTTGAATTAGATCGTTGCTCATCTTAGATTCTTGCTTGATTCCTTGTGAAACCCCATGTTACAGCCTCAGCATCCTCTGCAGCGGTAGGCAGCATTGCAAGTGGTGGTGGGTGCCTGGCAGGGACAGACGGCTTGGTGGGCTCCGAGGTTTGTTTGTTTGACACCAGCAGGATCTGCTACTCAGGGAAACAAGGGAGCAACATGCTGGTAGAAACTGGCATCCAAGGAGCTCTGAGCTCCTGTTGATGGGTAAAGGTAGCAGACACAATGTTGACGTGTAATGGGAAAGATAACGAGCCCAAGGTGGGAAGCATGCCCTCGTGCTCCTCCGGCGCTCTTAACACGAGGAGTGTGAGCTCGTACTGTGTGCATTTTGCAGCTGGCTGTGTTCTACCTGGTCATACCTGAAGTGTTTGCCAGGACGCAGCTGGTGAAGTGGCTTTCCCCGCTGGGCTCTAGATTGCACACATTTTGCAGGGAAGAGAATTTCTTGTGCGTTGCCGTTATCTAAATGAAATTCCCCTTTGTGATGACTAGCAAAGTTGGGATGAGCTGGAATCTCAAGAGGAAGCTGCTTGAGTCAGCAAGGCACGGGTGTGTGTGGGCTTCAAGTGGATGAACGCCCTTTCGTTTCTGGAGGTCTGAACTCAGAGGTTTGGGCCATCTGTGTTGTACCAGGGGACATCTCTGCTGGCAGCCTGTCCATGCCTGCCCGCCTTGAACAGCAGCAGAGAGAGCACCGCTCTCCCGGGGCGTTGTCACCTGCTGACTGCAGGCAGGGGGGTGTGCTGGTTTGCACCCCAAACCTCAAGTGTGGCATCTATGCTATGCTAATACTGATCCTTTGAATCACACCTAAGGAGAGGCAAAAGAAGTTCCCAGCACCCCACCAAGAGGCCCAGTGGAGATTTCAGTAGTTGAGTTTTCCCCTCTTTCAGATACATCAGGAAGCAAAAAGAAAGAAAGGAAGGGAAAAAAACCCCACAAATTGGCAAAAGCAAACATGTTATCAAATGCACAGGAATGAAAGTATTTAAACGGGTAGCATGTCATAGCTCTCGTACTCCTGTTTCAGGCACTTAGACTAAAGAGGTGGCAAATAAATGCAAACATTTTTCTGTACTTATTTATTCAATTTGTTACTTTAATTTGCTTTGCTTATGTTCTCACCTTCTGGCAATGTACAAGTTATCAGGTCTTACTGCCACAAATGCTTTCAGAAAATGAATTTGAAAGCCATATGCACAAACATGAAGAAATTGAATTGTTTCAGATATTCTCAGGTTAGACTGAACATCCAATGTCATCAGGAAAACTGACTGGGACTAAGCCACAACGTGTTTGTAAAATTGCTTTAAAATAATTATGAATAACAAATTCAAGAGAACTTCAGTGTGCTCATGAATATGTCATAAATGAAACAAAATGAAAAAAAATCAAAACAAGTATGTGACTTGTAAATTATTCCTTCGGTCCTAGTCATATTTCCTAGCTCACGAGAACAAAATGGATATAGCTGAAATATAAATAATCTTCGAATAATGCATTTATTTGTAATGATTTAGGGAGCAAATGTTAATGGCTTTGTTTCAAGCGTGACTGAAACTATTTCAAACGTTTTCTTTTACAGAGTAGATACTAGAGGCAAGGGCCTTCTCTTCTGGTATTAATTCCTATTGCTACTTACTTGTTAATTGTGCGTCTGATCTGGAATGGCTTAAAGTGATTTACAGTCGTATGGTGCCGCGTGTGGGACGGTCCTCGTGTGTGCTGCAGACAGACCTTCCCGGCTGCAGCTCCTGAGCCACAGGGAGAATGCAAATACCCCATTTCGTAGTGGGTTTGTGCCAGTTCTGCCGTGGAAGGCTCCAATTCAAACAGTGTTTATATGCAAGCTCAATATACCTGGAATTTAGGAACAAATGCCCTCTTGCTTTTAAAGCTTTTAGCAAAACATTAGGAGTGCTTTATAGTGTGATAGAAAGTACAGTGCCAAAACTCAGGATAAGAAGTATGTTTGGAAAACATTGAGCCTTGAACTAGTTTCTTTCTTTATTTAAAAAAAAAAACGAAAAAGTAATTTGCATGCAAGTGTACGTGATCCTAGCTGAACCACATCTCTCTCTGGCTGTTGGCCGGACCGGGTTGGGGGATCCATTCATTCAAAGGTTACCATTTTAACGTGTGTGCCAGGGTGTAGTAAACTGAGGGACCGTTTCTATTTTTTTCAGTACGTTTTTAAAGAAGGTGCGGCTGCTGGGGCTAACCACAGTCAAGGATCTCTCCATCCCATGCAGGTCATATGGAAAAAAAAGCAGGCATCGGGAAGACATCAAAGGCAGAGGGATGAGCGGGGTTTATAAATAAGGCAGGGCGGCGTGGCCGGGGCTGGCAGTCTGGCAGCCGGCGCTGGAGTCCTCAGAGCTCATCCCACGCTCCCGCCGAGTCGCTCATCTCTGTTTATATGAGTAATGGAGCGGCTGGGGGAGGGGATTTGTAAGCACGGAGCAAATACTCTTAGTGTTCATTTTGTGTAAGACTGACATCCACACCAAGTCGAGACTTCCAGCGACGTAGTGTGCAGTCACATGCTGTAGCATTCATGAGTACAGATATAAATCAGGCAGATGTTTGTCGACTGGAATGGGTAATAATTTCTTTCTCTCTTTGTTTGATTTTGCATGTTAGCCTCAGATGACAGTTTCAGAATTGCTTTCTGCAGTACTTTTCAATAAGCAGAATGGGCTTCACTGGAGATAGATGGAGATATTTCTATAGGGAGGTAAACATTTTTATATAGACACAAATACGGACTTACACACATATGCACATGCCTATATGTGTATATATATAAGTTTTTACCACGTGCCAGTGCTGGGGGAAGAAAAAGGATGTGTCTTTTTTACTTTTGGATTTAAACCCACAGCTTTTCTTTTTCTCTGAACAGACCAAATATGACACTGTTACTCAAACTATAAAATCAAATTAGCACCCTTTATTGTGTTTGCAAACTAATTAAAATGTAAAATGTCCTGAAACCACTGGCGTACTGTGTGACAAATGTAAGATTAGAAACAATTAGAAGGCACTCAAGAGGTTTGTGGTGGTTAGATTTCTGACATTGTTCTAATCATCCCTTTAAGTAATGAAAACAATGGTTACCTAGAAATTAAAGGTTTAAAGGAAATTATCTTCTTCGGTACAGTCATTAATTAATGATTGTTTATCATTTTAAATGTTGCCATAGTAGTCGGAGGCTGATTTTTTAAATCTGAAAGCAGGCAGGACACGTAATAACGAGCAAACATCTGCTTCATCTATTATTTCTGTATGTGATCATAATTTATATTGTAATACTGCTATTGAAAGATGAGTCTGATATTTTTTATGATGATCCATATCCCATTCTACATATGGCTCAGCACGGTTAGGATTTAGTCACTGTGTTATTTCAGAGCTGTTTTATCTTAAGAATTGGACAAAACTGAAAGTGATTCATGTTAATTTATATGTGTGGTATGTAACCCTTATGAAACAATCACTTATTTCAGTACTTGTCAGCTTCCAGAACTAGTTGTTAAGGGGTTTTTTGATCCATTTCAGGACTCGGGGGTAATTTTTTTATTTATTTATTTTTTTATTTTTTATTTTTTTAGAACTTTGACAAGAATGACAGGATATATAAACATTTCTTGGAGCTGTAAGGAATTTCAATATTTCAGAACGTTTCCAAAACCAGATGTTTCCCAAAGTTGAAAATAGTAGTTAGTACTCTTACTCGAAGATTAGCAATAATAAATGCAGCAGGCTGATTAATGCAAAGTTGCCTATTAATATTCTATTTTGTTCTTTTTCGTACCATGGAGAAACATTTGTGCTTTCTCTCCAAGTCCTTCAGAGACCAGTGTTTGACTTCATATTAATTAGTTATGTGAAAGTAGAATAGATTAGCCTTGGGGGATATTCTATAGAAACGTATAGTGTGTCAAGATGTAACCCGTGGAGGATGGGAATCTCGTAATAAGCATTTACTGTAGACAGATGTGTACATTTCTGTGACTGATTGTAGTGGAATTATTTATTATGCTTTCAGCTGTTACGAATCCAGTATAAGACAATGTGTTCAAATTGTTCTCCATTAATTTTCAGCGCCAAATCTTAAAGGCCGACCGCGCAAAAAGAAGCCTTGCCCACAGAGAAGAGATTCATTAAATGGCATTAAGGATTCCAACAATAATTCTGAAAGCAAAGCTGTTGCCAAGGTAAATCACTTAATAATACTCTTTTCAGTACACTCTTCTTTTTTAGGTACAGCTCTGCCTTTGTTTTCCAGCATGCTGTTTCAAGTTTAGAACGTAACTTATTTTGTTGGGGAGATAAATGCAATTTTTTTCAATAGTTTTATTCTTCACTTTAATTCATGTCGGTGTTCAAAGTTACCAGCAACTATAATCACCTAACAACCTAATGCTCTCAGCTTGTTGGTAACTGGTAGTGCTTAAGCTTTCTTGGCATCTAGTGTTAGTTTTCACATTCTGTGACACACAAACATAGTTTGTGACAGTATCTTCGAATTAAAAATAAACCAGGGAGCAGCTCACCCTGTTACAATGTACTTCTAAATATAAGTTTGAAGATAAACAGACTATGAAACAAGAGCCGCTTCAGTAATGGTTTCTAAGAAGCACACACAAACGACACTACCCTGATGTTAAGATCTCAACTTTTTTTAAATTTGAAAAAAAAAAAAAAAGATAAAGGCAGAAAGCTTAAAAAAAAAAAAAATCTGGGCTGTTTCTTTAATACTTAGTGCTGAGCTGCATGTTCCAGGGTTTGTTGAATAGAGCATGCTTTTACAGAGTCTTCTGTATGTGCTGCAGTGCTTAGCCCATACTGCAAGTAAAAATTGGATCATTGATTTGTGTTTATAGACTTAATCTTTTAGATATTTATGGGTTTGTGTCTTTTCCTTAAAATATTTAAAAATAGAGTTTCTGTAATGTAATTTTAATCCTATTTTCTATGTTGTCTGTGGTTTTAAATAGGAATTTGGGTTTCTCTTTAAAAAAAAAAAAAGCAGCACAAATGGCTCCTTTCAAGATGATTTAATTTGAAACTGTAAGACGCAAAGACGGAAAATTACTTAGAGCAATACTTGTAGATTTTTATCTGAGGCAGAACTTTGTCACTGTGATACTTTTGAGCTAAACAGGTTTGCATAGGCTGAATTTTTAGGCCAACTCCTCCCAAATCCATTGTTTCAGTAAATTAGATGGATGTGTATCTGAAAAATGCTTCCATTGTTGTGACCATCTCTTTAGGAAATACAGTGAATCTATAGATCCATTTACTTTGGTATTGTTGTATGCAGTGAATGTCCTGGGAGATTAGGAGGTTAAAGAGGTCAAGTGGAAGTGTTCTGCTCTCAGTTTCTCATAGGAAGGCAAATTAAATTCCACCTCCTCCTCCTCCCTAGGAGTTCGGTTAAAATTGTGCCTTCTGTTGATGACGATGAAAGAGGCTGAAGTTCATGATGAAGCTCTGCCCTTAAGTCACTGTTTCTCTTCTTTTTGTGCCCTATTGTGCTCAGTTGGAGTCTGTACTATCGTGTTAGACAGGCATGGTAAAAGGCGATGGAGCCTGGTGTGTCGAGTTGCGGGGTCCTGCCAGATACTATAGAGTTTGCCTGAATGTTTTTGCTCTGTGGAAGAATGTGCAAAATCCGCGGTGTGAAAATGTCTCAATTTGCCTCAATTCCTCCTTCCCCCAAGCTGTTTTTCATGTTAAAATATTACCCGCAAACTGCAGCATGGACCGTGTTGTCAAAGCACCCTGGACTGTAGCACAAGTAGTTCTGCCTCTTCAGCACCTGATATATAGGTATTAGATAATTAAAAACAACAGTAACACTTCATACCAAATTGTTTATCCTCTCTGTTTATATTTGGGTTCACCCTACTAGTCAAATGGGAGGATATTTCAGATAAGAAGTAATTCCGCCTATTTATCTAGTCATACTGCGCTCATCATTGTGCAGATATTAATAGCATTAATTATCTTGGCCAGCTTAATTTCATTATAAATAATAGACATGCTCATGATATAATGTCCTTGCATGTAGTCACACTGCCTTCACTGTGGCTCTTCACATCAATCTGTGTCTCAGGGCTGTGGATATACTTTAATAGAGGGACAGTGAACCAGAAACCCTCTGCAGCAGACGTACTGCACTTTATACAGACCCTGCCTATGGGGTTCTGGGGAAGGAGGGGAAATGTATTTGGGGAAGGGGGGATGGAGATCCACCTACTGTCTTCTCATTGTTGGGAACACTTGGGGGAGGTTAAGTCATCATCTTAGGCTGCATCTTGGGCTTCACCATCAGTGTTCCTCCTCTGTGCGTGTCCTGTCTCCAACTAACGCTGACAGTGGGTCCGTGGAGAGCAGAGTTGAACACTGCTAGTGTAAACGGGACAAATCCACTTGTGTGAGATGCTGAAACATTTTGGCAGCGGTCCTGGCTGTATTCCTGTTCCAGCTAAAATCCCTTTTGACCAGAAGTCGTGCTGCTTTCATCCTCAGATCATGGCACCCAGTGTCTGACAGCAGCCTCATTTCTCGGGTGGCGGGGCGATGGCTCTGACAGAGGTGCAGTGGCTGTACAGTTTGGGTTGGGAAATGGTAGAAGTGGCATTCTGAAGACTGTGGGTTTGAGCCTGTCAAGACCAATGCAATCTACGTGGTTGTAATGACTTGCTGAATTTTATGTTCACAGCTGCCGATGACTAGAAAGCTTTGTACCTTCTTATAGCTTAGTTCTCATTAAGCACGTTTACCTTGAACCATCAGCAGATTGTTCTGTAGGCTTTTGCTGTTACCTGACACAGAAGAGCATTTGGTTGGGTAGGAGCAGCTCTGAGTAAATTACAGTGGAGGTGGCTTGTTAAAAATAGAGTGATAGCGGGACAGACAATGTGGTCCTGGACCTGCGGGTGCTGCCAGGGGAAGTGGGGCTTTCTTGTACCACTTCTTGCTTTTGATCTCCTTGCTGCTTACTGCATCCATTTTAGAACATCTCGAGGAAGATCCCAGGGGAGTTGCCTCCCAGACTGGGCATGTAAAAATCGCAAGAATACAAGGCCATCTACTGAGGCAGGATCAGCTCTCCTGGAGAGACGTGTATCTAGCTCTTCTCTCCAAACACTCCCAGGACTCTGGAGGCTTTCATACGTCACATGTCATCATTGCCGGACAGGGTTTTGGGACTTGCAGACTCCAGCGTGACCCTCATTGTACCTGCTTTGTGCTCCCAAAGAGCGTTCCCATTCAAAGTGTACAGAAATACACTGTAAGACTTTTTTAAAACTGGCTGATCTGACCATTTCAAAGACCTGAAAGGATTAACTTGTTAAACATGGAAATTGTCCCCAAATGAATCTACTCATTACATCTCCTACTGCAAATGCTAAAGTAAATCTCTCACTTCATTTGTACAGCAAGATCTGGGAAATTAGTTTAAAAGTTGCTAGGATATGCTTTTCCTGTGGCCACAGGTGGCCTGGCATGCTCTCAGACCTGGAGATTTATTCTAAGCAGCTCAGCCATTATCTGATTGAAACTCTAAAATGCAGGTCTGTAGTGGTCTGTGTTGTGTGTGACCTCTGGCAGGAGAAGACAACACACGAGTGGTGTACCCATGAGTGTTCACCAGCCATTTGGTAACAGATCAAGGATCATACACCTCTGATGGAAGACAGAGCAGGAGGTGGTCAGATGTTCCCAGAGCCCATCTCGGTGCACCCCCAGCGTATCCACACTGCAGCGCAGGGTTCCCTATCTGGGCCTTAACCCCCAGTTTCATTTTGGAGGTCCTACTCACACTGAGGCAACAATGAAAGAGTTCTAATTCCTCCTGTGGAAATGGAACTCTCCCTTAATAACAGAGTTGTTCTGAGCAGACCAGAAAAGAGAACAGAGCCAAGTAGAGCTCCATGTTCAGGACCTTCTTCCAGATCTTTGCCTTCTAGGAAGATTCAAAATCGTGTTTTGAGAGGGAAGGTCAGTTTGTGGTGCCTGATACAAATTTGGCATCGCTCTCACTGACTTCGATACATTTATGCCAGATTTACACTGATGTTACTCAGAATGGCATTTGGCCCTTTTGGTTTCTGTTAATCATCGGTCATGGCATTCATCCATATCTCCTGTCAGACGGTGGGGAGGTTCCAGAAGTGAAGCTTGTGCCTCGAACGCTGTGCAGATGAAGCACTGCGGCCTTTGTCAAAGCTTCATTGAACCTGACACTGCTTGGAGTCCATCCGCTGCATTTTGGCACCTTTGAGTTCCACAGACACTTTGACCTCACTCCTCTGTACACTGGAGAGAAGGAGGTTGTGTGTTACACGGGGTTTTCTCACTCACGGTGGCTTTTTTCATGTTATTTTCTTTGTTTCCTTTTGTCTCCTTGGGAGTAACATCCCTTGCCGTTAGTTTGCTTGCATAGCACTGAGCTTTGATTTCGTGCCCAGGCTGTCTTTGCAAATATAGTTCTGAATTACCCGGCTTGAAAAAGAAAATCCATTAAAAAGATTGATTGATTGACATTACCTAGCAAGTGGGTGACAAAACTGAAAAACTGTTCCCAGGTCCAGTGAATTTGTTCCAAGTTTTAGCTTGCAACAAATTTGCAGCTCAAATTAAAAATCCTAAATTTATTGAAATCATGGGTTCATGTTGGGAGTGCTAACCCGGTCTTTGGTATAGCATTGAAAACTATGACAGTGTAATCTAAACTCTGTAAGGGGAAGCTGTTAAATAATTTTGTGAGGAGCCAAGTAAAAAAGTCAAGGGATTACAGCTCTGAACTGAGAAGTGGGTGAGGAAATCCGAAGTTCATTTAATAGGAAAAAAATCCCATTAGCTCCATTGACTTTTGGATGAAACCCAGGATCTTTACAGAAGTTTAATCAACGAGCATATCTATTACTAAAAGGCAAAGCACGGTGTCTTGTGCTGTAGGAAGACAGTATCTCTTTGAACCATGCAACCAGAGGATGTCAAGCAGTACAGCAGACGTACTTCGGCAGTAACTGATCAAGAAAAATCCCATAGGAAGCCCATCTCCCAGTCCGTGCTGCATTGCCTGGGAGGAGCGAGCCTCTACCCTGCAGTGTCCAACGGGGAGATTTTTCAGCAGCATCAATTACCTTGGAGAATTGCGGCCGCTTCTCCCCTCTGGTTAGGAGCTAGAGTTGCTTTGTCCAGCTGATCTTAAGTCAGTGCTTTCTGCAAAGTTAATACCCTGAAGGAGTGTAAAAGATTTTGCTTTCCCTGAGCCTGAACACAGGGTGAGGTGAGATGTTTGTTTGTTTACAAGCACTTATGGTAATGCTCTTCATGGCATTTACTTCCAAAATGTCAACAAGTGCCCAGGAAGCATCTGGTTTAGAAGTGGGGAGAGTGAAGGAGAGTCAATGGCTCACTTGACCAAGAGCTCCTGCCTTCCTATTCAGCGAGATACCCAGCTCTCTTCTGCTGTCCTCCTAAAATACCAAATACTGGCCCTTAAAATCTCCTCTGGGAACACAAAGGATGTGTCTTGGATGGGGTATGGAGCTGCCAGAAGGCTCCTCACAGCCCTCAAAAGTGTTGAAGGGACAGTGCAAATCTGACATGCACGTAACCATCTCCACTACTTTGTATCAGAGGACTGCCAGTATTTCACTGGGAATGCATCAGTCCCATCTTGGTCATGGAGAGCTTTTAAACATCAGTTTGCAAGGTTCCACTCTTTTGTTTTTTGTATACGTAAATTATGGGAACGCTTGAGTTGTAATTTGCTTGATTCAGTGAGAGGATTACTTTCAGGAGGCCTGCACAAGTAAGCCAGTCTCACTGGATATTTTTTCCCGTGTTTGAATACTGATGAGAGGTAAAGTGGTTCCAATTTGTTGACTTCCTGACTGGCACGTGTCTGCCAGGGAGGCCAGTGGGAGACCTGAAGCTCTGGGACTCATGTGCATTGGGGCTGCTGGTGTCTACCAGGAAAGGCTCCAGCTACCAGCCTCTCCCTTCTGTTAAATACTTAGGGCTGTGCTTAAGTTTAAGCAGATGCCCAAACCCTCTTGACTTAAGTCCATGCTACAGCAGAACCTCCACTCGTGTGCTGAGAGCTCAGCCTGGTTAAGGCTTGCTAAGGTTTTCATCTGTTTTGGTGGGCCAAAGGAGAGAAAAATGTGTCGTTTCAGAGCTGGCTGCTGAGCATTCCTGGAGGGGGCTGAGCACCCTCAGCTCCAAGGGTTGTCTATGGGAGTTGACAGTGCTCAGTGTCAATCCTGGAATGAAGGTTATTATTAGACTTGCTAATGGCAAGTGTATGTGAGAGATGGGAGCTGTCTGTGACATAGCAATGTATAGTCATAAAAATGCAGATCTGGAGAGCATTACCAATGCGTTATAATGATTTAAAGATGTGGCTATTTAAAAATATTGTGACTAAGATTCAGAACAAGACATTTAGCTCTATAAATAGCTTCCTTTGTTTCCCCTCAAACACAGTTGCATGGTTTGGCCTTCATTTTTCCAACAACCCATTCTGCTAGGAGAGGGTATTTATTCCTTAAGTGAAAATTAAAGGTTACCCAGATCTGATGTGACATCTTTTCTTTTCCCAGGTAAAATGTGAGGCTAAGTCAGCTTTGCCCAAACCCAAGAGTAACAACAGCAACTGTAAAAAAGGCTCAAGTGAGGATAAATCAAAGATTGCCGTAGGTGAAGAATGCAGAGCTGATGAGCAGGCTTTCCTTGTGGCTCTTTATAAATATATGAAAGAAAGGAAAACACCAATTGAACGAATACCCTATTTAGGTTTTAAGCAGAGTAAGTATCCTTTTTCTCACTTTCTTGTTGACATTTTAGAATGGTTTGGCTTCTCTGGAGAAAGCATTTGCACATGAAGCCTGTTTTAAAGCCTTATGGATGGGGGGGACCATGTTTATATCTACACATTTTCCAGTCCAGGCATTTCACTGTCTTATGCCTAGATTTGCATCTCTTCCTTCTGGGGTAGTTGCTGCTGGATATTTATAGGTTTAAATCCACTGATTATGACTAGAAATAGGCATGTTGAAAACTCTCTAGTTTTCTGTTTTGTAAATCTGCAGCGTCTGTAATGCCTTTCTTCTGAGTTAATAATATGACGTATCTTTATTGTGCCCAGATGTTCTTTATGAAAGGATAAATATTAAAGGAAGACATTTAAAGGTGGTCAAGAAAGGCACAAAAGGGATCACATTTTTAAGCCCCAAAATGTGTTTATAGTTAATAAATTACTGACTTTGGAGAATATAAAACCAGACTGTATCTGTTTAATACAGAATGCAATGTTTAGAATTGCTTTGGCATGTACAGTTTGTAGTGCCACAATCTGTAAAGCAATTGTAGGTCGAGAAGATACAGTTGTAACTAAATTTTACATAAATATTGCAGCACAACGTAGATCTTTCAGAGTTTCCAACAAAAGCTGTAAATGGGGGTATTTTTCCTCCTTATCTATAGATTGAATGATGCTTTATTTCCTTAAAGGGAGAACTCCGTGGATTGAAATATTATTTACTCTAATTTATCTCCCAGATTAAAACCATGTGTTATTTTGATGAAGAATGTCAAACCTGTGTGTTTTACATAACAATTTACATACCTAATAGCAATTGGCACTGATTGCAACAGGCCTCCAGCAGCCATTATAAACTTATATAACTCCAAATGATTACAGTGTTTGTCTGAAAACTGGCTGCTTGAAATGGAAGTAAAATTAATGTACTATGAACAGCTTCGTTGCATTATGCATTGATTCAGATTAAATCAAGGCCTAAGCAAAGCTCTTGATAGCTTTGAAACAGTACAGGGTTCAATGAGGCTTTCAGAATGTTTTGTGTTGAAGAGAGGATTTTTTTTTTCCCCCCCTTATTTTATTCTGCACTCCCCCAAGCATGGGGACAGGGTGGGGTTGAAAGACAAGCTCCAGTATTATATCCAAAATTCCCCACCGGGGCTAGGGCCCTCTGCTAACATTTAGCTGAAATACACTGAAAGTTGCCTGACATTCATTATAAAGTAAGGGCCTGATCCGGCAAATACTTAAATGCCAAGAGTAAGTATGCTGAGAAGAGCAGAAATGTTTGCAGGATGGGGCTTTCTGTTTGTCCAGCAAGACTTGTGCAAACATTGCCAATATAAATAGGTTAGTGGGAAAAGCAGTTATGTACACTACAACAGAGCATCCCCCCGCGGAGGAAGAGATCCCGTCCTCTGTGGTCCACAGCGTTATTGCTGAGTCTGGCCTGAAGTATTTGTAGTATGTCTGTGGGGAATCACTGTTCGTTGGTGGAATAGTGCATACACCTCTCATTGAGCTAGGACATCAGGTTTTCTTCTAGTAATTAAAGTAAGATAAAATAAAAATTAAAATAAAATAGAGACACCAGCAGCAAGCAGTGGCCCCATAGGACAGCGGGCCAGATGAGAAGGACATGAGAGGGGAGGAGTTCTGCTGGAAGTAACAAGCATCTCCCAATGCATCCTTTGAATTGAGTTGCCTCTGTTCCTCCCACCCTACAGCCGTGGGCATGGCACAACCACTCATACCGTAATTATTATGGTATTTTTCATTTGTCCTCCTCCTGGGTTCATTCGCACAGGACCCGTTAGAACGCAGCTTATTGTTTATTGATTATGGGGGCCATTATCTGAGCTGCAGTAAATATTGGGTATTGTTGTTTAATCAATAGGCTGTCTCTGTGAGCCAGTGTGTGGCTCATGGCTGCTTGCTAATGAAATCAGTATTAAACAAATAATTAAAAGCAACATTCTTCCCAATGAGTAATTTTTATTATCAAAATTATGGAAACATGCTACAGTCATTATACCATGCCTCTTATCAGCAAAGTCAAATGAGCCTATTACCTTTGTCTCAGTGTATTTTTCCAGTCCTGTTAAGGAATCTAAATCTGTTCTCTTATATGTAATTAAAAATATATATAGTATGGGCTAATATTTACTCTTCAGATTATGTAAATACTTCTTTGGAAAATGTTTCACAGGAGCTTTTTCAGGGGCTGTGAGCTTTTTTTTCTCTATTTTTCTTTTTTTAAAAACTGTTTAATTTACATTTCTTTGAAATACGTTGGTTAATGCAATGCTTATCTAAATACTTATTGTCCCTCTAACAGTTAACCTTTGGACTATGTTTCAAGCTGCTCAAAAACTGGGAGGATATGAAACAGTAAGTGTTTAAGTAACTTAAATGAAATAATTGTGCAATCTAACTTTTCCCTGTTAGAAAAAAAAAAAAATGTAAAAGCAAACAATCATTTGCTGCGTTTTAGGCTAGCTGTACACATTGTGGGTTTATTGGACCGTTTTTGGAAACAGTCCCAATTAGTTCCAGGTTTGGCAAAATTGTAAACTTGTCGTAAAAACTACAAGTGGAAAACATATGTAACTCTTCCCTGTCAAGGAAATTAGTTGGGTCTGTAATTTTTTCCCATGTTGAGAAAGGGCTATTATTGTACAACAAGCCAAGATTGCATAAAAGAAATTTCACTTGGCAACATCCCTGACATCTGTTCATGTCTAATATGGGAAATGTATTAAAGGCTTTCAAAAGTAATCAGCATTGTCCATTAAGGAATAGTATGCTGCAGTATCTTCTCTTATTCCAAGTGTAAAAGATCTTTATTAGACAAGGGTCAGTGCCACATAAACAGGAAGTTATCAGAGTAATTCAGAAAAGTCTCTGACACTTTTTATCAGCTAACCATATCTGACAAGAGCAGTTTATTTTTAGCTCACAGGAAAATTTGATGGCCATGGATTTTACAGCATGTATTTTGAACCAATAAAATATTAGAGCAACAAACTCAGATTAAAATCTTGAAATGAGAAGAAAGAGCTGCATTAATATGGCACATCGAGATGACATCTGTAATAAAAACCAATTGACATAGGAAGATGTCGTCATTGGAAATATTTTCTTTGCACACAATGATCAGATTAAGTTGTTCAGTTCCTGCCGCAGTTGGATGAAAGAAATTATTTTTGCTTTGTTTACGAAGTAATCTGGGACATATCTGTGCTGTAGAGAAATGACAAGAAGAAATGCACTATCGAGAAACTGAAAGTCGTTTGAACCAAAATATAAAACTCACTGGTTTCCTTCCATACAATAAAGCATATTGTTCTGTACATCAGCGGCCCGGGCTGATTAGCGTGGGTGTGGCTGGGATTTTGTGAAACATGAAAACTAGCATTCTCAACAAAAATACATGCTTGATTTGGCTTTTATTGTTTCTATATCTGTCATTAATCAGCACGTACCATGCTTGTGTACAGGGGTGTGCCAAGGTGTGCTCCTGGGTATGTATGAATGAATAGCTACCATAGATAGATACTTACAGCAATCGTGAACCAACTGTAATTGCTGTGAGTTGTAAAGTGCAATGAAAATGAGGGCTAAAATCTTGAACTTGATCCAGAGCAGAAGGGAAGGCGGGGAGGGAGACTGAAAGGCGAGTGGCGTGTTCAGAGTGCTCAGGGAGGCAGGCGAGGGTCACAGCAACGTTTCGGATCTGCCTGAAGGGACCAAGAGTAGAAGCAGGGGTGCCAAAGTGGTGGCTTGCTGGAGAGGGCTGAGGTTTAGTGCCAGAATAAGAGGGAGAAGGATGGATTTCAAGATGCTGGAGAAGATGAACCTCTGTGGCAGGGGCAGAGCAGGAATAGGATGCTGAGTTTGTGAACACAAGGCCAGAGAGCCAGAGCTACCAATGGTAGCAGAAATGTGAGAGGATCAGAGGGGAAGGATCATATACGTGAGAATGTCATCCGGAGTAGCATCAGTCCACCCTGGTCTCAAAGCTCCTGTCCTTTTCTCAGCAACAGAAGTTCTCTGTTGTTTAGGGGCGTTTGTCACCCTTGATGAAAATTCACCAGTGGTGCTTATTTTTCATAGAGAAGAAACAAATCAATGGCTTACTGGTCAGTAAACGGCAAGGCAAGCATAGCTCACACCCTCTGACATACATGGGAGCCCAGCTTTGGTTTGAGAGTGACCGGCTGAAGTGATGGGCCTGATCCTGCTTTTATGATGTGAGTGGTGTCTGCACTCTGCAGCAGAGCAGAGGTTGGGAGGGCCGCTGTGATGCAATTTAAGTTGTACATGGAGCATGAGGTTTCCTGACCTCATTCTCTTCTGTTAATGGTCTCATCCTCACTATGGATCTGCCTTTGCTTTTTACATTCCCTGAATGTTAAACCAATAGCTGTTGCAATACTTTGACCTGCGCACACCCTGGGTTTTATTATTTTATGGCCAGTTGAGATTCATTGAGTTTGCCAAGCTGCATTTGTTTGTATATATTTTATCATGGCAAACATCGCTGAGAGGCTTTTGTGTTTGATTCATGTTCATTTTTCAGCAAGGCAGTGGATGACTGGGGTGACATGGACCTTGGTATCGGTTCCAGAATCTTAGACAGGTCTGCTTAGATGTAGGAATTTTGAATGAGTGCCATAATTCAGTAAACGACCAGAATTCACCACTCACACGCACAGTGCCAATATCTACTGATGATGAGAAGTCATGTGCAGAGCAAAGGCCTTCTCGAACCTACCCTGATTAATACGCATTTATCTATATGGACCCTTCCATCTGACTTGAATGAGTCATTTGTCCATTATAAGGGCTTCATCATCTTTGACTTGTTTTAAAATTTCACAAGTTTCTGGTTTGTGCGTTGAGGGTCTTTTCTCTTGGAAGTACCATAAAGAAAAGAGTATTTAAAAGTAGGTATTTGGCTTCAGCATGTGACAGCCATTTTATGAACAGGAAACAAATAAAAGATTGGTTAAAATCACAGATGGGAACTTAGAGTGGTCAGGTAACTAGTTTTTTACTAGTAAGTGTAGAACTTTCCCAGTTAGAGCAGTTGCAAACTTTACATCCTTACATTTGGCAGAACAATGATAGTCAGCCCATTTTCAATTTCATCCCCTGCCCTGTCCACCTTGTCCATGTACAGATGCTTCGATGGTGCATTAAAAACATCTTTGAGAAACAAGCAGAGATAATGTACGGTGTTTTCCAGCTTCTGCCCAGATTCACAGAACAGTGCAAGACCTCTGAGTCTAGTCCTGCTGGTTAAGGATCTAAAAGTGAATGAGAACAGCCAGGGACTGGATTTGAGGTGCAGAGAAGAACTAACTTAGCCATCAGTCTGACTTGCCTTTATTGCCATCTATCAGGGGCTGGAATGGATCCAGTGAGGCTTGACATAGAGTATTACCTGTACATACAGCGTATACATACGGGATATGGAGTTAGTGTCAAGCCGTGACTGTGTGTCATATGTCATATTTAAGGGCTCTTCAGTTCGAGTACTTGTGAGGGTCATTTCTCCTCTGTCCATTATCTGTTTGATTACTAATTCTTAGTTAGTTGTCATCTATAACTGTGTAATACCACACTCCCATGTACTTCTTGTTGGACATAATACAGGCTTAATAAAAATAGCAACCCGTACAAATTGGCTTAAGTCCTTAACAGATGAAGCTGTCTCTTTGGAATTGGTGGGATCATGTTTCTCTTAAACAAAGATACATGAAATGAGCATCTTTGTTACTAATAATAGGAGAGTGCATTGGAAAGCACACTCTGTAGCAGACCTTCACAGTATGAATGATTTAAAATGTCCCCAAATCCCTGGATGAAATACAAAACAATGTCACATTCTGCGGGGCTCAGCTGCAGTGGCATTTAACAGCCATTGCCTGGAATTTTCTCAGTCACCCTAAGTCAAGTGAGTGAAAGGTGCAGATACTCATAGATGGGAAACTTCCAGGACTTCTCTAAAGAGTTGTTCTTTGCATGTCACGAAGTGGCATTTTTCCTGTTGAGCCAACACAAAATGAATGCCTGGGCATGTTTGCAGAAGGCTGTGGTGCTGAATGGACTCTACCTGGAGATGGCTTAGAAAGATAAAGGGTTAAAAGAAAATTAGGTGGAGCTTAACCTTCAGTGTGTAGCAGCTTAAATTTTGCCCAAGGTCGTGGGATCCCATTTAGCTGCTGCCTCCTGGAAGCAACAATAAAGTGCTTTAGTTTTTAGAAATTAATGATTGACACGTACAGCAGTCCTGCGCCTGGGCAGGCCTGAAGAAACTGATATATCAGTGGAATGCAAAGCTACCTGGTTTTGTTTCATACAGAGTTAATACCCAGAGTTCTGTTTTGAAGAGCGTTGTGAACATCACATACCATGACCAGAAAATCCCCCATTAGATTTGCAGCAGAAAATATGCAAGAAGCCTTTTCATGAGGAAGGGAGCTGGGATTGCAGTGCAGAAGACCTTAAGATTTCTCAAAGCAGAAGACCCCATTAAAAGCATGTATATAAACAGTCCTCTAATAGATAAGATCATTGCTTTTATTTGGTTGTTCTTGAGTACCAGTCACTGCCTAATACTGGGCTTACAGGAACCAGATCAGATCTGCTCTGAGGTCCCTGGGCGGACCAGTCTCTTGCTTAACTCCAAATTCTGCTGATTGGGAAAGATGTCATGGAGGTTTTCAAAGCTCCCGGCTTCCAGTGGGCCCATCTCTAGGATTGTGAAGCTCTAGGTTGGAGCAAATTGTGGGAGGAGTCTGCAAACCAGAAGACCACTTTAAAGCCAGCACTGGAATGAGAAGCTGTCAGAGATGAGACCGGCCCTTGCAATTGCCTTGATTAATGGGTGAGCCTGGAGCATCCTGCACTTTTCAAAATGTGGCAGGCACTGGGAGGGGTGTATATACTGGTAGGAGTAGGGGAAAACAAATTGCGTCACTAAAGCAGCAAAGGTTCTTTGTCTTCCGTATGTCTTCTACTGGTGCGGGTCAACTTATGTCAGGAAACTGAAGCTGAATTAATCACAAGTGTGAAATGAAAGTGTTCAGGACATTTGTTAAAGCTTTTGCAGGTTCTTAGTTGTCTTACGCCACTATAGCTCTGTGCCCTTAAAAAAACCACTTTCCTCCTAGGTGTTTATGGGAAATTCTCTGCCCCGGAAACTAAAATACTTTACCATTTTCATACCTTTTGTTATCTGCCTTTCTATTCTTCTTGTGCCTCAGTCATGGACATGTTACTAACCAGGAATATATAAGCCCTACATATGAGCCCTTTCAGAGTTAAAACCACTGTGTAAAAGCAGCCAAGGCAGGCATTTTTAGTAGGAACAGCAATCGTAAGCAAAGCGTTGCCAAGCTCTGCCCTTTCCTGGCTCCTCAGGAAGTTCATCGTCACAGAGGAGGCTGGGAAGGACTTGTATGAGCGAAGAAACCATCCCCGATTTGGATGTGGCCAGCACGAGCATCCATCTTGAGCAGTGCTGCCCTGCGTGACAACTGTGAAGTTTCCACAGTGCAGCATTTTGTTCAGATTGTTTAAGGATATAATTTATCAGTTACTTTAGTCCTTTGAAGTTTATTAAGCATAAAAACTAAACTTTCCAGAGCAGGGGAAAACTCAACCCCAGGCTTTGTTAGAATAACAATCGTTTCAGGGAACGTCAAATTTAAACTCAGCTCTGTACGTGGGAGGGCACAACTCTGCTAATTGCCAAGGAGTTCTGGTCCATTGCAGAGGCAGAATTGGATAAAGCTGGGCAAATGTTTGTGTAAATACTATTATTCTAAACAGCCTAGAGGAGAGAGACACCAAAAATTATTTCAAAGGGATTCCCTTTTCCCCTCAAAGATGGTTGTGTTTACTGATATTCCAGCCTGTATATCGACTCCCGACTCAGCTCATAGTTAATGAGACTCGGGCTCCTTTTAAAAATGGAGACCGTGCTTCTTAGTCACATCAGGATGTTTCAAAGGGGACTTGCAGTAGTCCTCTTGCTGACTAATCCTTTGCTTTCATTTATACCTTCTGCACTCTGTACTTGGCCAAAGCATCAGGTCCTGGCCCATCACTTTGCAAGCCAGCCAGACTGTGGTTGCCAGCGGGCCAGAGCACAGACCCTTTGGCTTTGTGCATCTTTGGTCCCCGCGTCTGTGAGGCTGCCAGAGACTTGATTTAATATAAAGCCATTTGCAGCAGTCATTTTGGGGAGCTACCAGAAGGCAAGGGTGGTCTGGCCATGCCTCTGTCCTTTGCCTGTGCAGAGGACTGGTGGAATAGATGTGGGAGGCAGGACCGGACGTAGCTTCCCATCCAGGCGTTCCTATTCCTCCACAGCAGGGTACTTGGTCCAGCTCTTTTTTGACCTTTCAGGTTGCAGAAGGAGCATCCGTTCATATTCTCAGGAGGTGATGTTCTTTATGGCTCATTAGGGCTCCAGTTCTTCAACACCTTTAGTAATACTAATAGGTAGACGTGTGGGTAGCCTAGGGAAGAGACAGCATAAGAACTTCAACAAAATAGACTTCAAATGAACCTTTCCTCAGATGAGTGTTTGATTTTTATTTAAATAATTCCTGCAGAATTTATCCTTGAATTGCAGTCTCTTTCTTGTGCCTGTGGTCTTTGGGTTGGTTACAGAAGACAGAAAATAAAATTAGTAAATGCAGTCAGTCTATTTTGCTTTAAATTGAGTTTTAAGATAAGATACTCCCCCTTTTTTTTTTTTTCCAAGTATCTGTAGGGGCAAACTATGTACAGGTACTAAAAGCAAGTTGGAGGTGCTGATGTTTTCTAAGGAGAACTGCAGAAACAGTAAACTTGAAGAAATTGTAATGTTATCACATGATAAGTCTCCAGCCATACTTTTGGCTTCAGAGGATAATTTCTGCAAAGGAAGGACTTTCTTTTTTATATTGAGCAAAAAATAAACACCTCTTACCCTGTAATATTTAATGATGGTAGCTATCTCTTCTGTTTAGATTAAAATTACAGCCCTCAGATTGCAAGTTGTAATATTTGTTTTGTTCTGATTGCTGCCTTTAGCTCCTTAGTAAATGCCATTGACTGCTCTGTGGGTAACTCTGAAGAAGCCTCTGGGGCTGAATATATTAAAATCCACAGCATTCCACAGAAAATGACAAAATTCTCCCCAAATTGCCCCCACAGTTTTCCACTGGCCTTCTTTATGAGCTGCAGGCAAAAGAGGGTGATCTGTTGTGCTTGTCCTATTCCTGTTTTTCTTCCTGTTTTAAATACAGCGGAATATTTAAAATAATGAAGTGGTATTCAGAAACAATTCTTTTGCCAGGTCTTCCATCTGTTATTCTGTATAATCCTAATTTCTGTACAAAAAAGCAGAACCATGGTATGCAACTCAATATGTTACAAGATGTTTATTTTCATCAGCGTGGTCCAATAAAGTACATAGCTCAAATATTAACATTGGAGTATGTTAAGATTTCGTTACTATTTGATGTATATATTTTACTGACATAAATGGATAAAAATAAACAGCTTGTAACATATAGAGTTACGGACTATGCTTTTGTGGATTTACAGAATTCTGTGGTGGATTTGGGTTTTGCAGCAGATTTATTTTCTCTAATTCAGTTAAAATAACTATGTAATCATTATTTGTGCTGAGTATGGTTTGAGCTTCATTTTCATAATTCACCGTGGGATTTGTCTGCATAACTTCTGATGGTTAATGACCCTATATTGATTGAGATTCTCTTTTGTGAGGCCGTATTGCTTGTGACTTGATAATGAATCAGTCAGATCACTCCATTTTAGAGAGAAAGAAAATAGACATAGTGTTAACTTACAAAAAAAAAAAAAAAAATACACCCAAAGCTCTGTGCACTCTATATATTCTGTTGGGGCTTTTATAGTGCTTGTAGTACATGCTGTTCTGAAAGTGTCACACATGCATTTGTTGTTGTGAACTCAAACGCTGTAGAATCTGTAAAGATGCGAGATTAAATTTTCCATTGCCATTTTTACAGATAACAGCCCGTCGACAATGGAAACATATTTATGATGAATTAGGTGGTAACCCTGGAAGCACAAGTGCTGCTACATGTACTCGCAGACATTATGAAAGGTAAGATAACAAATCTGAAATGCTTGTTTAATAATGAAAAAATTAATTTGGAGAGCCTTCAAAGCGTTTTATAAAGAATTAGAGAAAGAGAGAGAGAGGCTCCTTAAAGATATAGTAAATATTCCCCCAGCAGTTTAGTCAGATAATCCATTGTAATTTAACCAGAGTGTGTGTCTCCAGTGACTAAATAAATAAAACAAGCATCTGATTTTTCTTTGGTACATATCTTAATTTTTACAACAGCTTTCCGGTTAAAGAAGCTGAAAAATTGAGCAAAACGTACTCAAGGAAAAATAAGAAACGACAGTTAATTGATGCAAACACTTGTCTTCTGTCATTTTTTAGGAATACCAATTAAGCAAATTGTGGTTGTGATCAAAATAATGGGGTGGCCCACAATGCAGGGTGCTGTTAATGTTGTAGGTCATGCAGAGCGTTGTATTCCTCTTCTTCATTGCATTCCTTCCCTCCTCCCAGCCTGCGAGCTGCTGCCAAACACTCTCTCTCTGCAGCCATTGTTGCTGGTCAGAACTGTTGATTTCTCATTCTTCCCATGTAGATAATAACTTGTCAAGCCAGCATGCATTGAATAAAATACTGGAGCTGGCATGTTGGTTTGGTTTGGTGTGATTTTTAGAAACAACTCTTTTTTTCTTTTTTTAAATTTTTTTCTCTTTTTTTCTTTTTTTTCCCCCCTTTTTTTTTCTTAGACAAGCAGATGTTAATAAAAGCTCTGCAATTTCAGGCTCAGATAAGGAAGGTCCAATCTCTTGTTCCTGGGCATAAACAAGGAAGAGATGGCATTTGCCTGTGCTCAGTGGGCAGCGTTTCACCTTCTTTTAGTGCCTCACGCGTTGGTCACTCCAAGGGAGGCGCTGCCCTCCTCATGGAGGGGGAGGTTGGTCACCCTCATTTACAGGAGACGTCTCCCAACGTAAGGACTTGGGTGCACAAGGAAGTTGCATGTAATGCCGCTAGAAAAGTTAGAGGTAGAAGCTTTCTGGATATCGAGCCAAGCAGCAGAGCAAATTGAGTCTGTTGCTGCACCCATCTGATGGGGCTTTTCCCTCCCTTTGCGTTGCAGACGAATGTTACAGATTGTTGTCATTGACTCATCAGGTTGTGGGTATTCCGCTCTTCCCCTCCATCTTTAAAGCCC
>NW_009259424.1:3042890-3062827 GCF_000687185.1 Egretta garzetta | reverse complement strand
GAGAGGCTCAGCGCTTCCTCTTGCACCCGAGCCAGCTGATAGGTTTCAGACTGGCAGTCTGGGTCTTCCCTCGCCAGATGTGCTTTGTAAGATGTTGTTTATTTGACAGAGGAGACCCAGGCATGCATGAGAGTTAGGTCTCTGCGGGTTTAGGTCGCACAGGGAGCAAGCGTTGCTGGGCTCTGTGTTGAAATCCTAGAGTCACTGAGACAGCGTGTCTCTTGTTGTGGAAAAATAAATGAGCCATTCAAAAATACTCCATGAACTTGTCACTCTCTTCTGCTTTCATGATAGTTGTTTAGTTTTTTACATGCAAAACCCTTGAATTGCACTCCTCCGACTCATAGAGACTCGTCCATGTGACTTACTCAGCAGTTACTGAGGGGTGTGCTGCAAAATGCCACAGAGCCCACTGTGCTCACTAGAAAACCTGAGCAGACTCACGATGCCTTCAAGATTCTGAAGCTTTTCCAGGCTACCCAAAGCAGTTCCACTCGCCTTGAGCCAGTCTGAGGAGGAGGAGTCTTAGTTTATGCTTAAGATGGGTCTTAGCACACTGAAGAGCTCATATCTGAGTTCTTGGATGCCAGAGTCCATTGTGTAGTTCTTGGTTAGGTCTGATAGGAGGCAGAACCTATTATCCAGGTCTCTGTGGCAGGCTGTCAACAGATGGCATTTGGAGAAAAAAATCTTTTAGGATTTTTAGGTTAACCAACCCTGAGCTTACCTAAAATATGCTTTCCCAAATCTGGTCTGAAAAACTAACACACATACACAAAAACCCTCAGTGCCTGGTCCAGTCTCTGGATTTCTAGTGTTAGACACTTTTTTTCCACCACAGGAAGGCTGTATTAAGCCTCAGACTTGGAAAAAAGTAAATGAAATTGTCATGGTTTGTTTCAGCTGGTAATTCTAACTACAGCACCTGTAAATGTAATGCTCATTTATAGCCAAAGTGCTCAGATGACATTTAATCTAAAACTAGAACTGCAGTGCAGGAATACACATTCATGATTCAGGACACACATACATTTTCTAACTTGAAGGTGAGCTGTAAAGCTAAACTGGAAATTGAATTAAGCTGGGAAGTAAATGCTGAATAAACCTCATGATTTTTCCTTTCTGAATCCCACTGGCCTTTCCTTACTGGAGGCAGAACAGGCAGTTCCCTGACTTCACTGGTTGTGCTGCTGTTTGACTTAGCCTTGCCATTCATCTCTCCAACTAGATCTCAAGGGCATCCGTGTTGTGTTAACTAGCTTTCTCCCAAGATGACAGAGAAGCGACTAACTGTTTGCACCGGCTTTACCATATCAAGGCTGCTTAGGTGGCAGAGACCTTGAACTGACACCCTTAGGGTGCTGAGGAGTGGAACGGCACGTATGTCGCCTTCAGGTACTGCATCCCACCCTCCTGCCCTCTCCAAGTTCCCCTCTGCAAGGCGGAGTTTTACACACTCCTTCAAAGAGCAAAAATAATAAAATAATTAAATAAATAAACCCCAGCAAAAATACCAAGAAATGGGGAGGGCAGAATTTCCTCTCTGTCTAGCAAATCCCATGAAGAAATGTTGCTTTTCTCAAAAGGTGCTTATAACCTCTAAAAAGCCGACACGTTGCTGCAGACCCACGGTACCAAGGGTGGCAAAAGCTGAAATAAAGCCAGATGTAAAGGCTGTAGGGAATGCGTTGCTCCCCTCTCCACGCCCCCCTGTTTGCAGCAGGGGTTGTGGTGGTTGCTGCTGCTGCGGTATAGGGAGGCAGAGTGCTTCGGTCGGCGCGGTGTTTGCTTTGTTTCCCTGGTAAAAGGGAAAGAAAGATTTTGTCTGCATTATCAACTGATTCATTTTTCATGTAGTACGGTTTGTGTTTCCAGTAACTGGTTTCATTTTAAAACAAGGCGAGGCTGCCAGTGTTTCAGTAAGTGTTAGTTGTATATTAGTTAGAGAACTTTTGTTTTATTAATGAGTATAATAATGAAAGTGCAGGTTGCTGAGTAGAAGCAATGGGTGTTTTTATTTAAAGCATAGCAGGCATCGTATAATGCCAATGAATGCGTTATTGTCACTGTAGGCATGGCTGGTCTGAACCTGCCTCTGATTGGATTATTCCAAATAGGCCCAAGCACTTCATAAAAATGTCTTTGTCAGCCTAGTTTTCCTTCCAAACCTATTCATCTCTGTCAGTTTTTAATATTAGTACCAGGCTCTTGGCTATAGTCCATTAGTACTGTACTTAATTGCTCATGTTACAGATGATTACCAATATAAAAAGCATTAATGCTTTCCCATCGTGGGGCCGTTGCTCTGTGCACGACTCGGACGGTACAGGGCTTATGAGTTGTTGTTGTTGTTGTTTTGGTTGTTACTTTCTCCATTTGTGCTCCTCCAATGCATTTACCTTGCATGATCACAGAAAGCCAGAGAGGCGTGTGTGCTTGCTATTAGCTGATTCAGCCTGAACCTTTCCTGTGAAACTCTGAACAGCCCTTGTCGGTACCCTACATCTCTCTCTCTTATCAAGAAACCCTCAGAAACGGCTACTTTTCTGCGAAGCACTCTTCTCCATGCTGCCTTCCCCTAATAATGCAGATGTGGTTTTCACATGCAGAGTTTGAGGTTTCTTTCGCTTTTACACAAAACACATGATCGGCAGCTTTAATTTTCCGGCATGAACGATAGGCTGTGTTTCTGCAGTGCTGATGACGTTGTTGTTAGGGAATTTTCATAAATACTACACCACTGTGACCCCCTCAAAAAAAAAAAAAAAAAAAAAAAAAGCCAAACCAAACCAAAAACCCCAACCTGCTATTTTGCAAGGTATATGAAGTTCCCAGTAAAATCCATTGAACAAAACAAAAATACAAGCAATTGCCTGCTGGGGCCTTTTTCTGCCTCTAGGTCTGGCTGTGATTCATCTTGGTTTCCTCCAGAGCAAGCCTTGCGCACGAGCTGCGCAGGAGCACGCACGGGCCGGGGAATTGTGGTGTGCAGCGGCATGTGATAGCACCCCTCGGCCGCTTTGGTGGGCGGACGTGTTGGTGTTCGAAGGCGTCCTGGCAGGCAGCTGGTCGGTCCCATAGAGCAGTAGCCCTCCTGGCCCCTTCAGGTGCTGCGGGGAGCCTGGTTCCCTAGGGGTCTCCAGCAGGGATGGCCTCAGAGCCCCCCACGGGTCATGTCCTGCTCTTCAACGGTGTAGCTTGTACCCTGACCCTCACCAGTCACTAGCATCTTGAAAACCAGACCATCCCAGTCAAACCCTGCTGGAGGGGGATTTATTTGGCTTCGCGCTCTCATCAAATTCAAGCAGCTGAGTGGGAGAGTGTCCTGCAGAGCCACAGCCACCTGGGACTTGGTGAGGGGCCAGTAGGTGAGATGGGTCCCCGCAGCGGGGAGCGTTTTGTCACGATCCCGGAGGGTGGCCGTGCCCGCGCTTTGGACACAGGCTCGTGGAGGGCTTTATTCTGGCTGTGAGTGTGGCCCTTGGGCACCTGCCGAGGACCCTGCACATCTGTCCCTTCCCGGGGGACTGAACCCCAGGAGATACAGTGGTTGGTACAGTTGAGAGCCCCTTCTGCCATTTTTCTGTCTAAATCGCTCACATAAATATTATATATTATCGGAAACACAAGGCGGGTTGAAAGAAGTCCCTTACATAGTTTCCCTTTAACAGCCGTAAAGTCTCTCTACCCTAAGGATATTGTGCAGTAATTCAATATGCAAGAGAGCCCTGCGTTCCATGCAAATGCTGTTTGGTTTTGTTAAAGCGTTTGGATAACTTTGGTAACGTGTAAGCATTTCAGTGGAGTTCTGTAGGAAATAGCAGCCAATCTTTTAGAGGGAACAAAAAATAGGAGGCTAGTATAGCATCTACATGAAAATGCTTATGGTTATCTTTTAATTCACATTGTAATTAATAGAAGGTTTTGATTTACACTGTTAAGTGTGAAAACATCCTCAGGCAAAAATTAATCAAGTGTTATGTCATGCTGTAAACTACAGCTAGCTCTTTGTTTGACCCAAAAAAAAAACTTGCCAAGCAGCAGTTCTTTCTTGTCTTACTAACTTGGTTGTTTTATTTTTGTCTTCACCCCACTTTCCTGCCCCCGTCCCACTTCGGCTAGCCCCAGACTCCCAGAAAACTTCACAAGTTGCAAATTGTCTCAATAGTTTTCCATCAAGCATGAATTTAAGCCTGAAGATAGATGAGGTGTCTCAGTCCTCTCTCTCTTTTCCTGGGTTTTTGGTTTGGTTTTTTTTCTTTTTGATAAATAACAAGAGGTTTCTACTTATGATTTTCTGCCCTCAGGGCTTTATCATTAAGATTAAATAACTGTACTCTCAAGCATACCACTGAACAAACATCTTTTCAATTATGTGAGTAACAGATGCTTTAACAAAGGAACTATTGAAAATTCAGAAAGCTTCCCCCCTCCTCAAAATTTAAAAAGTATCAGATGACAGAGGAATGTAATTGTTTACCATTAAAGCAGATCCTTAGCTGTCCATTCAAAACATCTGAGAACACACAGTTTTTTCCAAATTTCTGGGTTTTCAGCCTCGGAGACTCACTGGCCAGCACTGCAGTCAGTGGAAGTCCTTGGGTGCAAGAGCGCTGGGCAGTCAGGCACTGCCTTCCAGAGCCTGGAGACAGATGGTCTCTCTCCTCATAGAGAATTGTTTTCCTAGCCACATCCCTCTTTCCACCTAGAAGTTTGTCCCAGCAGAATTGGGGAATGCCATGTGCTACCCAGCGCTCCCGTTTGGGTTGTCGCCCAAGCAGAGGGGAACCTCCAGGCATGCCCGCAGTACACACGTGCGTCAGTGCTTACTGGGCCCAATGCTCTTGGGGTTCTGGCACTCCTGCCAGCTGAGCTGGGTGCTCGTCAACATTGGGCAACTCATCTCTTGCATGGTGACCCCATTTCTTGACATCCGAGAGTAGGGACAGACTACGCACAGGGACAAGCCCGTTTTCCTTGCTGGGAGCTGAGTTGCCCCAGGAGGGTGCTGCGCGGTGGGAGATGTGCCACTCCACTCTGTGGGAGCAGCACCAGGGATGGAGAGTAAGACCTTTCCCATCAGATATTTCCCAGGTCTGCTGGGAATCTCCACCTTGTACTTTACTGCAGGGCTTTGCTAACACAGCTGGGGTTGCCCCTGCTTTGTTCAACTCTGAGCAATGGAGATGTGGCTCAGAGCTCCCAGGCAGGGTCGGCAGGATTTTGGAGATCCTCCAGGAGACCTGCACCCCATAGGCAATGCAAAATGGCATCTGTGAGCTTATCTTGGGCATAGGAGCTGAGTATTGCAGAGACTGTATGGACCTAACGGGCAAAAGGCCTTTACATGTAGAAATGCTGACTGCAGGCAAAACAGAGGCTTGTAGCAATTTTGGTAGAGTGACCTGAGGAAGCTTCTTTGTCCCTGTCACCCTTTCTTTGAATCATTCCCGCGCATTAAATCTGCACCGAAGGCAAAGACCGGGGTTGTTCATCTCCCCTTGCTGAGCCATAGCATCGAGAGTGCTCGTGATTCCCTCACCTGGCTGTGCAGCTAAATCAACAGCTGTGTTTGTAATGTCACTAATTTCCAGTTTACTTAAAACAAAGTGTCTTTGAATTCTCTTACAGCAGCGCAGTTCCCACCTTTCAGCAGTGAGCCATTCTCATTACCCACCAGCACTCCCAGTGGGCTGTGAGGAAAGTTGTTGATGAAAGGATGAAAGAGCCATTTCTTTAAGGAAGGAAAGTTCTTTGGGAAGAAAATTGAACTCAAATGTATTTTGGCTTTGCTGATAAAATACATGCCAGTTTTGTACTTCAGACAAATGCAAATAATCCTATTGCTATTGTGTTCTGCACAAAAGCATGCAAGGCTTGCTTTTGTAACCCCTGGATTGTACAATGCGGTCTGGGGAAATCAGGCTTGAGGAACACACTGCTGGGTTTCCTCAAGGTATTTTATATTCCCATTCCAGAAAGCTGGCTGAGACCTTAGAGTCTGGGTTATGCCTCTCCCCTCTTCTCTGCTGGGAATTTGTCACTGGTGCCCAGGAAAGCTGCCTCCCACTCCTGGCCATCCCCACCAGCTGGTTGCTGTTGAAGGTGGCTTGTTTCCCGTGCTTACCACTGACAGCATTGCTCCAAGATTTACCCCTTTAGCATCAGAACTTCTGAATGTTTCACCACTGAGTTTCTAGGGAACAAGAATCGGGTTTCCCTCACTAAGGTTATCCATAGGGGCCCCTTTGCGCGGCGGCGGGGGCTCGATGGAGCCGGCCCTGTGCTCAGACCCTCTGGCTGCAGGGGGTGAGGACCTGAGGGATGGTTGCGCTATTGAACCAGGCAGGCCGGCCGTCTCGTCCCCCAGCTCTGGCAGTGCCTTTGGAGGAAGGAGCAAGAGCCACTGTGGCATAATGTGGCCAGGAGGGAAGTGTTTTCCAAACTCCTACCAGTAAAGAGATTCATTGCCTGTCCCTTTTCAGTATTTCTGAAACTCTAAGAGCTTAATGTTCTCATGATTTACATTAGCATCTAATCCTTGCGTAATCTCACTAATCCCTTGGCCCCAAGATATCCATTGGCAGCGAGTTCCATGGGTTAACCGGTTGCTGTATTCATTTGGTGGAGCAAATTTAAATCTTTTTCCATTCCCATTGCAATCAGCCCCCTTAACCTCCTGGCCAAGCATGGGAATCGGGCAGCATCTCCCAAGGAACAGACTTCAGTATTTTAAGTCCTTCCAAGATTATTCTTGTGGCTGAGGGGCTCCATTGCGCGCTGGTTTGTGTTGGGCTTGGAGCCCTTGAGAAAGCAAGATGATGTCAGTGGGAGACGTGCTGGAATATTTTATTCTGCCAGAAAGAAAACAAAAATAAACACTGAAACAAGCGATATAAAAAATATTGTAGGGGTTGTGCTGAGCTGCCTCCTCCCCTCCTTCACCCCGTGTGTCCTGGGCATATGGTTCCTCCCCGGCCCGAGAGCCCCGTCATATCCATACACAGTGGGGAGAATTAAAGAGGAAACTGGCAGCCTTAACATTTAATTTCCTTCCTCTTTCTGGGCTGGTCAGATCCTTTGCATTATTGTAACTACTTTTTTTATCATGCCTATAAATAGATGTGCTCTCATGTGTCCCATGAAGCAGAGTCCAGCCAAAAAAGTCATTCATTCTGCATAATCAATACATGAAAATGTAGTGGTTACTGGCTCAGATGAGATCTTGTATTGTTAGTTCTGTAGCTGGGAAAAAAATGTTGACTAATAAAGATTAAGGGCTTTTTTTTTCTTTTTATGAAATGCTAATGATGAGGACATGTTTGATATACTGTGAAATACATTTCTCTAATGTGAAGTTTCTGCTTTTTGTTGGGAAAGAGATTCAGTCCCTGGAGGATTTTAGAATTTGTAAATATAAAATTATCTGCTTCAGTGTTTTTTAAAAAAAGGTTGGCAGAAAGCCAGATTACTTACATTACTGTAATAGATTTGCTGACCTCTGACATCTGCTGCAGAGAAGTACATTGAATTTTTCATAATATCAGATGATGCAGATCTAAAAACTCAGTACACTCTGCACCATTATTTAATTCAGGACTTAGTAAAGCAAAATCTTTTTTTGAGTAGCAGTTTATACGTGATTAAACTTAATATTGCCGATTGTAATAAATCAGGATTAGTATAGTACTGATTTGTTAATCTAACTTGTATTGATTTTAAGTTGTCTTTATTTAAAAAAAAAAAAAAAAAAAAAGCACTGGCTTTTCACAGTGACTGAATTTAATAAGAAGCCCTGTGATAGCAAAGACTCCCCTACTGTTTCTGCTCTTGGCTGGAAAATGTTATTCTTGTATTATTCCAGGAAAGAAGAAAAAAAAAAAAAAACCTCATGCTGCTAAAAATCTGCTGCCTGTGGAAAGATTTTTTAATACACTAGTGCTTACATATTCTATTTATGTTAATTGACTTATAAATAATACATTTTATTAATCTTAATATTGGAATCTTGATCATGATAAAGACCCTTTTATTTGGTCTCCTTGCAGGCTTTACAAGTAAATATTCTTTAGACCACAAAATATTCCCCCCCTTTTCCTTTTTTTATGAATACTTTGATACTCCCCCCACCCCCCACCCCGCTGCGAAATACAGCCACAGTTCAAAGCAACTGAGAACGCGGTGGTTGTTTCCAAAGCGCGTTATAGTCGAGGTACCCGGCTCCATTTTTGGAAGTCGTCTTTACCTCTCCTTGCGCAAAGATTGATTAAATCTTACCTGCGCTGCAAATATTTGACCAAAAAAAAAAACAAAAACCCAAAAAATGTTGGTTTCAGACATGTCACATTCTGCTAAACTATTTGGCTAACAGCAGATCGCATTCTTCCTGTGTTGGGCAATATTGACCTTAAATTGGCTAAGCCGGCTGCTTTCATGGCATGTGAGCCGGCTGCTTACATGTTCCGAGAGCAGTATTAGCTTTATTACTCCTGCGCTATAAAAACTTCTAATAATCAAATGATAAGATCATATCCTGTGGGTAATTGTGTTGTACCATGACAGGATAACTGAAAAAACATTCAGTGAAAATTGCAACCGACGGAAATCTCTACGTGAAGCGGCAATTGTTGGCGTTGCTCGGCTCGGCGCTGCTCCCCGGGGTCTTGCAGCCCGTGTTCCTGCCCAGCTCCCCTCCAGCTGCCCCCCCGTAGCCCCCAAAACCCATCTCGGCAGCGGCGGGGACCAGCAGCCTGCCGGCCTTCGTTTCAAACAAGGAGGGGAAAATCCTAGAACAAGCCATCCTTGTGTTTTGATTCAGTTTTACCTTAGTCATGCCGCCTCCCCGATACACGAAACATTTAATTCCAGATTTCCTGCCGCTGGCTCCGGGCCTTTGACCGGCTATGTGAAATGTATTTTTACTGCTGTCGGCCTGCCAACTGCTGAGCTCAGTGAAAAATAACTAAAACGAAAACCTTGTACTCCCACATGAACCCTTAAGATCAGAAAAGGAAATTTAAGCCACGGTTGCTAATTAGCACCAAAGCTAATGAGTTCTGGTGAGGTGCAGCAGGAGGAGGAGTTTGCGTCCCGCGTTACCCTACAAGGCTCGGTGGAGGGCACGCGAGCGGTGATTAATCACATCGGCCCGGGCCTTGCTCCTGTCCCGGCCATAGCCATGGGCTTAAATCGTGTGGCAAATCTTCCATGGAAAGACCCACTCGTGGGCCGGGAGTGTCTCCATCTCCCGTGGGGCGCGGGACAGCGTCTGAAACCTTTACGGATGGAATATGTAGATTTTTAATGGGCGACGTGTTCCCATGGAAACAAAACAAAGTCAAACACTCCCCTCGCAGTGCTAACAATTATTGTAATAAAATGTGTTTTTATTAAAAGCGATTTTAAATATTTAACACATGGCGGAGCGGCCTCGACGTTGCCCTGTGTGAAACCCAACCTTGCCTCTAGTGAAGTCCAAAGCGCTTTGTGCAGCGCGGGGAGGAATTCGGTGTTTTCACCAATATTCGCGCTTTGCGAATGAAATGTAGCAGCCTCAAGTACGAACAAGATTATTTTTTTCTTATTCTGCTTAGTTATGCTTTTTATTATATAAACATTAACTGTAATATTACAGTGGGAAGCAGGTATTTGGCAACTACGTATTATTTTGCTAAGTTTGCATAGAGGGAGCAGTTTCCAGTTTTAGCAGCTGTAACATGTTTAAACTCAGTTTGTAATGGGATCTGAAGATGAATATTCCCTGTGGGCTCTGCTTAGCTTCATTACTGGAGCCCTGCCAAATGCAGGGCTAGAAAGTATTATTCACGCCTCTTTGCACATACCATGTCAGAGCATGCTCAGTTAATGAATTTTGTTTCTAATATAGCATAAATTAGGTTTATATTTTAACATAATTTATGTTGTATTTTATTAAAATGTAAAATATTATGATCACGAGCAATCTAATTTCTGCTCTCTTAAGCCCAAACTGTGTTTGAACATCTAAGTATGTAAATCAAAATTGCATGCTTAGAAACTGATTCTAGGATAACAAACGAATATCTGAACCAAAGAGGTTTCTGCCTTGGAGTCTTAGATTAAAGATAATTAAGGATTCCTGGTATTTGAACAGATTTATGTTGTTTATAAGCAAAGTACATTTTCTTCATAGAGTCAACTTGTCGTCTTTTTTTTTAAAAACAAATTATGTTTGCTGTATTAAAGTCCATATTTTTAAAGTCTGAGTCTCGTATTAATCCCACAGTGAGTCATTAATCATACCAAATGCGTTATAAAAACTTTAATCACTGAAGTTGAAACTGAGATTGTAATGCAATCCATCCCTTTTAATTATATCAGTTATTTTTCCTTTCAGATCAAGAATTGCAAAGGGAAAACAGATAGATTAAAACTCAGTGTGTTTGATGCTTTCGGGGGGAGGGTATTTTTTTGTTTGCCTTTCTCCCTTGCTTTTTTTTTAAAGCGATTTCGTGCACTTTTTGGAGGACAGTTCCACAGTGAAAAATTCCTTCGCTTTTAACTCTTTTCCTCTCTCCCCCTTCCCTACAAGAGCACAGGCTGCCTTGGCGAAGGCAGGGAGCGTGGGTGCGCTGCGAGGGTGGCGGTGGGCTGGTGCTGACCGCAGCCTGCGGGGGCCGGCCCCGCCGCTGTAGGGTCCCTGCAGCCCCGCTCTCATCTTCTGCCCCGTTCCTGCCGCTTGCCCTTGCACCAGCCTGGAAATTGGGTAGCTGTTACCGAGTTGGCTGTGGCATTGTAGGTGTTTTCCTGGGGTTTGCTGCACGCTTTTAAGGATAGGGAGGGAAAAATAAAAATAAAGGGTGGATTTTTATTTTTTTTAAATCAGTCTAAAATGTAGTGCTTCATATCCTCATCTGGTACAAATCGGTGTAGCCGCACGAACCTCTGCAGCGGTACTGACAACTGATCCACTCCAACTCCACTGAATTTACACCACTTGATAATCTTGCCAAATAAATTGATTTATCATACTTGGATTTGTAGATGTAGAGTTTACACTGTTGCTTTTATGGCATGGAAGAAAATGGTTTTATTAAGTAAACTGCTCGTAGTAGATACATTTTGTTCTTTGCTAGAACGGCAAAATCTGATCAATTATTTGTTCCTTAATCCCCTAGATTAATCCTGCCGTATGAAAGATTTATTAAAGGAGAGGAAGATAAGCCACTGCCTCCAGTGAAACCTCGAAAACAGGATAACAGTTCCCAGGAGGGTGAAGCGAAAACAAAAGTGTCTGGAACAAAACGCATCAAAAATGAAAACCAAAAGAGCAAGAAGGAAAAAGATAATGCGCAGAAACCCCAAGATGCATCTGAGGTTGGTTGCTTTCCTGCTTTTCAACTTTTCAATTAAAAATGTACAGCTTTAATCATGTGAAATCCAATGATAAAATACATAATTTAAACTGGAGAATTCCAACCGGTCGGCCTTTGAGTTTGCTCAGCAATGGGAATTCGGTTGTTGTGGTACTGCCTGTGTGGGGATTTTGCTGGGCTACCAACAGCAACCAGCTAGCTCCATGTTGCGTAGCGGTGGTGGCAGAAGACCAAGCTCTGGATGTAACAAGTACCATTTCTGCTCATTGTATTATACAGTGGTCACCACTAAAAGATCAGCAGCTGCCAAAAGGAAACCACACAACTACCACAGTTATTTCCTAATCTAAGTATAGGGTGCGGGAACCTCTAATACTGTTGATAATACTGTGGTAACTGTTGGACACAGCTGATTTTTATAATGGTAACCTTTGGATCAGCCCTTCCATGCTTACAGATGTATGCATGTCTGTCAAAAAACAGATCACTCCCCAGGATTTTTATCGTGTTATACTAGATTTCTCTTCGGATTAAAAGGCCAGATTTTGAGGGAAACACCTTCCAAGCCCTAACTGAGACCCGACTTCCCTCTCACATGCCAGAGATGGTTTTCAGCTGAGATAGGTTCCTGTTCTGTCACCTGCTCCACACGGGCAGGCCCCGGTTTCCACGTAGAGCCGCGTTACCTGCAGTCATAGGGCAGCCCTTGTGGAACAGATTTTACGTTCACAGCCCAGGGTAAGATAGATCAGTAGAATTCGCATTTGTCTGCAAGCAAGAGTAAGTAAGTTTCACGTTTTGTTAAGTGATATAAATCAATGGGGCTTTTGCTCCAGTGTTACTTAAGCACTTTTGCACATCCTGCCCACTCTCCCCCGTGCCCTGCTCGCGGCTCTAGAGGAAGGAGGCGGTGAAGCTCCTCGCACACAGCCCCTACACAAGCCATTGCTTTTCCTGTCCCAGTCTGCCAGATCACAGCAGCCTTCAAGGCGTTGCAGTGAAAGTAACTATTTAAAGAATGTCGAAACACATGACATGCCCAGCAGACTACGGCTGCTCCTTTGACTTCATTGCACCGTCTGGCAGGTACGTAAGTCCCGTTTCTAAACCAGTTTGGAAATGGGTATTGAGTCAGCTACCAACGATCCTCCTCCTTGTTGCTTAAAAAAAAACAATGCAGGACCCATAAACATGGATGCCTCTGAGACTTTGTGTACCCAGTTTTGAGAACAGAAAATTTTGATTTTCTTGTCCCACTACCTCTTTAAATTGTGCTTGCAAGGACGATTTCATCTCCCATCCAAACCAGAATTAGTGTTTTAAATTGCCTCAATCAACAGTACCTTTAATATCCAATGTAGGAGCATTCCTAGGGGAGGATTTTTGTTTTCTCTCGCACTGTAATTTTAAAGCAGGGAACCCTGTTGGGGGAAAACCCCTCCACTTCTGATAAAAAATACATAGAGAGGAGTGCGCAGAAACCTGTGTCAGTCACTGGAAGGTGGCAACACAAATTGCCCAAAGCAAGGAGATGCGAAGTGAAGGCTTGTGCTGCCTTCCCCTGCCATTCCTTTGTGCCTGGTTATTTATTAAGGGGTCTTGGATCAGCAAGATCCATTCCACAGCTATCCGTACCACCACCCCTAAGCACAACAGAACAAGTCAGCAACAGAGCGTTAGCCTTAACTTTGAATTTCCTTGCTTTTGTTGTTCCCTATCTCAAACTTCCTGCTACTTAAACTGCAGTTATTTTTGTGTGGTTTGCAGGAAAAGTTCTTAAGCTGCGCTTACCGGAAATGTAGGGAGCCTAGACGAGACAATAAAAATGTACGATTACAGCAGTTTCCCATTGTGAAATGGTACAGAATGTAGCAGAATTAATGTCTCCTGGCTGGGATGGAAGGCGCGTCCTGCCCCTATTTAATCAGGGTGGGCAATGAAGGACCTTGGCCCTCGTGCAGGTCACCATGCGGGTGGGTGGGCACACGGAGCCCGAGCAGCAAAGGCGCCTGCAGGGGTGGACGCTTCCAGCCGGGGTGGGTGCAGAGCTGCAGAGCTCAGCCGTGCTCTGCTGCAGGGAGGGCTCTGTGCCCAGGACACGGCCCTTACGGGGCCAGCAGAAAGGAGACGTCCAGCTCCTTTGGGTGGAACGGAATCCAAGTCTGGCGGAGCCAGGCAGAAGGTTGCACGTCCCTTTTCCTCCAGCCGTCCCCCAGCAGTGGAGCCACATGCCAGGCTCCACATTTGGGTGCAGTCCTCATCCAGGCACAGCAGCGGTGGCGTGTTGCTCGCAGGGAGCCTCCATAGCCACCCACGTAGATGTGTAGGCACAGCCCCGACCAAGCCACCGCTGACACCGTTCCTGGATGGGGCCCAGAAGGTGGCTGTAGCCGTGAGCTGTAACAGCGTAATCAAGTTGCAAATGCGCGCTCCTCTCAATTGCAGGTTCAACTCATGCACCATGAGAAGTGTGCAGGGAGAGACTATAATTTTAATTTATTAGGGTTGCATTTGCTTTTGTACTCTTTGCTGTTTTCCTGCCATGACAATGCCATTGTCAATGTAGGGAGATACCAGACAAAACGCTGTTAGCCTTAGACTGCGCATTGCCTCACAAGAGCTGAAACTTCAATCAAAATGTTGCTTAACAGAAACAAAGAGCAGAATGTACAGTTATTAAATATGATTTCTCTCTTTTTTTCTCCTCCTTGCTTTGCTCATCTGTCTGGTATTTTCCTGTAATTTTATAAGCTCAAGAGACTAGCGATGGTACTTTGTAAAGGACCTAATGATGGTATTTGGCTGCAAAAGGCAGCTATGAGTTTAAAAAGAAGTTAGGATGACTAACAGACACTGTAACTAATAGGCCAACCAAACAGACAGGAATATTTAAAAGCAGCTGTGAAGAAATAAATCTCTGAGAGGGTTAGATTCGTTAGGACCTTCTCTGATCCCCTGCTCCTATGACAGCAGCATTTAGATAATAACTTTCTCGATGCGTCTTATCTTTACAACGAAAAAAGAAAGAAAACAATAATAATAAAGGGCTCACACAATGCTGCTGTTTTATGACTGTCTTCCACCACGGCATGTCAGAGGAGAGTGACAGCAGTTTTGAAAGGGGCTGTCAGTCAGCTGGATCGCAGATGGGACGCTCTGGTGACCTCGGTGGGTCACAGTTCAGCCAGCTACATAATGGGATGAATAGTGCGAATTGTGCACACAAGCTTTATTAATGGGGGAGCAGAACGAGCTGCGGTCCCATTGACGATAACGTATAAAAGCCATGTTTGTAATAGCAGGCACACACACTTACTGAATGTTGACAACTTCATTTTAATCCGTTAATAAAAAAATGTGTGTCCTAGTTAAGCTGTGGCAGTGATTTGCTGCCTACAATAGGGATTCCTAGTATGCCATTTCTATCATTTTCACACTTTAATGCAGAACTGGGTGTGAATGATCTCCTCTGTGATCACTGAATTTTAAGATAGCTACGCTGGAGAGACTTTATGTAAGAAAAAACATGGGAATCGTTGTGTCATTTCCGTAGGTGAAGTTGGCTAGCGGGAGAAATTTCTATAGCCTTACCATTTGTGTTACGAAACCTGCTCTCCTGCATTTGCCTAATTAATTTTAAAAGACTATAACCTCAGCGTTTAGCTATCTGGTCAAGCCACTGGTGCCTCTCGTCAGGTTACAAACATCTGCTGTTTTGAAACAGCTTATTGTGACCCTGGCAGGGATGGTGTATTTCTTAATATTTCCAGGAGGTACGTTTCTTTGTTTGAGTCCGGTACCTGGCGTTAGAGCCTTCACTTTCCAGCAAGGTGATTGACAAGTACTTCTCTAAAAGTAGCCAACGGGGTACTGTGTATGATCTTATGAACAGTCTGCCGAAACGCACCGCATTCTTATTACTGTCTGTTGAATCGTTTTATTAGATTTCATCAGAACAAGAGAAGGATCAAGAATCAGCAGACCAGAAAAATTTCCCTGAACATCCTGCAGTGGGAGAGATGAAACAACCCGTGCAAGGCCCTCCATCTCTTTTAGCAGAGACAGCTCGGCCACTGCCTCTGGAAAAGACAGACCTGACAGAAAACAGCACGAATAGTGAGAAAGCCAAGGAGGAGGTTCAGCACTCGTCCTCTTTCTCAAGTATATCCGTGCCCCCAGAAGAAGACACCATGCTGGATGCCACCGTCACGAAACGATTACATCCCTCAGCAGATGCCCTGGAAGATACAAAGCCCGAACAAAGACTACACAAAGCTTTTACTGACAGCTTAGAAAGCGAAGCTCCAGAAATGCCTTTCACGGCTTTCCCGGTCCAGCTGCCCACTCAGAGCGACATGGAAGATGACAAATTGCCAGAGATGGCTGATTATATCGCAAACTGCACGGTGAAAGTGGACCAGCTGGGAAACGAAGACATCCACAACGCACTAAAGCAAACACCCAAAGTACTGGTGGTCCAGAACTTTGACATGTTCAAGGAAAAGGAGCTACCTGGGTCCATGAATGACGACTCCACCTTCAGTTACACGCCGCTGCTCTACTCAAAGGGTAATCCAGGCATCATGTCACCCCTGGCAAAGAAGAAGCTGCTGTCACAGGTCAGTGGGGCAGCCCTGTCGTGCAGCTATCCTTATGGTTCTCCTCCACCTTTGATCAGCAAAAAGAAACTGAACAGCAGAGATGAGCTGTCCTCAAGCATATCACAAGGTCCCCACGCCCCTAATTCTGATCCCGTAGCAATTAATAGGCCCTCAGTCATACAACACGTACAGAGTTTTAAAACCAAGGAAGAAAGGAAGTCGATTAATGACGTTTTCAAACATGACATGCTAAGTAAACCGGATCCTCAGCGCTGTGATTTTTCAAAACATCACCTCAGTTCTCTTGCCGAGTCGTACGTACTGAAGACGGACCAGGACTGCAAAGATAAAATGAGTGAGAAAAGGGCACTGCAGCACTCCCATGTGCCCACTTTCTTGGCAGATTTTTATTCATCACCTCATCTGCACAGCCTTTATAGGCACACAGAACACCACCTTAATAATGAACAGACATCAAAGTACCTCCCCCGGGACATGTTCAGAGAGTCTGAAAATATTTCTACTTTTACTCAACACAAACACCAAGAAAAACTAAATTTAAATTATCGCCCATCTTTGCATCAGCAAGAAAAAAAGGCGGCAGTGGAGGCCTCTTCAGATGATCAGCCAACAGATTTGAGTCTTCCAAAGAGCATACACAAACAGACTGCAAAGGTGCCGGTCTCCAGCCTCCCTCATTCGTCCATGGCCCAGCAAGAATGCAAAGGTATCTCCCCGTTCCAGGCTGCGAGCAGCAAGGCAGTGAGCCTAGACTGTAATCCCAAAGCTTGCCGCGTGTCCCCCATGGCCATGACAGCCCCGAAAAAACACAGCGAGTTGCTCCACAGGTCTGGGAAGCAGCAGGCCCAGAGGCTGGAGAATCTGAGGAAGATGGAGGGGATGGTGCATCCTATCATCAGCCGCAGGACAAGCCCTCAAAACGTGGGGGCTGCCCGGCCTTTGAAACGGAGCATGGAGGATTTGGACAAAGTCATTTCTGAAAAAAAAATCCGAGCTGTCTCTCCTCTGCACTTACCAAAGGAGACCCCAGTGAAAGACAAGGTTCCCGACCCAGAGGGGGAAGGCAGCAAGACGGTGCATGGCCTCCATTCTGGCAGCATGCTGGAAAGCCACAAATTCCCCCTTTCAGCCCCCATCTTCCCAGGCTTGTACCCGGGCAGCCTGTGCACAGGGCTGAACAATCGCCTCCCGCCTGGGTATTCTCATCCCCTGCAGTACTTGAAAAACCAGACCGTGCTCTCCCCACTAATGCAGCCTTTGGCTCTTCACTCCTTCATGGTGCAGAGACAATTCCTCACGTCCCCTGCAAACTCTCAGCAACTGTACAGACACTTAGCTGCGGCAACACCGGTAGGAAGTTCCTACGGTGATCTTTTGCATAACAGCATTTATCCTTTAGCTGCTATAAACCCTCAAGCTGCGTTCCCACCTTCCCAGCTGTCCTCTGTACATCCCAGCACAAAACTGTAAACCCCCTCGCTCACAAAAAAAGGTCTGAGGAGAGAAGTTCAGTTAGCGACATTCCTCCCCCTGTGGATTTGGAGGCAGGACTGCTTCTTTAATTCTGGCTCCCACATCAGCCCCCTCGCCCCTTATCCCTGCCCCTGCAAAAACAAAAAAAAAAAAACCAAACAAAAAAAAAAACCAACAAAAAAAAAAAAGAAAGAAAAAAATCATTGGATTTTGCATATGTGTTTTCTGGAAGGACTTGTATACGGTAAGAGCAAATGTTCAAAGGGAGCCATGGGAATGCAGGCCCAGTCCCGAGCTCACGGAAATCCCAGGTGAGGGCTGTGTTTGCCTTCCTCTGAGCCGAGGACCGGAGGCCGTGCGCTGTTGCAAATGAGTCAAGGGCGCAAGATGAACCTGGACAGGAGAAGCAGGCTGAGAATCCGTACAATCAGTGGATGTGCTTTTTTTGGGTAACTTTTCCTGACTTTTAAAGATTCAATCAATGCAATGTATAGTAAAACGGCAATAGATTTTTCATTTTAACACTATTAGAACAGAAGGGTAAACACTGTTTAATTTGACTGTACATATCCACTTCGTAAACTACCAGTGTCACATTTGGTCACAATAATTTATATAGTTTTGTTTGTCCAGTATATTCTGTGCTCTTTATGTTTTGGTTTTTTGTTTTGGGTTTCTTTTTTTTTTTAAATTAAACAGTATCATTTTATCTGCAACTTTTTTTAAAGGCTGTGGCTGTCCTAATTTTTTTTTTTTAATGTGTTTGTAATTTTTCCAGTTTCTTTATACTTTTGAACTTTTGAGCAGCGTTTTTGTTTCTTTTTTTTTTTTTTTGTGGTAACGTTTACTGTTTACAAACTGAAGTAACTGGTTCAGATTAATCCTAACGGTTATAAACATACTGTAGGTGATGTGGTGGTGCAAGGATGCAAACGAGGTTCCTTTCCCCACGGTCCGCCCCTGCGAGGTGCTGAGCACCTCTCACCCTCCTCCCGGTGTTGCGATGGCTCCTACGCCGCTTCTCCCCTCCCACCGAGCTTTGCTTTCCCGTATCGTGGTCCGTGACTTTGTCGAGCGTTGTACTTAAGCCCACCTAGGCTGTGAAACCCTCCTGCCTGCCGGAGAAACGGTCTTGAAAACAAAACCTCCCTGGCACAAGCTGCTGGATGGCAAAGGAGTCCAGAAAACGCATTTGTGGTTTGCAAGAATGTCAAGAATTTCAGAAATCGGGACAGGATTGGATCAGTTGATTTGGATCAGAGCTTACGGGGTCCGTGCCACGCGAGGGGCCGGGCTCAGTAGGATGGGTAGGGGGGTTGCGTGCGGTGGTCAGGGTGGTCCTTCCACACCCCCGTGGGGATCTCGGCCTCTCCAGGGGCATCCTTTCACAGGGGGAAAGCCTGGGCGCGGAGGGGCTGGGTTTTCCTGACGAAAGAGCTTCCCTATGGATGTATATTCACTTTGAAGGACATCACCACCGCGCAGCTGAGCATAGACATCGATAAAGCGAAGTGTGACTTGGAGGCTTTTTACAATGTGAAAATTGGTTGTGATTCAAACCATCTCAGTTACTGTTCAAAGACAGCGCAATTAATCGATACGAAAAGAAAAATGGAAACTACTAAGAAACACTTTGCATGCTAGGCATGTCATTAAATTTTCCCGTGATATGAAGCCAAATACAATATATAATGTATCGTACTTAATATCCAAAGGTGGAAACCAGAATAATATACTCGTCTACTGTTAAAGATCCAGCTTCTTCAATTAAATACTTTATATTCCTGTGGTAAAACTATATTTAATTGATTGATAAACAGACTAGTAGAACTTAGAACATGGATGTGCCAGTGCAGAGCATCCTTCTGCTCCACAAATCGTACGGGAACCAGAACCGCAGGCTCAGCCGGGCAGAGGCCGCAGTGTGGGGGACATCTCTAGTAAAGTTGCACTAGATCTGAATCACGTGAGAATCAGGGGTTTGGGGATGGGGGGGAGAGGGCGGGGGGAAAGGGAGAGAATTATACAAACCTACAGCAAACGCGAACAGAAGCTTGTCGTGTGTTTGGCGAAGCAAATGCTTCTCTTTCTCGTTTCGGTTAAGGTGTGTGTCCCGGAGTCGTGCATTCGTTCACGCGAAGTGTCCGCTTTCCCTTTTGGTTACGTCCCGTTGGAGTTTGATGGTGGCCTTTTTGGAGCCGTGCCGAGGCAGCGCGGGGCTGGGGGCTGGGGAGGAAGGCTCGTTGCTTGCCCCGCGAGGGGACTGGCCGCTGCTGGCTGGGGAAGCTCGTAATATACTGGGCAAAACATCAGGGCGAAGGAAAAGAGATGGTAGCATAAACCCCCAACAGAAGCGGTGCGTTATTTGTTTAAAAACTCCTAACCGAAATCTTGGAAATCTTTCAAAAGACTGTTGAATTCTCCATTGGCTGAAGAGTCTTTTTTTTTTTTTTTTTTTTTTTAAATTTTTTAAATGGGGCTTTTTTTG
>NW_009259424.1:3039980-3041809 GCF_000687185.1 Egretta garzetta | reverse complement strand
TTTTTTTTTTTTTTTTTTTTTTAAATGTCTTAAATGTGACTTTGTTTGCATTGTTTGAGTTCAAGGGGCCTTATTATTGAATGAAATTGCACAAGCCTTTCTTTGTGCAATCAAACCATTGTTATTGGTAGGTTTGTAAAGGAAACTGTGGAATCTAATTGGCAATAGAGTCATAAATCTATTTACCAGGAGCCAGTTCCAAGAAGTGTTGCAAGTCAAACGCACTGTGTCCAGGATTCATTAGGGATGCTGAAGGCTGTGAGGTTCAAAGGAGAAGGCCCGGCAGCAAACAGCTCGCGTGTAGCTTCTGGCCGCACGCTGAGCCGGGCTTTGCGTGGGAAGCAGGGCCTGACTCCCAGGAAAACCCGCACCCCTAGCAAGGCCGGACAGGAGCAAGCCGGTGGTTTGCAGCAGGTCTGGCCCGGCCGCGCGCTGGCCCGAGCTGAGAAGCTCGCCCGCTGCGTCGGTGCCTAGGAAGGAGCTGGTCCCCACTGCGGAGAGGGTGGCTTGGCCTTGCCTCTGCCAGCACCCCTGCCCCATTTGCGGGGGGCATGGGGCTGCCACCACTGGGGTCCCCTCACCGCTCCCCCCGCTCCCTTCCTTTGCGGTGGTCAGCGAGGTCGCGTCTGGTCCGGTTTGGCAGTTGATTTTACCGAGCGCTGGGGCTTCTTGCGCGGGGTGAGGCGGGCGGCTCCGGCAGCGCTGCCGTGAGCGCTCCCTGCGGTGTTTGCTGTACGTGTGGTTGATATTTCACTTGTTCTCTTCCTCCTCCTCCCCTCTCCCCCCAGCCCCGCAGTTTTAAATATGTTCTAATAATGGCAGCATAATCTACTAGCTGTTTATACTTTTTTAACTTTCTTTTGTTGTAAATATTGTATACTTTTTGTGATTCAAGTTATGTAGCCTATATGCTCTGTAAGGTGATGATTTGTATATATAAAAATGGCCCAGTAATATTATATAGTTTCCCATTTAAAAGGTTATTGAGTAACCTTTGCGTTAGTTTAAACACTACCAGAAATAAAGCTGAGCCAACTATAAACACTCAATTTTTGTATGTTTTCCAAATTGTACTTATTAATGCTTTTGATACTGTATTATGTGCCAATAGTTTCCCAATCACATAGCAGGCAAAAGATATTTTGTACTTTTTGATCCACTGTAATATTTAATAAAAAACGTTACTATCTGTTCCCTTTTGTGTTTGATTAATAATTCTGTAAACAGCCCTTATCGCAATGGATTACATATTATCCCATCCGACCTTTCAGCCCTCTTATATTGGCTTTTCTAGAGAAAATATCTCCTGCAAATGATTAGATTAAAGAAATGGAAGTTTGCAATTTCCTAAAGGAGGAAGAGACAAGATCTTCAGTCAGTGCCCCTCTCGCGTCCTGCAGCGTGCTCACATTAAAGTGGGGCCGTGGTCAGGCTGACCGTAGGAACAGCTTTTGAGGGGGTAACATCCGTGCGTGGCTCCAGTGGCAAATTCGCTTCGTTTGCATCTCGGAGCAGGATTTTTTTCCTCCAGTACTTCAGGCTCGGGCGGGGATGTGAAAATCTCTCCCTGTTCATCCCAGCTCGACCATGAGGAAGATTTTGCAGTCGGATGCTAACTGGTAATTTTGCTGATGGCAGTAAACAACCACCAAGTAGAATTAATCTGTACTCTCTTCCTTCACAGGTCCAAAAAGTCCCCCTAGACCCGTGGCCCTTTGCGAAGCCGTTACCGCAGCGAGCGCTGTTGGGGTGCTCTTACGCCTCTGGTCTCCCTAGCCAGAACATCATTTTCTTGCTGCAGGTCAGGCCGGGGTGCCGCCCTCGCCCGG
>NW_009259424.1:3037049-3039201 GCF_000687185.1 Egretta garzetta | reverse complement strand
GCCCCGGTGCCAGCGAGGTGAGCGTCACCGTCACGCTTAGCTGCCCTGGGCAAGCTCCCCTCCCTTCTGATGTCCGTGTCCTTGGTCCATCATTTGCTCTTCCCAGCAGGCTGTCCGAGGACTTGCATGGTTTCAGCATGCACTGTGTATGAGCAGACGGAATAAACCCCCCTCCGGTTTAACCTGCTGCCTGGTCGTTTCCTTTGGTGCTTGTTCATCCTTCCGAGGAGCAGTGAACAGTCACACCGCGTGTGCCATCCCCCGTCACCAGCTGTGAAGCTATGGGAGAAGATGGGACCCTCTAGCAAACCTCTTGCCCCATCCACGCCTGCCTTTGCCAAGCTGAGGCACTTTATTCTTCTCATATTGAAAATACTGCTTACTGCAGAGCGCCTGGGGGAGGTGAGGGGCAATGCGGCCGGCATGTGGGGATGCTGGCCTTGGCAGCGGCGGCAGAGGTGGGCAATGCAGCTTGGTTTCCAGCACCGTGATTGCTTCCTGAGGGTTTTTTAGCCCTTCCTAATCTGTGCATTAATGTAAGCCAACACCGCGTGTTCCTGCCGTGCTGGGGTGTGCGTTGGGCTGCCCTACCCGCACCGCAGAGCACGGCCAGGAGGAATATCGCCCGGGAGCAGCACACTGGAGCGTTGGCACCCAGATGAGCCTGGCCTGTGAGTGGCACAGAGTGGTCACAGCATCTTCCCGTGGCTGGGCACGTCCCAGTGGGTTTGTTGGGTGTCACTTGGGTGTCAGTGGCACCCCCATGCACATGCAAGCAATGGTGCAGAGGAGTCTGTGCTAACATCACCCAAAGGGCTTGCAGAGGAACACGGGCACCTCCTCAGGGCTCCTCTGAAGGAGGGCAGAGCTACACCAAGGACCATATCATTACCATATTAGGGACTCGCAACCACTTCTGGTTTTGAAAGCGAAATTGTCCTGCAGTCTGAGCGAGGGCGAGGGGTGCTGTGCTGCCGGCTTGCTGCAGCTGGGGGGTTGTTACCTTGTCGTCACACCAACACCATTGTTGGTTTTTTTAATTCAGCTGCCAGCAGCAGGAAATGAACGGGTTTGGGGGTTTGAAGCAAAGCTGCTTAGTTCTGGCTGAGGCCTCTCGGTTGTGTCCCTTGGTGCCCTGCCTGTCTGCGATCACACAGCGATGCCCCGTGCCGTGCTCCTTGCAGTGGCGCCCAGTGAGCGAGAAGGTCTGGGGGCAGCGCTCCTGGTTTCCTCTGGTTCCTGGGCCGCAGCAGCCCCCACGCGCCTCCCGAGTGCCGCACGGGGCCGGCGGCCCGTGCCCGCTTGCAGATGCTCTGCCAGCAGCTGCACCTCCCGACAGCCGCTCGGGGCTGACACAAACCCCGTGGTGAGGCCAGCCTGTTGGGACGGGGGGCCCTGCCTCTCCCCCTCTGCCATGCCAGCTGTGCCTCTGCTCCTTGCAGAACTTTCCAGGAACATTTTTAGGGCCGCTTCTGCTGCTGGGAGGAGCAGCTCGCGCACAGACATCACCGGTAATCCTCACTGTCACTGTAATTGCTCTGGGAAACGCAGTGCTCGCTCACAGGCTTTCCAGGAATAGCAGACACCTTCAGCTCATCCCAGAGCAAGAAAACGGGAGCCTGCGTCTTTGCCTTCCCCAGTTTGGGTAGGCCCACAGCTGAGGTGCTATCAGGGCATATTGCTGCCCCGGCTGAGGAGAAACCTGGGAGGGCTGGAAGGCCTCGAGGAAAGCAAAAGGAGCGGCCACCAAAGCACCCCCCGTCTCCCTCGTGTGCACCCAGATCCGTGCCCGCTTAAGGCAGAGCAAGAAAACGGGAGCCTGCGTCTTTGCCTTCCCCAGTTTGGGTAGGCCCACAGCTGAGGTGCTATCAGGGCATATTGCTGCCCCGGCTGAGGAGAAACCTGGGAGGGCTGGAAGGCCTCGAGGAAAGCAAAAGGAGCGGCCACCAAAGCACCCCCCGTCTCCCTCGTGTGCACCCAGATCCGTGCCCGCTTAAGGTTTGCATTTCCGCAGGAGAGAATTGTGGCTGTGGCCATGGCCATGGCCCAGGCGATGCCCCCTCCTGCCCCCCACATGGGCACCGGCTTTTGGGCAGCGCCCCGTCCAGCCAGCAGGCAGGGACACGAGGGCTGGTGGATACAAACTAAACTT
>NW_009259424.1:3035067-3036999 GCF_000687185.1 Egretta garzetta | reverse complement strand
AAAAGTATTGGTGATGTCAGATGCTCCATCTAGTGTCTCACCTGGGGAATGGGCCCCCAGTGTCACCGGTGAAGCCTGGGGTGGGATGTCCCCTCCCCACCGGTGCCATGAGGGCCAGCAGGCTGAGGCACCGGGCACAACCCTGTTCAAAATTCATGAAGGTTTTTGTTGTGGCTGCTGAAAACCAACGGCTCGGGTACAAATGCCGCATTCAGGCGACCCAAAAGTCCTGAGTGGTGGCAGCTGCGAAGAGCTCCCCGTGCTCCCCAGCGGGCAGGAGGTGCTGGGGGGTGGCCGTGGGGCCGGCACGTGTGCCTTGTCCTTGGATCCTGCACCCTGCGCCTCAGCTCCCCCACCATAATGGGGGGCACAAAAATCCCAGTAGCTTCCTCCTCCTCCTCCTCCTCTGCTGCTACCAGAGACAGAGCTGCTCAACAGCTGCTTTTAAGAGCTTAACAAATTGCCGATTAGCCAGTTCGTCATCTCGGGGCAATCACCGCGACTCCCAGCCCCGAGCCTGGTCCCATGGGCTGCTGGGGGCACCAGTGCCCGGCCACACTGCCCCACAGCCAGGGTGCAAACCTCCCCCACCCACATCCTGGGTGCCCCCCAAGAGCCCACCCAGGAAAGGAGGCAGCTGAGGGTGCCCAGCACATGGGGGTTGTCTTTGAGAAAGGATGAATGGGAGGGCAAAAAACCATGGAACTTGCAAATTTTACTGTTTGCTCTGAAATTCGCTCATGAAATTTAAAAAAAAAAAAAAATCATCCCCTGCTGCTGTCTGAGGCAGGCTCATCCCCTGGAGCCCATGTATGGCCACGGGGTTGTGTTGGTGGGCTCCCCGTCTCCCCCCCAGCACCCCTCCTCTGCCGCAGGCCATGCCACAAGGCATCGCCATGCTGTGAGGTGATGCTGTGACGTGAGGTGATGCCATGCTGTGAGGCCATGCCATGAGGCCGTGTCATGCCATGAGGTGATGCTGTGAGATGCTGCTGTGAGGCGATGCCATGCCATGAGGCGATGCCATGCCATGAGGTGATGCTTTGAGGCCATGCCATGCCATGAGGTGATGCCATGCCATGAGGTGATGCCAGGCTGTGATGCAATGCTGCAAAACTCCACAGCTTGCACAAGCCAGGAAGAGATGCTCTGTAGCCGTTTTGGCTCCAAAACTCATTGTTTGTAGAAACAGGCGATTTGTGACCTCCGAGCACCTGTGCACGCAGCAAACGCACCCTCACGCTGGCAGACACCAGAGGGCTGAGCAGTGGCCCCTGGTTATTTAGAGCCCACTGTACCAGGGCTTGGGAGCTGCGGTGCCAGCGGGCAATGCCATGTCCCCGGGGCCGGACGCTGTGTCCCTCGCATGAGGAAGCCTCAAGCCAGACGCCGTGGTGGGGCTGAGCTGTGCCAGCACCACGAGGAGGGGAGCGGTTTGCCGGGGATGGGGCGGGGGGGGCAAGGGCCAAGAGCAGCCTCGCTGCGCTCCCAGCACATGCCCGAATTACCACGGTACACGTAGGGGACACGGTGGGATCCACGTCAGCAGGATGAAACGGCTGCAGGTCTCTCAGCCTGTGGATGCACCGAAGTACAACTTAATTGAATTTACAGGCAGCCCGGCTGTGTGCAAGCAAAGATGAAGTGGGTATCTGCAATGACGGGTATCGCTCCGAGCAGGCGCCAGCTCTTGCCATGTATACATTATGCGTGCGTCTGGCTGGGGTTTACCCACTGGTGAGCTGGGGAAGGGAGCCCAGGGAGTGCTAAACCCCTTGGCCGCCCTGCACGGTGTGTCCAAACCCCACCCTGGCTCCTGCTGAGGTGCCTGGGACCCTGGCACAAGTGGTGTGCGCAGCCGCATGGGCGGGCGCCGCTTTCCCGGGCCGGGGCCCTGCTCTGGCCCCCTCTGCTCTCCAGTAGCAACGGGGG
>NW_009259424.1:3021055-3035036 GCF_000687185.1 Egretta garzetta | reverse complement strand
GAAGCAGGCGCACAGGGGGGGTGCCTCGTCCCCCCCATGCACCCCGCATCGCTTCTCAACCCCCCCTGTCCTCTGCAGGGCTTCCCCAGGTTTGTCTGGCAGTGTTTGTGTTTGCAAGCTCCCCAAAATCCAGCCGGGCGCAAAGCAAGCTCTCACACCACCCTCCTGCCCCCCCAGTGTCTGCAGAGCTCTCAAATGAGGAATAAAGCCATTTGTTTCTAATTATATTTGGCAGCCGCTCAGAGAATTTAGGACTAAAGCACACAAATTTTTTGCTCCTGATTAAAGCACTTGACCTCGTAAGCAAAAGGCAAAGATTTCAACACACCCGCAAGTAGGCTAGGAACAAACTGCAGAGAAAAGACCAAAAAAAAAAAACCAAAAAACCAACCAAACCTCTTTGCTTAGATACACGAAATAATTCATTATGAAACAAAAGGCAGAATATTTAGTGCATAACTTGGGTTTAGCTAACCACCCAACCACCCAATTACTGCTCTTAAAGCAGAGAGTGCTTACTGCAAGCAGAGGCGCGCGCGCGGCTGAGGCCCACGTGCTCCGCTGCGCCCACGGCATGCGTGCGACCGAGAGCCATTTGCTGCCCATGGGAAGAAAGTGTTTTTCATGGGACCGCACCGGCTCCCCTGGCCCCGGCACCCAGCCAGCAGGGCAGCTGGGATGGGGACCAGGGGCAGGGGGGACCTGAGTTGTTATCATCTTTTGGGTTTTTTTTTTTCCCCCCACATCCCCAGTCTGAAATAGTTTCTGCCCATCAGCAGAAGGACGCAGCATCCTGGGTGCCTAATTTCAAGCAGCAGCTGCCTTGGGCACCCTGGGGTGCCCAGGACACCGAGGCAGACCCTCCTTCCTCCCTTCCACCTATCGGCCCGGGGTGACGGGGTGTCCAGCGCCCATGTTTACTGTTTCCCCCCGCTTTAATAACAGCGCAAGGATGTGTCGCAACTGCAGAAGAGTCAGCTGGCTCCCAACCAAGCGAAATAGCAATGATCTTGATGGCACCCTTTAAAATAGCAGAGAAACCAGCTCAAACAGAAATTAACTACCGTGCGAGGTTCTGTGGTCCATAAAATACTTCCCCTGGCTCCATGGTTTTAAAATAACATGAAAGAAATACTTTCCACAAAAAGTAGTTAACTAGCATACAGATCTTTTTTCTTTTTAGCCGTAATTCTGAAAGTCATACCCAAACAAAATAGTTATAGAAGCATTAAATTATCCATTAAAGAAGACTGATAAAGACAGTGAATTACAGAGCTACCATATAAGATTTCAGATATACAGATAGCAAGCATTATTAACATTTCTATTAAAGGCGACCTATAAAAGAGGGACAAAAATAATCGGTGCCACTTCTGATTTCTTGTGATGCAGGAGAAAGGGAATGTGAAATGGCTCCAGCCCCACCGCCGCCTCGTCCCGCGGTCGTCATCCCCATCTGCTTTCCCTCCCCAGCCTCTCCCCCAAAAATTAATGGAGGAGAGCAGAGGATTGCTTTCTCCAGGCTGACGTTCTCCATGTTAGCCGGGTGACTTCCTTGGAGGGGTAAAGCGGATGCTTTTCTCGGTGCTCACCTGAAACAGGCAAATGGTGAATATTTTAGCAGAGATTTTTTTCCTCCCCCCTCTCCGCTTGAGTGGGCACCAGAGTTTTGACCACGCGAGCAAGGGCGGCCACGGGTAGAGCGGGGGGGGGCTCCCCGCCGAGGGCTTGCTCTGCGCCCGCCCTGCGGTGGCTCTTCCCCCGGGGAGCCCCAGCGCCTGCCAGGGCCGGTCCTGAGCTTCAGCTCTCCCTGGGGTGGGAGCCGCCTCGCCCCTCCAGCCATCGGCAGGGTTCCAGAGTGCCCGTGGGCATTATGAAATATATAATTATAAAAATATACAATGAAATATATTAGGTATATATTTATATAGCTAAAAATACAGGTACTTTCATTATACAGACATCTAATTAAATATATAATTACCTCCGAGACTGCTGCTCCTCCGTCTCTGGTGGTGGGGACTGTTTAACAGGTTGGTTGGTTGCTGTTAGTTTCCGAATTTATTTGGAAGAACCCGACAGACAAATCGACACACGTGGGCTCGTACAGGAACACACCACGACTGCATGAGCAGTCCGGCCGCAGGTGACCGAGCTGACGGAGCAAGGACGCCCAAGCGCTGCCATGTATTTGCTCTTCCCTGCAGCCGCTGGGCTCAGCGGTCGGGGCGCTGCTGCTGTCCCTCCCAGATTCCCCCCCAGCCACCCGCAGCGTTCCAGGAACTGTGGCTGGATGGGAGCTGAATTTCTGATGGAGAAAACAGTCAATAAGGAGTGGGAAATATTGATTTTTGTACAACGCTAACATATAGAGAGCATTTTGTGCTCAGTGCAGCTGCTGCACATCTCCAAGACCAAGTCCTCGGCTCACGCCAGCTGGGTGTGAGGGACAAATCATCTTCCAAATGTCTCATAAGCAAGGAGGTGAGACCAATACAAAACCATGCTGGAAAGAGGATTTCTGTTAACCTCTAAAGCACCGAGGACTCCGTGTTTGCCGCGAGGGCAATCAGGTTAAGAGGACCACTGGTATTTTTGCAATGGAGTGGCTTTCCGTGAGGAGCTGGTGATGGTTTCTTGTGCTATTAACTGAATTCAGCTGTTTTTTCCTGACCTTTCAGTACAATTTTAGTGGGGCTGGGGTTGGGAAAAAGCAGGTGAGGAGGACTGGGGAGAGGCAGGTTCCCATGGCAGAGCCTAGCTCCTGCTCTGGCAGGGTCGTGGGAGCAAACACCGACATTTTGGCGTCGCACACCCCTCTGCTCTGTCCCTGCAAACCGAACGCCTTTATCCCAGCAGGGACGTGCTTGAAGCTGGCGTCTCGCTCTGGTGCTTGGTCTTTGGCAGCACCGATCCTGCCCATATGGCCCATCTGTAGCCGGGGCTAGGGGGGCTTGCAGGAGTGCTGGGGGGCGGGTGGGTTTATGCCAGCTTCTCTGTGCAACGCAGAGCATTTGGGCTTCAACTTTAGGTTATTAATATACAGTGACTCCAGATTCTAACTGTAGCCTGTTTTTTCCGTACCATTAGTATCTGTTTTGTGGTGAGCAGAGCATTTCACGTACCATTACTGTTTGTTTTCATCAGCATTTCCTAAATCCCATCATTCCCAGATTTTCATCAGAATCTCCCAAATATTTCTAATGCCTAGCTGGGCTCCGAGAAGGCTGGTCTCGGTTCCATCGCGTTAAAAGTGTGTTCCTCTTTCCACAGTTGTTCTAAAGAGTTGTTTTAGCATTATCTGTGAAGGCCTTGGTCCAAGGGCGGTCAGCAGCCGGGCGCCCCACTGCAGCCAGCGTCCTGGCTGGAGCTTTCCAGTGCAGCCCCCCGCCAGCCTCGCCAAAGCTGGGTAGATGGTGCCTGAGCTCCTGCCTCGGCTGGACGGGAGAAGTTAATTTTCATAAGTAAATGTTGGGTATCTCTGGTGAAACCCACGGGTCCCCAGAGGGCACGGGGGGCAGGCAGAGCCCTCGGGGCAGCTGCCAAAGCAAGCGGGCTCCCCGGGGGCTGCACGGAGGCTCCGGGTGGGAGCACCTGGAGCGCTCGCCCTGTAGACCATCCATCAGCCTGCCTTTGACGGGTGTGAGGGGCCTCTTGGCCAAAGTCTTTGTCAAGTGTTTTGTCAAATGCTTCATCTTTTAGTACCTCTTACAAAAAGTGTCCCCTATCAGCCAAAGCAGAAAAGGCGGCTGAAGGGTGCTGCAGCAGAGCATCCGGCTGCTTTGCCACCACGGACCTCTTGTCTTAGGACGTGATAATTGCACAATAAAAACCTGCTCCCTGCTGAAGAGCTGGATTGGGGGGGGGCTGCATGGTTAAAAACTGCTGTACGGTTCGCTTTTCATTTACAGTAGGTTTTGAGTTAGGCAAAGCAGCTCATTCATTCAGCCGCAATTTTGTCCGCTATGAAAGCAAGGTCCTGGCACTACTCCATCAGGGATGGAGGAGAGTGGGTTACATTTTCCCATCTAGAGCTATACTGCAGCCCAACCAAACACAACCCAATAACTGATATAACATAAACTTGAAATAAATAAAGCCTGGCACCAATCCGCCGCATTATGAGTTTACCTGGGTGAGATTGGCCAAATCCACTTCGGTGTGGACAGGTTTCCAGACTGAACCAGATGTCCTCTAAGGCTGCTGCTGCGGCAACTCTTTTCCAAACTTGCACAAAACATCTACAAAAGGGCGAGCAGGGTCTGAACAGCCACGGGGAAGGGACTGGCCTCTGAAGTAGGAATGGGAAGGCAGGAGTGTTAATTCGTTAGGGCATTACATATGTTAATGGGAAAGGGATTTTGCTTCCAGTAACCTAAAATGTGGTGTGAGATGCCTTCAGGTCATCCCCCCCAGAGTACTGCTGCCCCCAGCAGAGGCAGACCCTGAACCCCCTCGCTCTCCATCCACCATGCCCTGAGCCGCAGGACCTCCAGGGTCGCAGGGGAGCTCTGAGAAAGCAGAAGAAACCATTGCCCCGTCCAAATCATATCCCTCCATCCTCCCCTGCATCTTCTGCTTCCAGCTGCTAATGGAGACGGAGGAACAACTCAGTGGAGCCACCAGCTGTGTTTTGCACTGGCGGCCATCAGAGTGCGTGTGTGTTTGTTTGTCACCCTCTCCCCACCGGTGCATGGCAGTGCTGCTCACAAGGAGCATCTGGTCTTCATGTAGAGCCAGCACTAAGCTACTTTTGCAATGGGGTTGATGGAGGCAGAAGGAGGTCAAATGATTTATCCAAGTTCAGAAGGAGTCCCACTAAATGGCTTGCCTGCAGCACCTATTGGTTATCGGTCCTCTTCCCTTCAGAAGAAATCTGAAGTACTGAAATCAGGGTGGTGGAGAATGGCGGTTCCCAACTCTGTCCGGCTTCAGCTTTTTGGACAGGCCTTCATAAGGTTGTGTAATGAAAATCCCAGAAAGGGCAACGGAGCTGTACGCCATTAGAATTAGGTGACATCTCCATATGGATCAGGCATGAAGGAATTACAGCTGCACGCTGGATACTTCAAACAAAGCAAGATCACTTGGACTGGAAAGCCTGCGGCCCCTCCATCTCTGGTGGGCTGGCTGGGGCTCTGGGCTCCTGCTGCACCCTCCTAGTGCCAGCCCTCATCTTGGTGCCATCCCTGCTCTGCAAGACTGCTCCTCCCTCTGGATGGAGCCTCTCCTCAACCGGCACAAAAAATACAGTGGCAAATTAGCCACAGTGGCCCACGGCCAAGTGAGGATTGCCCCATCGACATGGCTGTGTTCACCAAGTGAGCAGCCCTGAGGTTTGACATTGATGTCATCTAGATAGATGGTCATAAGGATTGGAAAAGTTCTGCTCATGCCATCTTGTTTTATTTCATTTTCCTTATGAAATTGAGAAAAACAGGAAGAGGGGAAGGAATTAACATGTGGCTTCTTGCACCCGTCTAGCTGAGAGACAAGAGGCAGATGCAGAAGTTGGGGGGTCACGTTTTACAAGGGCTGGGACTGTGCTGAAGGGCAGCCTGCACCCCATGAGCCCCGGCTGCCCGGGCAGGCTCCCAGTGTGTGCCTCTTTATGGGCTGCCGACAGGGCTAAAACTTATACATATGCACATGTGTGGGCGTGCACACACGTACGTGCACGCAATAGATGGCACCAAGACCTTAGAATTTGAACCTGAAGTTAATGGCATGATGTTTTATCACCTGCAGTATGTAGGGATGCGGTCTCCATTCCTCCATCCCTCCTCTTCGCAGCCCCTGAACTGCATTCTGTATGCTGGAGTGGCCGCTTCTTAAACACCCTGGTGTAGGTTGTATGAACCTGCAACAGTTGGAGCTGGCTTTCAAACCTGTCCAGAAAGGTTTGCGGTCTGGGCTTGGGATGGCTGCACTGAGGAGTGACCATGGTGCAAACCTGAGCTCTACAGGTGTGACCTCTGGCTGCAAGGGCTGAGGCATCTCTGGGCTCAGGTATCATGGCTGCCCACCTCTGCTGTTGTACCCAACGCTTCTATCCGTTGTCCTGCAACATGAGAAAAATGCTCAACCCCCTACTACTACTGTCATGGGGAATGGAGGGGCATTATTCAAGTTCAGTATTTCGTATGAAGGCAATTCATTGCCAATGTCTCACAGCTGAGCTGGGCACTTCTCCTCTGCTGGACTCTCACCAGAAAAAAAGACCTGCAAAAGGCTATGTGCTCCAGCGATTTCTAATTCCAAGCAGCTTGGAGGCACCCTTAACGCAGTCTGGCTTGTGCTTACTGCTGTGGGAGCAGGGGACGCCTGCGCATCCACAGCCACGGTGAGAAACCTGACTGGCAACATTTCACTGACTTCCAGGGGACGGAGGGAAAACAAGCGCCCGGCAAAGCTCTCCAGGGCTGCGGTGAGCGCTGCTGACTGGGGCTGGTTAGCCTTCCCAGGGAACCTCGGATTTCTCCAAATACCATGCTTGGTGGAGTCGTGAAAAAATCAGATTTCATTGTAGTGTCCCCCTCCCTGGCTGACCCCGCGCCGGGAGCTGCTGCCCTGCACGGCCCCTCCGAGCTTTGGCACCCGCCCCTCGCCGCCAAAAACCTCCCAGCTGGTCCTGAGTTACTCGGGCCTGGCTTTTCTGTTTTTCCCTTACATGTGAGAACAGGCCTCGCACGCGGAGCCTCCGGGCATGGAGGTGGTGTAAATGGAAGCGTAAACACGGCTATCCTCATTAATAGACGTGCCGAGCGCGGTGTGCTGCAGCTTACGCGATCCTGCTTTGAACGCGCATGAGGAATTCATAGACTCCTCATAAATCTTGATCGTTTCACTTTCATTGAGAGTTTTTATTATTCCTTTTTTAATTTTGTTTGCGTTTTTTTTTTTTTTTTTTTTTTTTCTCCTTTTTTTATTTTCTTCTTTTATATTTTCTTCTCTCCAGAGAGGGAGAATTAAAAAGCTCTGCTTGGCAGAGCCGGCGAACCGCACCAGCTGCATACTAACGAGGGCGGCTCTCGAGCAACGTGTGGGCAAAGACGGGATGCAGCCGCCCGAGCCAGCACATCGCCTTCAAGGAAAACCTGGATGCTTTTTGTGAGCAGCGTGCCTACCCAAAGGAGTAACCTGGTGCTCACCTCAGTCTCCCCAGCTTGGGGGAGCCCGTGGTGAGCATCATGATGACATTTGGCCATCTACGTCACGCTCCGGCCGCTGCAGTCCTGCAGTTAACTGTATTTTTGGGTGTATGATCTACCCTTTGGCTGACCTGCTCACTTTTTAAAGGTCCAGTACCTTGAAACACTCCCTTAGGTAACCCCTGCTCTTAGATACGGCACCAGGAGAGGGAGCGGTGGGGGTGGGAGGAAGGGGGCATCAGAGCATCCCGCTGGGACGCTGGGAGCCGGCCAGGAGGGCGGTGGCGAGCGGGACAGGCCCTGCAGCAACCTACGGAGGAGATGGGGCTGGAAGGATGCCGGAGCAAAGCCGAGGGGTGAAGCTGTAAGCGTGCCAACATCGAAGCACAGTGCTTTTGCTTTAAACAGATAATTTGCAGGGTTGTGTCTAAACCCACCATATTCATGAATCTCAAGTTTCATTATAAAATAGCCTTGGAGGAGGAAAGAAAAGCCCCTGCAGCGTGACCTACTAGACTGAACAGCCAAAATGTCAATACAAATAATATTCCATGACTGTTTTAAAGCCAACTGCCTCGGTGTCAGGATCCAGGGTTAGCAGAGAGGAACATTCTTAGCAGAGTTGTACTTAACAAACCTGCTTTACTCGCACATACCTGGTAGCCCATGGTCCCAGCCAAACGTTTGTCTTGTGGAAAACCCTGAGGCGGGCACCGTCAAACTTGAGCGCTGCAGAAACCTGGTGCCATCATCCCTGGTGCCAGCAGGGCACCCCCCAAGGGTGGGAGCAAAGCTGCAGAGGAGCCCACAGACCATGGCCAGCCTTGGCTGCCGGCCACCGGGGCAAGGACCCTGGTAGCCCCTGCCCACCGGGGCTCAGCCCGCTCCTAAACAACTGCCTTCGAGGTACGTGTGGGTCAGGGATGTGAGGGCTGGGAGCCTGAAGGGGTCTCGTCCTGGCAGCATCAGGGGAGACAGTTGCCGCTGAGCTCACGGAAGCTTTGCCTCCCCCTGCTCTCCAAAAAGCAAAGAAAAAAAAAAAAAAGAGAGGTTTTAGGCTATGAGCAGCAATGACCCTGCAGCGTCGCCAGTGAAGCAGCTTTGACGTGTCCATTGCCCCAGCATCATGAGCCCTGATTATTTTCTTCTTAATGGTAGTTAGGTGGTTAATTACCTGAAGGTTGCAAGCCGAAGTCTTATTTTTCATACATGACTTAGTAATTAAATTACCCCAGTTGCTATTACATAATGTAAGTAACAGCTACACGATTTTAAAAGAACAGTCAAATTTGACAGACGGTTTAGAATAATTTCATTTTATATTGGAGCCTAATGCTAAGAGATTGCATAGAACGCAGACGGCAGCTGCCTGGAATAGTTTGAAATTAGCATGTGGTAACCAACAACTATTATTATTGTATTACTGCTTGTAATTCCCAAATGGATAATTAAATTTCTATAATAGATACAGTTTTAACAGTAACAACAACAACAAAAGTATTTTCTTTTTTCTGGAAAGGAAAACTCTTTTAGGAAACGATACCATCGAACGTACATTTCCCAAGTGAGGGGGAAAAAACCCCAGCTTTGCAAGATTCCTTTGCGTGGGGCTTCAGCTTTCCACAGACGCCACTGCAGGATTGTCTGAGGTTTCTTCTAAAGAGCTGGCAGAAAGGTAGACTTATTATTCCGAGATGAGAACAAGCTAATTAGGCTTTTGAGCTAAAACACACATTCACTGTAACTGCATTTAGCTTGGAATTCAGCATTCACTTGCCAAAAATGAGACGTTCCCTTTCCCCCACGATCCGACGAGCCCGAGTGCTTCGTTTCTCCTTCTTCACATGCGTCTGACCAAGGAGAGCGTGGAGAATTACAGGGCTGGTAACTAGGAGCACAGGATCACATTTCAGGCTCTAGGAGCTTAATATTGGCCAGTAATTTTTTTTTTTATTTTTTTTACCTTTATTTTAACAAGCTTTTACTTCTGCGTATCAGTTTACGTGGGAAGGCTGGCTTAGACACAGGGACCCAGGCACAAACCTGATCTCCCAGCCAGACCTAAAAGTAACTGAAACAATCAATGCATCTTTAATTTGAAATGCGTGATGACTAATCTCTTGTTTCTTTAATTAATGATCTGCAGTTAATCATTATGAATGGTAAATAGTCTATTTCAGCTTTGATAGCAAGATTTCCTATGGGAAAATCTTCCCCTATAGCTTTAATTTAAATACGCATTTTCACATCGCACTTACCAAATCCTTACCTTTATGCTATTGCATGATTACAGGTCCATTAACTAATCACATTTGACAACCTGTTTATTGAGGGGAGCAACTATTTTACATCTCTTGCCTGGGAAAGAAAATACTCCAACAAACAATTATTCAGCAGCTGCAATCATGGAGCACTGAATTAATTGCTTTGAAGATCTCAGTCAAGAAGATCTTGATAAAAAAAAAAGAAAAAAAAAAATCAAAGAAAATGTTGTTTGACAGAATGCATGAATGGGAACGCCAGAAGGGACTCCGGTTCGGTGAGCTGCAGCCCTGCTCCGGGGATCGCACCTTGAAACGCCGGACTGCAAGAGGTGGCGGCCGTGGCAAAGCTCCGTTGCTTGTTTGTTCTTTTAAGCTTTAGTTGAGCAAAACCAGCCCTTACACATACAATTTGATTGTAGGATCAGGATGCTACTAAAGGGGCAAACCTGAGCATGACCAAGCCTATAAAGGCTGACACATGGATATTGCCATACACATAACTCCTGTGGCCGACTTCTCCTGCCATACAAATAATTAACCCAGAGGGTATTGCGAGGTTTAATGATTATAAAGCACTTTAAGACTTTCTCCAAGGGAGCTGCTGTGATTGCACTGGAGTGGGATAAAAAGCAGAGCAAGGCACGTGGGTGTCTCGGCCCTGGGCCTGGCTGGGCAGAAGGGCCTCGGTGTGCAGCGGTGCCCGGAGCCGGGCGCTGGGGAGCAGCAGCAGTGCCGGTGCCACCCATGTCCTGCCTCGGGTTCAGGGCCCACTAGGGCAGCTTGCACCTCGAGCGCGTATTGCTGCTTCATCAGGACTAGAGCATCATGGAAAAAAGCGGGGCCACTGCTGCAGCTTGACACGGGTACTGAAGACATCAGCTGGAAAGGAGTTTCTGATCGCTCTTCAGCTCCTCTGGCCGTGGGGCATTCGCCGGCGTGACTGCTGCTCCAACAGCACGAGGAGGATCACAGCAACTCCCATGAGACCCACACTCTGCTCCACAGACAGGTCTCAGCCTGCAACGTGCCGGCCACCCTTCCTTCTTCCAGCGGCTGCGCCTTGCATGCTTTGCTAGCCAGCTGAGATGAAATATGTTCCTGCCAGGTAAGACTAATTCCTACAGTGACACCGAAAGGGAAAGGAGAGCTTAAAGGTTCAAAACCCACTGTCGTAAGGGGCTTCAAAAGTGAAGTACAAGGACTAAACAGTATCATGTCACTATCAAAAGCTGGAAAAGTTGCGCAGTAAGCTGAAGCGTAGTGATAACGCCAGGCGGCTTTGCAGGTAACATCCTAATGGAGCTTCTGTGGGCCACGGCAAACTCCTAACACAGTCAGCTTTCCAAAACCACGCTGTTCTTACGTTAGAAATACGTATTTGTTAATGTCATCTGTCTAGAAATGGGGAGAACTTGAATTCTTTTCCCTTTCCTGCACGCCCCCCCAGTTCAGAAGATCCCGTGAGGATGGAGGTGTTCAGGTCACGGCCATGAAAGGCTGCACCATTCTGCCAGAGGCAGCGCCAGTACGGACCAGTGCCTCAAGAAGCGTGATGGAAGCTACTGTCACTACTGCCCCTATTTACAGGTGAGGAGCTGCAGCCCTTCCATCAGCTCTTGGTGAATATAGGCAAGAGCCTGAATGAATCTATACACTTGTAACTGTGTACCCAGATTCAAATAATTGTTTCTGCGGTAACCCCTTAGCTCTCTTCAATGCTTCGGTAAGAGGCAAGATGGAGCCAAACTAAATAATTGGCTCTACCTTTTTTTTTTTTTTTTTTTTTTTTTTTTTGCAGGTACAGTTGACAGAATTTGCCCTGCGAAAGGAAACGTAGAAAAAGGCAAGTAAACAAATTCTAGCAGGTTTGGATTAATCACTCCAGCAAGCTATAAAGTAGCAGAAAACTGGTACGTTCTGGTTTATCCTTATGAAAAATGCAAATAGTGGGTTACACATTAATGCTTGGAAATCACTAACACTACTTGCCAAGGAATTATACAATTATTTTAAATGGGTAAGTGGAAAAGCGTGCATCAGTCTCTAGGCTTGACTGGCTATTGCATGAGCTGGGATAAACCTGAGTTAGTCCCCAGACAGCAGGCCATGCTTTACTGAAGGACAATGATCAAGCAAATATTTAAGAAACTTTCTAATGAGGTCATGAGTAAAATGTGATGTCTTATTAGACACACAAATGAACTCTTATTAAAATAATTAAAAAATCTGATATAGTGAAGGCATGGTATAGTAAATCTAATTTGACCTGGAGCTGCGCGTGGAATACCATTATTAGGATTTGTCCTTAATAAAAGGCTTTGCATTTGCTTAAGAAAATTCAAGTGAGACTCTCCTCACTTTGAGCAAAGTTTCTTCCGTGTTTGAAGAGCCGGTCTGTCCCACGCCATTTCAAATGCCCCACACTGCCAGGAAAGGCTACACTGGTGAGAAGAGCAGCCCTGTCCTCTGCGTTCAGTCAGTGAGCCTGGATTCAGGAGAAAGAAAGGCAAAGTAGCCATAGGCCCTCGATTCTCCTACAAGGCAAATACAGGGGCTAAGAATCCGGCAGCTCAGTACTTCGGCAGTTGTGAGCCCGGCTGATACATCCACACCGTGAGAAGGTCAGTTAAATCGCTCGCACTTTGTTTATAAAAGCTCTCAACCCTTGTGTACAGACACGAGGGGCTGGAGAGTAATGAGCACTCAAAACCAAAGGAAGTAAAGCAGCTGCTGCCACCTGAAAAACAAATGTTGTGTGGACAAAGCAGCTTGCTCCTGACAGCTATGCCTCCAGAGCATCTTTCCAGCCATTGAGAAATTGGTACGTCAGATGCTAAGCTCACTATAACAGCGCTAGGATCTTCTTTTCTTTCCTAAGGTGCATCTTTATTTAAGCGCAGACCGTTCTGGCCATAGAGCGATGGAAACATTTGTGTTTGGTTTTTGCTAATGCAGAATAAGTGGCTAAAATGGAGACAGTACTAATGAACAGATCATACTCTTGTAAATCAAGAGTACCCCGAGCTAGAAGTACGTGTTCAGCTCTGGGCACCCAGCTCGAGAAAGACACTGTCAAAATACATGAGGGATTTTCAAATAGACACCAATTAGAAAATGGAAAATATAATCCAAAGGAAAATAGAAAAGACTGGGACCGTTTGCATTCAGGGTGAAAAAACTTAAGCAAAGATATTTGTATTTTGGTATCACCTTTATAGCCAGTGACGACAAAAGGAAGGTGATGGACGATTACCAACACTTTCGCTCTTAGCAAAAGAAAATACACAAATTTTAAAGTTTGGAAAGCAAGCTCTTGTGGTGTTATCATCAAACTGCCAAGTTCTACGAGGCAGCAGCGATGCCAAAACTTAAGTAAATTAAAAAATACAATTTTTTACTCTTAAATGCCACTATGAATTCATGTCCAGATGCAGACATGCAGTGAAACTTTGACAGGATAAAAGGCTTCCCACGCCTGCATATAAAAGAGCCTGTAATTACCAAGGAAGCTGTCTGCCTATGGAACACAACTATGGAACACAGCTTTCATCTGCAGGTATCCCTGCATCGCCCTCTGATGCAGGTGACACTGGACAGTATCTGGAAAAAAAAACCCAAACAAACCCTCAGGTGAGACAATGTATGTTATATTCTTTTGTAATTATTTTGGAAGAAATTTATAGCATTGTGAAGAAAAGCCTTCACAGAATAAAAGACACTTCACTAGTTACTATAATTTCTCTCCCTTTGGGGAGGTACATAAAGAACATTTAGAAAGCTACCTTGATATAAAAATCTTGAAAGATTGTTTTTTCCCCATGAAAACCAATTTATTTTGATGTCTCGCAAACAGATTTTTCTGTGAATATATAATACATAGATGGAAAGATTACAGTATAACCATTTGCTAATGGTTATATGAAGAGATCATCATCTCTTATTTTACTATGATCCCTTAAAGCAAACTGCACCAGCTTTAGCTGCAGCATGATTTTCATTAAATCACTCAGCTGCATTGGCCTGCCTTGCAATTATCAATCACACTTTGTTTTTTTCATGGACTCTTAAATCAGTCAAATATTCTAAAATTAAAATGTCTAACAATTCCCTCTATGTTTATTGCAGTTCTTTTACGATAATTGGGCCAGAAGAACACTTTACTTGAGTGGCACAGTTAGCTTTACATTAGCAGTGCCAGACCAAGCTCCAGCCGGCGAGGCGAGCAGGAGCTCCTTTCAGCGCAAGGCTGCCTATGAAAGAAAAAAATTAATGCATGGTGTTAGTAGCGTCAGTGGCTCATTTATGAAGTCACCTTGCAAAGCAGACTGAGTGATGTAAATCTGCTTCAGGACACGTTTTCTTGCAAGCCTGTGGGAGAAGGAAGATGGCACCTAAACCAAAACGTTTAGTCACGTTAGTGGAAACAGGGTGCATCTTGGATAACATTTCTAACTTTACTTACTCACACAGAGGTCTGTTGGACACACTGGACAGCCAGCTGAGCAATCGGTGCTAGCTGCCAAATGGGTTTTTACTCCTTTCCTCCAGTTTAGAAAACTGAGGCCA
>NW_009259424.1:2984534-3021025 GCF_000687185.1 Egretta garzetta | reverse complement strand
CCGATTTTACAGCAGCCACCACCCATGGTTTATAAACTGGAGTAAAGCTCAGTGTAATTCTAGATTGAAAAAAATTACAGCAAATCCCTTTTACTCTAGAAAAGTTTTTAATTTCACTCGCATGTTTTAACAGAAATGCAAAAAAAAAAAGACTTCTGCTCTAACATTTCACAGTACATTAGTGTCCAAATCTGCATTTTTCTATTAAGGCAATCTACATTAATTACAGATCAACTCTGAATACTAGGACAGTATTTCCAAATATGCACAAACAACCGTAAAATAACTATTAATATAATTACCATAGAAAAAAATAAAATTGCAATACTAGTAAAAATGTAAACACTTTAAGCTAATGTCTTTAAAATTGCAAAAGGTACCGTCTACCATTCCAAGACCTTAGGTATAATATAAAAAGTTACTAAATTAAGTCTTTGTTCAGTCAATATTTCAGAAGTTGTTCATGTTCTGTGAAATTTATATTCAAGTCTGGACTAGCAATTCCTTTCAAGTTGTACCTCCTAAAAGAAGAGTTCAGGTTGACTATTGTCTCCACCCGACTTCAAGAAGGCATTCCCACTAGTTAATTCTGCTTTTAAGCAGCAATTAATTCATTCCAGCAGCGAACAAGCAGGTACAGTTTTCAGAGCAGGCCTGGCATATTCCTCAGGAAAGTACCTAATCATGCGTGTAGTTCAGCAGTAGCAGATGCCACCAGTGTCTTCGCCGTGCTGCACTGGGTAGTTTAAGCTGTTCATTACGGGCATGATGTCTCCGAACAAGTGCCATTTGGGGTTTTTTTCCATGGATTCCACTGCTGGGCAGCAGCAGACCGACTTGCCTGCAGAAATGTGAACACAGGGCAATGGGACACAAGGGCTGGGAGAAGCCACAGGCCTCCCGCTGTCTTCCAAGCCTCGTCCCAGCTGGAGGCTGGCTGATATCACTTGTGCCTTGGTGAAATATTTCCTTTTTCGGCATTGTTTATAGATGCTGATCGAATGACTTTTGGGTTTTGGTCACTGATATTTTGAGTCACGCAATTAAAGCAGTCTCATGATCGAATGCAACTGGTAAGATGGCTTAATGGGTACATGCTCTTTTACTGCCCAGAAGCAGCAGTTCAACTGTTTCCACCATGTCCCATAAGGAACAGGCTGCCTTCTACCTCTCTGCCTCCAGACCCCTCAGCTCCACTTCAAAGGAAGAAAGCCAACAGCTCCCCAGCCCCACCCGCTGCCAGCAGGCGGGATTCAGTGACCGCCTTGGGTCATGTCCTTAGAACTGCACGGCCTGGGAAGTGAGTCGGTGCAAAGTCTAAACCATCACTGTACCACACTGCGACATAGCTGGCTTCCTCCTATCGGAGTGCTTGGGTACAAGCAACTTACTGGTCTTAATTCTGGGTTTGAATAGTCATCCTCACTATAGTCAGGAAAACGTGAGGAAAAAACAAAGGAAGAGTTCTAATTTCTGATCAAGCCTATGCAATGATATGGGAACTATGAGTAATAAAGTATTACAATTTGTCACCATATGGAAAAGCAAAAAAAAGTCTGTTTTCCTCACAGATATGTCTTCTAATTATACTCCTAAAATTGTGCTCTGTTTTTATTATTAACATTTATGTTCTCTTGCATAGACAAGAGCCGAGTACAAATGTATTTCCTACAGCTGGCTTCACTGTATAGCTAAGATCAATGGTTTGCTGGTAGCCTGCAATTTTTATCAGTTAAACCAACTTGTTTAACACAAGATGTGAAGGCAATAATAAATGGCAATACAGAAGGGAAAAAAAAAAAAAAAGACTAAGTCAGTTACAATAACCGCTAAAACCTGAAGTCAACTGATGCTTCATAATAGGGATTATATAGTGGTTGTTTAAAATAACAGAAACTGCATTTGGTAGCAGAAGCTTTTCCAGCTGTAGGAGCCTAAATGTGCAATTAGTTAAACAAGTCCCAACACTGCCATGACATTTCACAGGACCGAAAGACCACCACTGGTGTTCTGAAGCAGGATGATCAGGGTAATTAACGGCCTAGTTTGCTTAGCGGTGATCAGGGCAATATAGTGAACTGGCTCATATGAGCCTAATGTAAGGATATAAACGAAGTGTCATACAACACAGCTTCATGGAGAATAGGTCTTGAACAACAGGTTGTGTTTTACTCTCTGACACAGTAAGCTCGGCTTGCAAAGACACCCGCACTGAGGTGTTACCCATAAGAACACTACATCACCTACTGAAAACCAGATGAACATATCATTTTCTTTAAAATATCAGTACTAGATCAAATCAATAGAGAATGTTATGTTGAAGACAGAAAACTAATTTCAAAATGCAGTATTAAAAGGGAATCAGCAAGAAGTTGGTTTCCATCTTATTCAATTTTTTAAAGGCTCTGGGAAAAAAAAGGCACAAACTCAATGGCCTGGCTGTTTGCTTTTACCCACCCCCCTACCCATGTCACTGATGTAATAAAAACTTATCACCTCTCTCTACAAACCTTGCCTTGCATTCAATTTTAAAAATCAATGATCTGGAATAAACTGTAAAAATCACTTGCAATAAATTTGCAAAGGACATGCAGACTGCTGGAGCAGTAAAGAATGAGGACAAGTCACTTATACAGAGCAATCTGGATCACTTCATGAGCAGTATTTTAATGCTGCTAAAATACAGTGTATATTTCTAAGAAAAAATAAGGATAATAAGAGGATGATGTACCGCATTCTTGAAAAAGACTCTGAAGAGGACTTGAGTCACCATCCAAGGCAATGCTTCCATAAAAAGAGGATGATAATACACTTTTTGAGGAAAGAAGGGAGGGACACACTAATCAGAGCAAGAGGATCACGTTATGTCTCTGTATAGTCCTGATGGATCACTATTGATATGTGGCATCTAATTCAGATGTCACACTTAAAAATATTTCAATACATGAGAAGTACAGAGAAGAATGTGAAGATTAATTAGTCTTGGATAACATTCATTGCCATAGGAAAGTTAAGGAATTCAGTACATCTCATCAGAGAAAAGGTTAAAAGGGACATAATCATGATTTATAACTACACACAAGCAATTAGAAAAGCTGATACTACAGAGATCAATATAAGCAATCAAATGCATAAAAAGACCAAAATAACTTAAGGTGGAGCTAGAAATGCAAATAGAAAATCAAGTGAAAAATGTACCTGGGGTAATTAACTATTGCAACAGGAGGTATAAGTGAATTCTCATCACTTGAAGACTTTAAATTAATATTAAATGCCTTCCTAAAATATGTATGTTCAGTTCAAAACAAAGCCACTGAATTTAATGGAGAAACTGCTCGTTGAAATTCAATGGCCTGTTGAATTTAAAAATAAATCCTCATTATGGTGCCTCCTTGCCTTATGTATTTATGAGATTTATTTCAAAATATAACAACTAAATGGAAAGGGGTTACCAAGAAAAAGGTATTCTTTCTTTCCAGAGCACAGTAACATTTAAGGCTAGATTTAAAGCTAAATAAACCGTTTATTTTTCCTATTTCTTGTTCAGAGTTGCACAGTCCACTTAGTCAACTGTGTCTAATTTACATAATCATGTAGTTATTCTTCAGTTTTTCTGTTCCTATTTATAAACCATTCACAAACCATCTACTTAAGTAACAGCATGATTTATTGTAAGAATGATTATGGTTGTTTCAGAGGGAAAATGGAATGTGATTAAACGAAGAATGAACAAGGACATTCTAGAAACGAAGGGCTCTAATCCTGCGAAAGGATTTGTAAATGAAACCTGCCTCTCAAGCCCCATCCCAAACAGCCAATGAACTACTGAGGGAATTCAGCAGATACCTTACAGCTGTGCAGCCAAGAGCTTAGCAGAAGACAAAAAAATAGATAAAACAAACAAACCAACCATGCACACAATATCTTCTGAAGAAACGGTAAAGCCCCCAAAGCCATCTGCACTTCAGAAAAAAGAAAAAATTAATGAACTGTATGTATACAGTTGCTGATACGACTCTCTCAACACAGGTCTGAATACCAGGGCTCTAGAGGGAGATCTGCAAGCAGACCTTTGCTCTTGGATAAGTTCCAGCATCTGAGATAAATGAATCAACCTAGGAAAGGGTTGGATATTTAAGCAGTGGATCCAGGAGAACAGAATCTTTTCCATACGCAATAGATGTTTTGCAGGTGCCACAGGAACCCTAGTAACCCACGTTTCTTGCAAAAATGGTGAACAGTCTGACGGAAGAATATCAAAGTTCAATATTTTCACCTGAAGTACTTATTCTGTTTTTTCAGAAAGAATGAGTGGTGAAAAAAACCTATTTGTTTATCAGTAGCACTGCCACGTTTACAAACCAGCTACCTAGCAGGAACAGCTGAGAGGCTCCACAAAGGAGAAGCTATGCTACAGAACCCCATTCATCAGAAAAAAAACACCATAAAAATGACATCCTGAATAGGTTCATACGTGGTACCGCTTTTAAATATTCGTGTTAGTTCAAAATAAGCAGCACTGATGGATCGCATTCTTGCTTGTACACAGATAATCCTGGTCTGTTCGGACAGCGCATGCACCAGCAAGAACTTAGGAGATGGCACGCTAAATTGGTAGAACTGCTTCAGAAGTTCATATGGAGTTACAGAGCTGTTCAGAACAGCACAGTAACTTGTCATAGTACATTATCTTATAAGCAGTGGTTCCCAAACAGTGAGGGAGAGGTAAGATTATTTTAGGTGAAGCCAAGCATGGAGCCCAAGAAAATCAGCTTTGCAAGATCTATGCTGAATGTGTGCGAAATTCCCACCTGAACTAGTCTGAGGAGCTGCAGATGGGTTAAGCTGAGGGACTGGTAGAAGGCAATGGCAACATCCCTGCTGCAGGGACACCGAGTTACCCTGAAAACTGCCTGTTTTTCACGGGGAAAGTACTGAACCACTCTTTTCAGAAGCAGCACCGTTATTTCAGAGGGAGAGGGCTCCCCCTGTTACTAGTGCAATTATTTAGATGTTAGTGATAATGAGTACAGCTGAGACTGCAGCTAGTAGCAATGCCCTGGCTAAAAGAAAAAAAAACTTTAGCCTCAATACATATAAGCTATACGCTAAAATCTATTTTTACTTAAGAGTTATAGTAGAAGGCTGAGAAACTTAAAATTCCAAGGACTCTTCTAAGCTAATTACGACATCTATGGCTGCAACCATGATCTAGGGTCTAGAATTTCTGTGATGCATTTCTGTCTAGGGGTTGGTACTGGTCTGGTTTCAGACTCGGTCTTATTAACCAACAAAACAGGATTCCCACGGCCAGCTAAACTGCTTTTTCTACATGGACCAATTTTGCGAGGAGCAGCAATGGGTGTCTGTAACTGCTCCATTTTCATAGATAACTTGGAGTCAAAGGAAGAACTACTTGCAGATGTGCAGTCAGACTTCTCCCAGTTTTCCTTGCCCAGTTGCTCTGTGTTCACCTGTGCTTTTGCACTGTATGGTGACTTATCGGAGGGTGGAGGTGGAGCTCTTCTTTTCTTTCCTCTGCTGTCACTAGGACTCACAGTTTCTCTTTTTGGACCCAGATGCGTGTTTTTCTGAACCACCATCTCATGAGATCCATCAAAGAGTGAAGCCCATAGGGAAGATGCAGACTCTTTTTGCTGGCCAAGCAAGAACTCACCATCACTCTCTTCGATTTTTCTCTGTATGATATCAGCTAAGCCCTCATGTTTCACTGGAGAATCAATGCCTGTAATTTTAAGGGACAGCAATTAACTCGGATTAAAAGACTACCAATGATTTTACTGCTACTGATTCAGACTACAAAACTGTATTAACTATGTCTCATGAAGTCTGGACTACTACTAAGAGTATTAATGGATGAAATGGAAAAGATTATATATGCTTTCAAAGAGAAAACTGAGGTGACAAGAGAGAACTGTTTCTGTGACAGCTGGCACTGAGGCAACAGGGTAGGCATTGATATTTCTTTCCAAGTAGAAAAAATAATGTACTACTAGGAAACCTGTATGTATTAGATATTAAACATATTTTGTTCTATAGTGCTTTGAAAATTGTTTCACAGAAGGCCCATGAAAAAAGCCTATGACTAAATATTCTTGTGCTTCCAGCCTACAGAAAATGGGACATCTTTACATACATCATTTTTCTTTATGTGCTTTCAGACTGTCTTGCCCCATTTCTTATCCCTCATATTGAGTTTTCTATATATACTGCAGTAACACTAGCCTCAAACAGCAGCAATATCTTTTCTATTGCAGGCCACACATTAATGATTTTCAACATATTTTTAAACACAGGGTTTTACCTACGAATACTACAAATAAGCAGGAAAAAAATCTGGTATATTAAGAGTGAAACAGAGTTTGTGTTCTGCTCCTCACTGATGTACTTGAGTACCAGTAGAATTATGCTACTGTGTTACCTTCGTAAAACTTCTGTATAGTTGATTTACTGCCTTTCCGCTCTGCATTCATAGCTTAGCTGGGACTCTCTCGACTGCTCAGTGCTCTGATGCACAGTAACTCAATGACCCACATGGCATTTTGAACATCTTCGCAGTTCCAATCTCAAGCAGCAAGCAGTCAGGCATTTATAGTTGCACAGTGTTTCTCAGCCAATACTGCATCGGATCCATTAAAACAAAGTGACCTACTTTTTCTAGTCTGTAAATATTATTTCTGTAATGAAACTATTAAAATAATCCTGCTGCATACCATTTTGCTCTGTAAAAATACAAGTCTCAAATACATGCTAGCTAGATTTTCCAAGCATATTTTTCAACATCATTACCAAAGACCAAACGATTAGGTAAGTTATGTTAGGTAAGCCTTTAAATAGCCTTAAGAACAGCAAATTAGTTTCATGCAACTAGTTAAAGACATTATTGGTTTGCAGACTGGACTATTTTACCTTTAACATTTCCTGAGCTTTATACTACTCTTACAATGCATGTTTATTTCTAGTGACAGTTTTTTTTTGAATGTGTTCAGGGCTCCCTAGTTACAGTTCAGATTGCAGATTTTTTGGCTCAAGGTATAAAAATGTATTCATTATTTGTGCTATTACAAATTCAAATTTAATATGCACTCCTTGGTATGCAATTATGTTGCTCTTTCATTGTCTGAACTGTCCTTGAAAAACTTAGTGGTTCAACATCAACACCAGAAGCCATCTGAATACAGACAATGTTGTTTCTGTTACCCTGCAACTTGAAAAGACAAATCCCACTTACTCATATCATTGTAGACAGAGGTCGCTTCTTTTGTCAAGAACAAAGGTGGTTTCCGTGGTGATGTAATCTTAATTTTCATAAGTTCTTCACAACAATGTTTCCACTGGCCTGAGAGAGAAAAGAGAACAATGACTGGAACTTAAAACACTTCAGCTTGAAAAAAACTGAAGTTATTAGGTTGTGTTAGGAAACTATCTCCAAAGCAATGCTAAACAGTAAGCATTTACTTTTGTTTAGCTGGAATGCTGTTGTGGTTTAACAGGATGCATTTGTATTTTCAAGCCTGTACTCATTCTCTTAGCACAAAGGTCATAAGCTACTACCTTTAATTTAAGCATCCCAGCGGTACTGTTATACTCTGAAGGTTGAATATCATAATTTGCTGCTTCAAATCCCCAAACACAGTATTAATTCCTCAGAAAAAAAAATCCTAAAAAAAAAAAATAAATATATATATATAATTTAAGGTTAGGGAAGATTCATGAAGTTATCGGGGACAACCTGCAATATACTGCAAGCTGGATGTTATACAACTATGTTACAGTGTTATAGTAAAGGAACATTCTGTCTCTAATAGAGGATAACTTGCCTTTTATCCGTTAGCAGACAAGGAAACCTCTTTTTCTATTAATAGATTTTGACCTTAAGGAAAACAAGACACAGTAAAATTACTTTGTTCATACCAATCATTCCAAGTTTTCTGAGCACATTAATTTTAAGAGAATTTTAGAACCAGGGAAGAAAAAAGGCATTTAAATGCCAAGTGACCCATTTTTTCTGAACCTAAGGAAAATGTCTCAAAAAATCCATGGGTATTCCATGTATAATGAATAAGAAATAGTTCTTTTACCCCAATCTACGGCTAATTTAAAGAGGATGCCCTAGTTTTTGCTTGGCATGTTTCTTTAATTGATAGAACCTTTTCTCATTGTAAATCAGAGCTAGAAAGGACTTGAAATACGAACTACAATACCAAGTTTTCACAGCCTCAATTCACTGATTTTATTGGTGTGGCCTCTGACTAAAGATTGATATTTCATTAATTGACCTGGTTCTGTTTTCTGACCTGATAAAAATGACTATCAGGAACCAACTATTCCTTGTCAATGACAGCATAATAACTGACAGTTCTTCTCTACTGTGAGTCAAACTACTAAAGCAGAGGAAAAAGAGAGACAAATTAATCTATATAGTTCTTTATAATAAGTATTTGGTGTTAAACAAGCAACACAGCATACTGCTTCAATACAGTTTCACCATTTTACACCAATAAATGAGTTTCTTCTCCCATTTAAGAACAGCATTGTTCCAGAGGTTAGCCAAAGGATCAGGGTATCAATTTATCATCTCATTTATATCATCTATTACAAAGCCTCAGGTACAGCTTTTACTGGGTTCAAGCAAGCAGCACATATTTGCATGACTGGATTGGAGCGTGGCTAGGTGAGCATATTCCCGTGTGACAAGGGGTACCAAAACCTTAGAGGTACCAAGAGAATCAAGTAATCCCTATTGCAACGAACCACAGTTTAATTCATCCATAGTACTGCTGAGCAAGGAAATCCCACCTACATGTGCCTACTTGCAAGGGCTGGTTGAATCTGCATCCCAGCCAAGGCCCCAGATGAATCCAGCATCCTCACCACTTCCCACTAAGGCTTCCACGCCCAAAGGTTTCATACTTGCAGAATCTCACAAACCAACACACCACTGGTAGGACGCCCAGACAGAGGCAGACTCTTCCTGCTACAGTGGAGGATGAGGTGGTGAGAATTTAGCAGTCCTTAAAAAAAAAAAAATAAAAAAATATCTAGAACATTGCTAAAAGAGACCAAGCTCTCTTGAGATGGACAGACATACTCCACTTCTCGTTTCCTGCAAAAACCCAGACTGAACACGTGGACTTCAGTTTAGTCAAACATTTGCCTTCCAACGGTTTAGACCACCACTCGATATTATCCCAAAAAACATTTTTCTTCTCATTGTTGCAAACAAAGGCTTATGAGGCAATTCCAATTCAAATTGTTCAAAGATCTCTTTGATGTTGCATAACGCCCCACTTGGAGGGCACGCTGCCAGCACTGCCTGCTTACTTACTCTGATCGTAAAAGTGCTGCCAGAAAGCCTCCATCCACCTGTGAAGTTCTTCCCTACTGTCAGTAGCAAAAAGTTGCATCACAGCCTCTCCAGACACGGGGTTGATAACAGAGAAGTTCTTAGTTCTTCTCTTGGAGTCCTTATCCACAGCTCGAATTCTGGTTTCCTAGAAACAACAAACTGTAGTAAGGAGTTATTGCTTCAGCTTCACACTGGCATCACCTTATGGCCAATGACAGTGTAAGGGAGGTATCATTTGGCTTTTTTCATCTAATTGAGATTAATTTTTAAATTAAAAAAAAAGAGGAACTAATGTCAAGAACTGCTTATAAAAATATTTTCTCATAAAACTATTAAAATGGCATAAAATATGAAAAATAAGGGACTGGAGCAGAATTACTGCAGTTTAGTTCTGAATTACAGAACGTACGTTCTAGGTTTCCCCTCCCTCTGCCTTCACCAGCTCATCTCACACCGCTCATCCTTCACAGTTTAGCGAATAACCTAAAATAACAGCAAGCAGCTTTTTCTCTGAACTCTTCAGCTGGACAACCACGTTGCTACAGCTACTGTTTGGGTCTTCTACTGTACTTCTGTGGGCCATTGCTTATGCTGTGTATTCTAAACTTCTATCTATTTTATGTTCATCTTAGTGAATCGGGACATTAAGGGCTAATACTGCAGTGACAGGAAATTTAAAAAGAAACTCATCTAGTCCACATTTAAAGGAGCATTTGTAGCAGTTACTCATGCAGTTCTGCTAGAACAAATTTCCAGCGTGAAAAAACATTTTGCTCTAATGTAAAAAAAATTCTATTTGTCATTTCTAAATAGACATTTTAGTTTTGCCTTAATTAGGGACAGCTACATAGAAACAATTAAAAATATATATGAGAGGTATATCACAAGCCTACCAAATTTCTTCAGCTAATGTTAGAAAGGGTCTTGGATTATGCAGCAGCATTGTTACAGCTAAGGTTTCCCCTTCTGTTCGGGGACATAGTTCAATTGATTTTTACCATCTGGACTAGATCCAGTGGTATTTTCATAGCAGCTAGTTTCTTTGTTATGGCATTACTACAGTAAAGAAATCACTTATGCCTAAGTGAGTGGAAAAAAAAAATCATATATAAAATACTGGAAGATTTTAGTTAAAGCCTGATAAAACACAACTGAAAAAATTTCCAGAACGACTGGTCAACATTACTGCTCATCACAACATGATGAAAAAATTAAAATAATTAACATTACTTTATTTACAAAGGTCAAAGCAGAAACCCCAGAAATATCTGCATATACAATTCAATCTGACTGAACAAGCAATGACCTATTACAACACTGCTCTTCAAAGGATTTTCGGCACATCCAGCAGAGCAGCATAATCCCAAATCCTGACGGGATGATGAGTTTCAGCGCCAGGGAACCAGCCGGCACCCCTACAGGTGGCCAGCCCCGGAGCCTGGCAGGGCACGAGGCTGCCATCTTGCTCATTCAGGCCATTCATCGCTCTCGTGCCGCACAAGGATGGATTCTCCCCGCAAGGGACCCAGCCGGCACCCCTACAGGTGGCCAGCCCCGGAGCCTGGCAGGGCACGAGGCTGCCATCTTGCTCATTCAGGCCATTCATCGCTCTCGTGCCGCACAAGGATGTCCCCTGGCACGGGGGATGCCCCAGGTTTTGAAGGAAGCCCACAACCACAGCTGGAGTTGTGTTTGAACGTCTCCTCTGCATGGACAGTGAATCTGACTGCAATGGTGGGCTCAGGGCATTCCTCAAAATACAGTGGGGACAGATCAACCGTGTTCCTTTTTACACAATTCAACCAAATGCCAAACATCTGCTAAAGATGTCAAATACACACCTACAGAAATTAAGTTTACACATGGGATCCCATGGGGATAAGCCTAGTTCTGATACTCAGAAAGCCAAAAAATGCATTACCGAAGTAACCATTTGAAATACCAACAGCTGCTTGTAGCATATCTGATGGATATGCTCATTTAAATTCTTCTGTCTAAAAATAGGAGATGAAGTAATTCATCCATAAGCGCTCTATATCCCATTAACTCAGGTAACCATAGATACCAGCAAAAAAAATTAAATCAAATAGATTAACATTTGACAGGTAAGAACTTCAAGCATACTATACACACAAGTTTATTTAATGATGTTTGCTGCAGGTTTTATCCCACCACTACGGTATTATTCAGAAGAGATAAATCCTCAAGCAACAACCTATATCTGATGCTTGAGTATTTAAGGAGTGACGTATTTAAGATGCCATTACAGTAATGGGCTGATGAATTTACCAAGTTTGAGTGAATTATACTACATGCCCAGATCCACTTAATCAAAAAAAAAAAAAAAAAAACCCAACAAAAAAACCAACAAACCCCCCCCCCCAAAACACCACCAACAAAAAGTGTCTTAAAGTACCATGTTATAATAATGCTCAACCTTTCGCAGTCTTAGAGACAGCTGAATCAACTCTGCTACAGCTATTGCAAAGACCCAAACAATCAGTGGATCGGGAACAGAAAAACTGAGTTGAATCTTGAACTCAGATGACTCTTTTGGGGAAGATGAAGCCAGTCTTACGTCCTATACACAAAAGATTGTTTTGGTTTTTTTTTTTGAAGGTGGGGAAAGGCTAAAAAGGAAAAATGGTATTTTTTTTTTTTTTAATGTAATGGAAATATGACCCTTCCTCTATACTTTTTCCCCCCCTAAAAAAACAAAAAACAAAAAATCTCTGTGCCTGGTAATATTTCTCTGGAAAGTTCATCTTTTAAGCTAACAAGGAAAGGGAAGAAAAAAAAAACCAAAACAAAAGAGCAAGGGAAGAAAAGAAAGGGGGAGAGAGAGAGAATTTATTTATTGTTGAGGTGCAATACTTTCCTGCTAAGCCAATCCACACACACTGAGGAGTGCTGGTTATAAAAGATCATTTCAAGACATCAAAACAAGTTGCAGTTGTTAACAAAAATATTGAATAGCCTAAGAAGATCTAGTTCTCTATCTATTTTAAGCTTAAACAAACCAAATGCCATATAACAAACCTCCTTCATGTTTTTAGTACCAAGGAATAAACCAAGAAATAACAACGCAACACTGGAAACAAAATGTAATCTGTTCCTGTGTTGGTTTCTGCTGTAATGTTAACAATTTCCATGGGGTTTGCTTTAGGCAAGCAGGGAAATATGGCTAAATTTAAAATGATGGCTTTCAAACACATTAATGCACAAGACTCTCTTCACCAGATCAGCTATGAATATTTTCTTCTTTCATCTTCATTGTTTTGTGAACTTGTATTAACATAACCCCATGGTCACTGGATGGTAAGTACAATGTCTAAGTATAACATGGAAGAGCAATATTAGGATTTCTGTGCCATTTTAGCTATCTTCGGAGCAAAGCAGCAGCTAAAAACCAGAGGAGATGGCATTCTATGACTAGCCAGCATTCTGCGGAGCACCAGGGAGCCAGAAGGCATCGTTTCCAAACCACTCAATTTGAGCACATGTGTTACAAGGTCCACCATGTGGGATCTGGGTATTATATCTGCTTCTCCAGCCCGCATCCACAATCTCTTTCAAGCAATTGCAGGACTAAACTGAGCCATCTGGTGTGAGATACCAGATATTTGGAGGCATTTAACTAGTCTATGCTTTTCCAAAATATTTTCCCATGTATGAAGGCTTGTCTAAGTCAACCAGTGGACAAAGACCTTACTACAAAAAAACACATTTTCAGGGCTGCTCTCATTTCACCACTGCTGGAGTTCTCTGATGCAGAGAATATTGCTCATATTGCTGTCTCCCTAAATGTTTACATTGTCAAGAACTCATATTGATATCCTGCTCCAGACCAAGGGTGAACTCCCTGGTTTCCTAGAAATACTGCATCGTTCCCCTAAAGTTATGCTGCTGCAGCCATCACTACATTCTCCAGTGAATTCCCTACCTGCCCTAGCCCAGAAGAGATGTTCCACCAAGAACTGTCACTCAAGGCAACAGTCTGCAAGAAATGCCAGCTTGATTTCATCTTTTCACTCCTGCTACACTGTTTAGCAACCCAATCTATGAACCCTAAGTCCATTGCTGGAAACACTTTTTGTTCCTCATCCTCTTCATCTCAACAATTAGCATGAGCACAGAGCTATCCCTGGGGCTGCCACACAGTGTGGGACCAGACCAAAGACTGCACTGGCAGAATATGCCAGGACAGAAATCACGGGCCTATGTTAATTCAAAGCAATGTCCCAGAATTCCTCAAGCTTCAGGCACACATCGCACAAAAAAAGTTTTATAATCTGTGCCCAGGACACAATAGGATATGTATTCCAAATACTGAGCAACTAACGTGAACTGCTGGCACATGTACCAATTTGCTAAATTATCGGGCATAGGCAAGGCCTTTATTATTCATTTCAAACTAAAGAAAACTTGAAAAAAATTCAGGAACTGGCCCGTAAGGATTATTTCTTGTTCAAATTGGATTCCAGCAAATTTTCTTTGCTACAGAAAATATAATTTCTCTTTTCCTACTTAGTTGTGCAATATAATATGTTATAATCACATTTAGCTGGAACAATAATAGTAGCACTTGCATAATAGGAACTGCAGAACCATTCTTGCTCAACAGCAGTAGCAGTGAAGTCATCTGAAGTTGAAGTAATGACTTTGCTGGTCTTAATGGCTTCTTCAAGTCTCGATTCAAAAGGGAATGGAAAATAAGGCTATCAGTGTGAATATTTTCCAGACAGTTTCTCATAAATCCAGATGATTTCATTACTTTTGAGAAAGTATTTTTCAATTACATGTAAAGGATCAGCTTCACATTACAAATGAAAATGCCACATATGCAACCAGAAGAGATTTTAGTTAGAACGTCTAAAGTTGATATTCAATCTCAACTTTCATTTTGATATTGCTGTTTCTATAACAACATGTAGCAGACAAGCCCATATGATTAGTTTGATTTCATTTAATCCGTAAGAGAAATTTCATAACAGAGGAAACAAAAAATATCTGCAGGCATTAAATTATTTTCAAGAGAAACTGTTTAAGTAGTGAAGTACCCAAATATATTTTAAATTGCAATTTTTTTTCTGGTTTTAATTAAATTGAAGAAAGATTCACAGTCATATTCTCCAACAGTCTGAGGTTTTTGTAAAATGGTATAAGATACATGATTTATGTACCTTCTACATGTTAGCTTTAAGGATACTCTGCAAACATACAGACAGTCTCCCAGCAAAGGCTTATTAAGCTGGATTTTAGGTTCTAAGTGTTTTGGTAACTTGGAGGAGCAAAATACCTTAGTATGGTTATTTAAAAAAGAAAAGCAAAAGTAGGATACAGACCCAGAGACCTCCAAGGAAAGATTTGGGGTAGCCTGATAGATAATTTTCAAAACTATTACTGTCACATTTTAGAATATGGATTTAGTCATTTTCTAATTTACTGAAGTTTGCCATTTCTTAACTGATATTGTGAACAGCTGGAAAGCAGAATTATGGCAAAGGGTGACTGGTGCAATTAAAAGAGACTGAAGAGGTAAGCAAGTGAACCTGCTTAAATATCACATTCTAAATACTTATTTAAAGTAAATGCCTGAACAATTGGAAGAAAAAATGGCTTTGTTAAAAGATACGACACTAGCAGAAAGGTGTTTTTAGTTAAGGAATCAATTTAAATCTTAGCACATTAAAAAAGAAGTCCTAGCACAAACAGGTCACCCCTAGTTCAAATGTTTGGTTTACATACAAGTCTCACTCCAGGTGAGAATGCAGTCCTGTTTTCCAGAAACTTTAAAGCTACCACAAGCTGATACTGCTGTTATAAGCAGCAGTTCTTTATTACTCGATGTCCCTACACATTCCCAATTGTAGTCTTGCCTTGTGCCACACAAGCATTTGTGTAGCCATGTAGTGAACCGGATAGGAGAATTTATAAAAGGGAACAACAGTTGAAACCAACTCTCCTCCTTCCCCCCAAATGAGCTAATTTTAACCCACACCAGTTTCCTTGTCCAACTCATCAGTCAGCAACCCTAATGCCTGCCCTGGCATAAAGCAGCACAGCAGCCAGAACAAGCAACTGGACTGGAGGAATCCTTCTTTCAGAATTAGTGTTGGCATCAAGCATCCAAGTAGTACAGCAGCAGAATCCAGATCGATCTTTGCTTAACACAGTTTCCAAATGGGTCTATTTACTTATGTAAGATGAATCTAGCTACATCAATTGCAAATAACATTAAATTCCTCTGCTCATCCTTACATGATATTAACTCTTGATGACTGCACCAAAAACAGTTTTTGAAAGTGTTTCTTCACTTTAATGCTTGCCATTCTAGAAGGTCCTTCCAATAACATTCCTAAATTGAACACTTGACTACTTACTTCAAATTCAATATTTAATGTTTCTTTAGCCAAATAGTAAGTAACATTTTAAGTTTTAAACCCAGCCTTTCGAATCAGGATACAAAAAGCAGCAAAAATGTCATCCTAGAGAACAGAACTTCCAAAGTTACTGTGCGCTGTACAAAACCAGTATTAAGAAAAGCAGCTTATTTTAAGGCACTAAAATATTTTGAACAATTTTCCAGCTCTCCTTCTAATTAAGACTGTGGCCAAATAACACACAACAACAAAAAAGCTTTTGTTAAAATTTCACCTTGCTGAAGACAAAAGTCTACCAGAGCACTGCCAAGGGTCTGTAAGCAATACATTTCCAAGGGCTGTCTTATGGAACTGTCATATAACTAGTTATCACTTTTCCTAAAGAAAAACATCCTCCTTTTTACCTCTATGTTAACCATAGAAGGAACTTACGTCCACAGCTAAGAAATGTAATGTCCTTGCTAAAAAAATTCAGTGACTGCAAATTTCACTGAAGCATATCCCACCCACATGCTACCTATAAAGCATTCTGCATACCAGCAGCTTCAAGCCCAAATGGGTGTAGGTATGTCTTCAGACAAAACCAAACTCCCCCAGAATAAACAAAAAAACCTCTATATAACCAATTTTACCTTGTTGATGGAAACTGTCAATGCTGGCTCCAGTTTAGCCTCAATTTCTTCTGGAGAGTAATAACAAGAGAGCTTGCCACCTCTTAGTACGCAATACAGCCTCCTCCAGCTAGTTACACTTCCTATCATTTGCTAAAGGGAAGAAATAGTTAGAAATTGCCAGACAACCTACAAATTAAGAGCATATTACAAAGTATACACAGATCAGCCCTGTGTGATCAAAACTTAGCCACACTGAATTCTTTCCTAAAACAAAGACTTTGTGTTGCAGAACACTTCAGAGTCACAGATTTTTGAAATGTTAGCAATACTTTAAATGTCTTCTGGTGTTTTACAGTTTTTGCACATTTATTGTCTTATGACACTCAAAATACAGAATCTGCAGGTTCACACACACAGAATGAAATCTAGAACTGGTGTCCATTGTAAGAAAGAAACCCCCTTTATTGCTACAGTAATTACACAATAAGAGAAATAACACAATAAGAGTATCTCACTTTGGAAATACACAGTACGTTCAACAAAGGTCAAGCAAAGATGTTTGTCTAGAATTTCCACTTTCTCAAACGAATTTTCTCAACAGCTTTCATAAATGCATTGTAGTTTCACAACCAGTTTAAAGCCTGTAATTCAGCACTCTTGACAAATGACCCAGCCCCTCTGGCCCTCTGCTATCACCTCGTTTGCCTAGTTGTGCAATGAACCAAAACAGAGAAGTAAACTGAGTTCACATGAATCATTTTTGAAGGGATGAGTTTAAACATGGCTCGGTTCACCAGTCAAATTCACCATGCTGTGAGATGAACTCTTGTGCTAGCACAATGAGGTATGTACAGGGATGAGAGCCACAGGATTATAAGGACTGCTGCCGTCAAGTACTAGCCTAAACCGATTCTGAAACAACAACTATACTTGATCTTATGTAACAGCCTGAATCATTTCATTGATAAGCATGCCAAGGAAACATTTATTTCTTGACGCTTAGCCGCTGAAGATACTGCTCATAAATGCAGCTGTGAAAGGGAATTTTCCCCCTTGCTCTAGGTAGAACAGGTAAAAAAAAATAACAGTTCTCAAGAAACCACTTCAGGAAAAAGCAAGTGTTTTAACAATTGACTCTTAGTGACAGCTATTAACAGAAGAGGATGTAAACACAAGCAAGGTCTTCTTACCTGCTGATTAAGAAATCCTGCCATCATATCCCTAGCCATGCAGGAAGGCTGAGCAACTAAACGGCAACACATGTTTCCATACAGGGGGAGCCAAAAAGAGGATTCCTCTGGGGGAAAAGTCCAGGCAAAAAACCAGACAAAAGACTTAGTTCCAAACGTTTGCCCTAAATATATAGTTTAGCCTTCTACATCCATTTTTACGTTAAGATCATGAATGTAAATAAGCATTTTTTATATCTAAAGAAAGCTATCTCATCCTGTAGGATTAGACTGAAACCAATTTTCAGTCTTCGGTAAGTTTTTTTTTTTAATTAACAACAACAAAAAAGAATTTCAAGTAAAAATTGAGATGTTCTGCAAGAACAAGTTGTTCTTACATAAAATATAGCACTAAATCTTATTTCACAGCTAGAAACATTTTGAAAGATAAATACATTGGCCATCTCATCCCAGCAGGATCCCCGAGCCCTCCCATTGTGGCGCACAGCTACATTTACACGAGCACTTTGCTTCAGATTGTTTTATTAAGGCTTAGAATTTGTATTGACTTCTGTCTTCAGCGCTGGAAGAGCATTTAGGATTCCAAGGAGTTTCTAATGAACTGCAACATCCCCCCTCGCTCAGCTCTGCTACGTAATAGGCTCTCTCTTCTGTAATTAAAAGCAGGTAATACAACGTTCCATTGACATGACTCTCTCTTCGGTCATGTTTTAGAAATGATTGTAATGAACCAACATATCCAGGTATGTCATTTCTCACCAGACTAAGTTATGTAAATTAATGACAGAAAAAGGAATTTGAAGAAGAAAGAGTATAAAGTACTAAATAAAGGCTTACAAATATCAAAGATACTCAGAATTATTCATCCAGCCCGCAAGAAACAAATGCCCCATAAATCTTCAAATCTGTACTTATTCAGAATTAATGAAGTGTAAAGAATGAAATTCTCTTTGAGGTCAAGTTTACCTAAGTAAAAGATAAAGTTCTCAGAAGCTACAGCGTCCCATGTCTTAAGTTAACAATTAGAGGGGGGCTTATGTGAGGGGTTATGCTTTCAGGAAATAATGGATGAAGTATCAAAACCTGTACTCGTGCTACTTAAAACATTACCTTCAGCTGCAGAGCAGTCAAAGTCCCTGTGTTAGCATCTAGGTTGACTGCTGCCAACTTGTGCTGTCCCAGAGCTGAAGTACAGCAACCAGCCTAAATTGCAAGCACACATGCTTATGTCCTGTGCTAAATCTGGGCCTGAAACAACCTAGCTGAACTGAAGCTATTTTTCTACTTTCCTTCTGACTACAGAGGAAAAAGCTGTTCTTCATTCTGATACCCTTCCTTGGTTGTAAGGAAGGGGAAATTATTTGTATATAGCTACAACTCACATAAGACCAAGATGCAAATGACAGAAAAAACTCCCAAAAGAATTAAATTTTCATCTGGACTTGAAATTTTACTCAACTTATAGTTTATTCAGCTGTGTACAGATGCCTGTTTTAGAGCCGTTAAATATTTTATTAAAGTTGTTCTATATTAAGAATCAAGAAAAATAATCTCTTTAAGCTCTTTAGTTTACAAGAGAGAGAAAAGCAAAATGTTACTGGTTTTTTATTTCCTTAAATTGGTACCATATGTACTTACCATTTCCTGTAATGGTAAGGTTGTGGGTCCTGAAATTGTCCTCAGCACTCTCCAGCCCCAAAGTGGTATACGCTAGCAAACTGTACTTTGCTCCACTAAATGTGAAAGAAAAGGCATGTTTAAGACATTTCTGCTTCACATTGCTCAGACAGTAATTAAAGAGAGCCTAGACATGCCCGAAATAACACATTTGGATACAAGGGAACACCAAGGTGCAAGGCACCAGATTGCCACCCCTCAACCTCCTCCCAACAGAACTCCCATATCTCTGGTTTTCCTTGTAAGCCAACCATGGTTGACCCGTGGTCTCTTCATCTGCTTCCTAAAGCCTTACCCTCCTGTATCAACCCATTGCAATTCCTCCAGTTCCCTCCCACCCCACAACCTCCAGGCCCTGCTGTCCAGGCCAACACCACGAGGTCCCATCAGGTGGCCTTTTCCATAGCCACCTCTCTTGAACCTGCCAGTCAGGAGACTTGAGTGGCCACTGCCTACAAGCTGGGCTCAAGATTACTGCTGAGCCAGTGATGGCCAAACCACGGTGTAAAGGCTGTGCTTTCCAACCATTTTGCACCCTGAGGAGGTTAAAAGCATCCCTCTTCTCTAGTCAGACACCAAGTACTTTCAATAGTTTCACAGCATTTATTCCTAGGCCTATATCAACTAGATTTGGTAATAGGTTCAAAAAATTGCTATAGTTAATAGAAAAACTGGTGACAAACTTTATCTGAAAATACAGGTTAAAAATTAAAAGCCTTTATACTGCTCCTCCATGTTGCTCTGCTCTTTTGCTTTGCTGGCGTAGACTGCACTTTATGAAACAGTTGTTCATATATGTATTTTTTAATAGTGTCTAATAGCTTGATTCTTTGCATGCAGAAATCGGTGCAGAAATCCTACAGTCAGTTTTGTAGCATAAAGGACTCTTTCACTTATTGTGCTTACAGGTTTCAGAATGTTATATCTTTGGTTTGGATTTTGCCTAGGGAAAAAAATCACATTTACAATTCAGCACAGTGCATGTGGAATGCAATTCTTGGAATAAACCAGTATAAATTTGGTACATGTTTAACCTTTTCCCCCAAATACTCTTCAGACCGAGTAACAGACTTACAGTCCAGCAACGCAGTAAGAATTCCACCTGGCAAATGGCAGTTTAAACAAAGTTCACAAGAAAACAAACCCCTCAAAAATCAGTAACTACTCTCCCTAACAGGATCTAGAATAAGATCCTTAAAATATCTTCAGTACAGCATAAGATAGCTCAGTGGTGTAAAAGGTGAGAAGACACTACTGAACTAACATCACTAAAAAATAGTTTTCTATCATAATATTTCTCAAATGTTATTTTTCCTCATAGCACAGCAGGAACACACGGTTTTAAAATCTTTGGCCCTGCAGAGGAACAAGGCCCTAGCCCTAACCCTAATGAAAGTGGAGGAGGAAAAGTAGCAAGTTTGTTAGCAGGGAGGTCTGTTACATATCTATCTCAAGGGAATAAAGAGAAAATTAAATACGATATAACATTCTGGGCGAAGAACCACTGCTGTGAAACGTTTCAAGAGGGCAATCTGCACAAAAACTCATCAGCATTTGTATATACTCCCCACAAGACAGTTCCCTAACAAAAGATTCTCCACTGATTATGTTTTGCCCTGCAGTTGAGCAATACATTACAATTCTATTTAAACTGTACCAAAAAGTTCAGTTTCTTCTCACAGATAAAACTTCTGTGCTGATTTTAAAGTTACTTTTTTTCTAAAGCATGACTAATTACCACAACAACCTTGCCAAAAAAAATAGCTACTTCACTTTTAAAATATGCTTCACAGTAACATTTTCGTTCTAAAATATAACAGTCATTCCTTTCAGCCAGCTGCAATATAATTCAGAAAAGTTTTATCTGCAAATATTTTTCAAATTTAACTGGCTAATCAGGATTGTTGACTACATTTGCCTCTACATTTCACAGAATTAGCTAACTGCCTTAAATGGCAGTTTCTTTGTATAACAAAGAATAACCTAACTGCTGCATCTCATTCAGTACTTTGCATATCTATAGTATTTTTCCATGTAATAACTTTATTCAAAAAAAAAAAAAAAAAATCGGCTCATCTCCATAACATGCCTGTGGCAAAGGCTCGTTCTTAAATCTGTTTACTGATCAAGAGACAGAGGCACCAAAGTTGCCACACAGACACTAGCGTGGGAAGGTGCAACTCTATCATCCTTTCTATCGATGCATATTAATGAATGCATCTCAGATTCCAGAATCTGTTCCTGAGTATTAATTCCAATGTTAGAAAACCCAATCTTAGTTCACTCATCCACGTATACAGAGTGGAGGATTTGTAAGTCAAAAAAGAAAAAAATCTAATATGTTCACCTTTCGATCTGATCTTAAATAATAGAAGGTAAAACCAAATGCAACCTTCAGGTACTAAAAGGAATCCAACCATAAAGTGAGGCCATTAGATTAGACTATGCACTTCTAGCAAAATCCCACTATGAATTTGCCAATTCAAACATAGGACACCAAAGCTGTGCCTCCTGCCCAGTGGAGGACAATACATAAAAGGCAATAAAAACAAGTCCATGTGTAGGTCAGTGCTGCAAGTGAATAAACATGCACTTCAGGGGGTCTCTCCAGTGATTTATCCAAATACAAACCTAGTTACTCTGAAATTCAATAGTATAACTGCACTAAACATTTTCCTTCTACGACAAATGTAAAAAGCAAAAAATAAAAAAATTAAAGCTAGAATAGAAAAATTAAACAGGCAGACTGTATAGAAATGAAAAGAGAGACAATTAATAGTAGAAAGAATATCTGTATAACTGAAGTTAACCAACCTAAGCAACCACTCAAAGCACTTTGTCACTAAGCTTTTGCAGAAAGTTACAAGGCTGACAGTTTCCTCACTAACCAGGGAGATTTCTGAGCCAAGGAGTTCAACACAGAGGGATCAGAGAGTTTTTTGGAAAACTGAGAACTTTGTCCCATGTGTGCTTTGAAAAGAAAAAGGCCTGTGCAAGTGAAATCTACAGAGAAAAGATGTTCCTATAATACAGAAAGTTCCCCTTTTTGTTGCAGTTTAATTTCACCTGCTGGACTGGTAAGATTCTCTGGGAATACTTGAAAGATCTCTTGTAAGCTTGCAATCTCTTCCCCTCTACAAGGGCTACATACCAAGGTCTTACTAACATAAATCCTAAGGGGAGCCTATAAGAAAAAATTAATTTATTTTCTGCCTATAATAACCCATTTCTTTCCAAGAATCTTTTTTACTTACCTAGCAAAGCCATCATTAAACACATTATTGTTCATTTAACGCTGTTAAGAATGTAACAGTCACCATGAGATGATTATTTACAGTAGAAACAACAAACTTTAAGATGGAAGAAAGCAAAATACAATTACAACTGAGAAACCAAAAGCAAAACCCAAGGGAGGAGGCAGCTGTTCAGATTGTCTACCAATGTTTCTTCCTTAAAAAACAGGCATTCTGTATTCAAGAGAATATGGCCAGCAAATAAGCTAGTGGTTATATCTGAAGCAAACTGTACCTAATGATAGTGTGTCATCGCCCAACTGGAGCTTGTGGAAAGCACAGCCACCTGAGATGATGCAGATTGAAAGATAGATTGTCATTAGGTGGAGCACACTGGAAAGTTAATGATAAAATTTGCTTCGCTCTGTGGGCAAGATCTCTTGGATGTGTATTTTTGATTGAAACAGTAATATCAGTATACAGCAATATCAGTTTGACAAAGACAGAATATGCTTGAACGTTTCCTTTTAAAATCCAGGCAAAGAGACTACACTGAAACTACACTCAACACCTGGCAAGAATTAGGCATTGATTCTTAAGTTTTCAGCCACCAAAAAAAAAAAAAAAAAAGTAATTCCTTGAAAAAAATTGCTTTCTTAAAAAAAAAAAAAAATCAATATTATTAGTATTTGCAATTTGGGTACTTGGCCTGCTTAAATACCAGCGAAATTAAAGTAGCTGGGAAATATTAGTAGGCAGTTAACTTCATTAAAAATGCATGAAAGACTTAAGAACGTTTTTAAAAGGGAACAGGTAAATTACTGGGAACAGCATTTATTTCTATGGACACTGAAAAACAGTAAGTCATTTTAAAACATTCTGTGCTAAAGTAAATTAAGAAAACTCCTGTTCAGCAGCTTGTAACTGTAAAGTGCCTTTGACTGGCCCCAGTTTTACTGAAAAGCCAGCAAGTGGGATGGCCCCCATGCACACAGCACACACCCCAGGAATAACAAACACCTCGGTCCGCTTCAGTAAGGGGAGAGTGTACAAGAGAGGTTTCTCCTGTCTATGTACCACACTTCTTTATTTCACACAACTTATATTTGACAGACAGGTAGATATGTGTAAAAGTTACAAGCAAAACTGGCTAGGTGCAAAAATAATATGGTGGAGGGAGTAAATGGGAAAGGGGGGGAAGAAGAGGTAGATGGACAGAGGGATAGACAGACTGATCACACAAGCTTGATTTCCTCCAGAGATCAAACTAAAAATATTACAGAGTTTGCAAATAGCATTGCATTTACGAGGTAGCTGTATAGCAGAAAGATAAAGCCTACTCATGTGTTTCAAGATCAGAACCAGGCCCCAAGGCTGAGTAACATGGTTGCAATTCACACCTACTTTCTCATTTCCTATTTAAAATGTAAATTTTTTTTCACTTGGGTAAGTACAGAAATAATCACTTTCTTGGCAATTTTCCAAACATGTACAATATATTTGGCACATTTCTATTTTTAAAATGATAAAACCAGATTATCAATATATATGGCTTACTGGATGACCGGGTCAGGGGGCAAAAGGGATTCAGTGCTGTCTTCTTCCAGCGCAGCTTTGAGTTTCTTCCCAGTAGCTTTGCTGAGGGATGTTTTAAGCTTCTTTGCTAGTTTCTTAGGAGTGTTTGTTACATATAAAGACTCCTCTGTACAGCAACTATACACTTCAACCTTCACCTGGAAATCTGGTCTTGCTTCATCACTGAAGGGGAGGAGGAGAAAATTTCAGAGCATTTGTTAACAAACCGAGTATTGCAGCCAAGGAATGCTGCTGCTACTACGTATATTAAATAACATATATTTCTAATCAAGGGAAGGAATGCCATCAGATTCAGGCGAAGACATGCATTAATATGGAATTAAAGACTAGAGTACACAGAAGTAACTTAGTGTTGAAGTCATGGGATGGATGTTATAATTAACCATAAACAATTGCAAACAGGAAATTCAACGTTTAGGTTAAAAGCCGGGAAAAAAAATGGTGTTATGGAAATACACAGGCAAGACATTCAAACACACTTAAATCTGCCCTCTACTGTTACGCAAAAAATCACATGATTGAAAACCTATCCATGCCTATGGTTCTAAAACAGATTGAACTGTTTTAAAGGTATCTTAGTTGCACCCCATCCCCTTCACATTACTGAAAAAAAAAACCTTATCTCACTTAGAATCAACAAAATTTGCCATTCATAGCTTAACTACCTACTGCTGCATTCTTCTGTCCACAGCCTATGCTTTCTCTGTTTTCAGTTTCACCAATTCTCATGTTCTCAAGCTTAGTCATCAAACCAGAAGCCTAACCTCGTCTTTCAGGTACAAATCATGTCATTACACACATGCCCATAACGAAATCATCCCAAAGGCTTTTCTAAAAAGTCATTCTTTGTCTCAGGGGACACAAGGCAAATTAGAGTAACTTTTGTGCTTTTGTCGCAGTATATCACAGAAAATTATAATGGTCAAGTCTCATATCTTTGAAGAAGCGGATTTAAATCTTTGCCCCCACTATTAGCTTGAACAGGTGTTTAAGAGAGTTTAAAATCAGATTTAAAGATCCACTCTCTCAACCACTCAGTTTTCAGGAGCTTGATTTCAAGTTTTCTGTAGTTCTAGCTGTCCAGTCAGTCTTCCTTAGGAGACTGAATCTAAATTGCAAATATAAAAAATAAAGCAGGGGGGTGGGGGAAATGAAGTGCCTCTCAGGACTGTTAAAAATTATAAAGGAACAAAAAAGTACATAAGAACACCCTTCTACTCTTTTCCAGGTTACTTTTAAAGATAAGTGAACAATTTCCTGTCTAGTATTCTTCAGCTGTAAGGACTGTTGCTGTAGCATATGCTCATATAGGTGTAACAAAGCATGAGGTGTTGAAAAGAAAGTCTGGTTTTAAGGGAACTGTGACTGAGAGGAACATCAAAAGAGACCATAGCCTGCTGTACAGAATAATAAACACTGGGTGCAACATTCATGTCTATACATTTATAATACTTTCAGGTTTTAGTATTAATTTAATTCTGTCCTAGAGGTACAAGCTTGTTTTTCTCTTTATATAAAGAAAAAATGCTTCAGCATGGCAAAAATGAAAAGTACAATTCAAGTAGCACATCTACAGCTAGCATCGTTTTGTACATAAAAACCAACCTGCCAGAGGTGGGGATCCACCATCCACTGAAATTAACAGGACCTCTATTGATTCCTTTGGCTGAAATCCACTAAATTTTTTTGTGGGCAACCTTACTCATAATCATATCCAATTTCAAAAGAAAACAGCAATATTTGCACTTCATTCAACAGAAATAAATTATACTCACAATATGGTTACATTTTCAAAACAGATATCTGTTATTGCTTTATCCACGATAGCCACCTCTGTGTCAAAAACCTCAGCTCCCATTCTGAACAAACAAAAAACTGCATAGCGCTGTGATTCTGAAGAGAGCCAAAGAAATGTTTTATTAGCCATATTACACATCACAATACTAAATGTTTCCAGTAGACAAAAGTAGAAGAAATGGTAATTTGGACCTCTAAGGAATTGCCCTGAAAGTATTCCCACCATAAATTTTATATCATAGGATTATATGATAATTGAACTATCAAAGTTGCTGTTATAGGTCGAACAACATTCACAGAGGGAAGAATTCCTACCCCTGCTCTACTTTTTTTTTTCTCCAATAATCAGGGGTAGTTTGCGATAGCAACTTCAGAAATGTTAGTAAAAATGCAATTTTGTTTAATAAATTGATTTTAAGAAAAAAACCCAAATATTTGATCCAAAGCCCATCTCATTTTATGAATGTACTATATAGGATTAGACTATTTTGCCATGCTTAGCCTCTCTGACCCCATTGAAAATCAAAGTGAAATCAATGCCAGGTGACAGCTGGAACAGATTTAGGGTTAATCTCCATGACACAGCAAAATGCATGTACTTGAAGACTATCCAATAATCCACTCAACACCAACAGACAACTTTCATTTAAAATTTCTCACTGGAAACAGCCTCCAATATACTCTCTCAAGTGTCGACAAGACATGGAACAACATGTTTAATGAGAATTTTCTCAGCTATCCATTTAATAACAACACTTTTCTGTTACTACCTCTGGAATTTCTCCTCAGAAGGACTTCTTAGAGACTGGGGTTTAAATATACAGAACTACAGGACTTTGAACTAACTCAGCTTGCTACAACCAACAAAGGCAAGTTAAGAGCAGCTACGCAACAAACAGAGTAAATTACGGACCTACTGAAAGGTCAAAGAAGGGATTGAAATGAGTATGGACTTCCCCGTCCAGTTTAAATTTACAGGCATAAGCAATGGCTTATCACAGTAGTTCATTACATGTTACATACTTTCTTTATTGCTGAAGTGATCAGAGCCTTTCCACATTAATGGTATTCGAATATCTGAAGGGAAGAAAAAAGTAGGGAAATTATGTTATGGCCAATACTGTAGATCTGTGATCAAAACAAATTACAAAAAGTTTCTTGTTTCTTTTCCTAATGCTCTGGAGGTAATGGGACCTTCTACCCAATGAACAGCGTAACTATTTAAATTTTATTATCCAGCTCAAAAGAAAATTCATCAATTAGTTCAATTTGAAGCGTCATTTTCTTTTATAAATTATTCTAGGATAAAGAATGCTTTAACTCTCAGTTGAAAGGACCTGAAGTAACATTTCAGAGTGGCTGTGTAACGTAGTTCCGAGAGGTATTCTCAGAACTCAGAGGCTGAGCCCATTATTATGCACAGATGTAAACCAAAACTCTGCTTGTGCTAGAAACCACTCATCCAACTGCTAGAAGAAAAACTTCCTGTTTTAATGGAAATGACTGGGATACTTATACTGCAAAGACTTAAGTCTTGTTTTGCTAACCACAGAGAAAATATCACTTGTAATCATATTCCCAGTTAGAATTGTCTTAGCTGGCATAAAAAGAGTTTAGAAATTTTTTTTTTTTTTAACCTCAAAAATATCCTTCTGCATCAGAACCATAGTAGAGAGGCAATTACAGAACTATTACGTTAAGTCATGTCTATCATTTTAATATTAGGAGAGTATTGTCTTCAACAAATTTTCCAGTTTATCTACTCAATCCAACACAGTTCTGAGTATCATTTGCCTCCAGTTTCAAGGACTTAAGATTAGACGTAATGTTTTTTATTAGTCCCTTGTTAAAAGACAAAGGCAGTGGGCGCTTCATAAATCCAAAGTTGGTTTAAGTACAACACTGCTGTTTAAAAGTATATGCAATATATTAAGTGACACATGATGGCAGCAGTGAACAGCACTAGCTCAATTATCTTTTGATAAATATCTTCAGTGTTATTATAAAGCAGCATTGCTGACTCCAGTGTTGATCTTCATATGAGGCTGATGGAAAAATCCACACATAGTATGATAAGGTGCAAATAAGTAGTGGTATTTTGGCAACAGATCGTCATGCATTCCTACAGGGTTTTTTACCCACAAAACTTGTTGATTTAAGTGAAACCACATATAGTCACTCTGTTTCATTAGTTATATTAAATAAAAAATTTAAATTTAAGTTAATTTTTATTGTATTATGGCACATCTTATTATACATGCTATTTCAATTTTGAAATTTGCAAATTCATCTATTTAAGTGTTCTTTATAACTAATGAAGTTTCAACAGTGAACTGCCAGTATATAGCTGGCACTAGACTACCCACAACTTCCTAAAAATCAGTAGGTCACCACATTCTGAAACTGCCTCTCACTTCTAAAGATGCATTTGCATAGTAGACATTCCTAAAAATAGTTTTTTAAAATAAGGAAATAGAAACAGTTTCGTAAAAACAGTTACAAAAGTCTCTCCCAAACTTTAAAAAAATTTACATATTTATCTCTGTCAGAGACAAAGCACAGAAAGTTTCTAAAAGACCAAGGTATTAAATATACATAAATATGTGAAAACAGAGTTTGCAACATTTAAAGATGAAAAAAAGGCTTTTATTGTAACTCTAAATGACAATTCTAATGCGCTCAATACGTCTTGTTAACAATTAGAGTACTAGATTAAAGATTACTTCTGCATGCCACATTCAATATCACGCTGGCTGAAAAATTTACACCTTAGTCAGAAAATCATCAGGATATAGATAGTCAATCGCTTGAACAAGTTTAACATGATACTTGTAAATCAGTTTTCAATTCATTCTTGGATTGAAAGACCTGCCATTTATCAAAAACAAAGATCAATTTTCACACACCTTAATTTCAGTTACCATTAGCTGTAAATCCATGTGCATTCAAATTGGATATATTCAAGCACTACAATTAATCAGATTTAAAGCCAATGATTCCTTAATAAAATTAGTTTAAATTTTGATTACGCTTTTTGATCAACATTTAATGCATTGTCTTCTGACAAAAGAATTGAGAAGATAACATGAATTACATTATTTATTCACACACATGGGGGGGATAAAAAGTAAAAATAATAGAAGTGTGAAAATCTGTGGATTAAGGAATGCGCTCCCCACACAGTATCTGGCATGCAGTTGCTTTCTGTAGGAGTATACTTCTCAGTACTCCTGCATAGCTGTTCCTGAACTTTTGGTGTTGGCCACATGATCGCACTTTTTTTTGGTAATAGTCTAAGCTTCTGGCATGTACTAACCATATGATACACTAATATATTTATAAGTGGATGGATTACTTTCCCCTAAAAAAATCTGTTCCGTATCTTCAATTCTTAAATTACATGCCCACTTGTATTACATGGGCTACCACTCACTCCTCATTTCCAACCCTTCCCAGACAATTCAGTCACGACATCTCCTGATTCACACTGCCTGTATTTGCAACTGCATTCTCAACAAGGCACATGTGCCTCCCAAACACGCAGGGCGACTATAGCTGCAAATCCACTGAAGGTTGGCATACAAGAGAGAAGAAATGTGACATGCCCAATGTGCTACACAAGGACTGGGAAATACAGGGCAAGAAGAACAATGGGACATTAAGGATGTGATGATACTCAAGCTGCAGAAGCAGACAGGACCTGATCTGGCATGCTAAATGGACACAGGGTAATGGCTCAGAGGACAACGCAAGGAGGAACCCGGGAGGCATGTATTAATGTCATCTCAGGATCTCCCAATAATGCATCTTGTCCAGAGGCTCCTGCCCTTGCCAAGCACAAACAAGCCTGTCCCCACAATTACTTCTCATGTACCCCAGTTCTCTGCTTCTCAGGCACACAGTGGAAAATAACGAGTTAATAACAGATGATCTATAGAAAGCATAAATCTCTCAGCAGAGGCCAAGAAGAACATTTAGGCTTTCCTGCTGTAAACTGGACCTGGCTAGGCTTCCTGACATGAGTATCTGAAGAGGGGCGAGGCATGGCAGCATCCCAGCTCTCACAGACTTGAGTTCACCATGAGGGAGTTGATGCCTCTTCATCTTCTTCGCCTCGATCTATGCCATACTTCCAAGAATGATAACCTCTAGTTTGAGAACCACTATGTTAGTAACAGGACAGGATCATTAACAGATGGCACATAACAGGAAGTGGTGTATTTCACCCTTCTATTCTCTTGTCCCATCAAAAGAAACTAGCTAAATGTTTCATATTCTAAACAAATTTTTCATGAGAGTCCTTACACAATTCTGATTTTTCTAAAGATAACAAGTGTATTATATGATCCTAAAGTCTTCACTGCAGATAATTCTATGAATCTGACGAAAGGTGCAACCACAGCACAGACAGGCAAACAGATGCTTTCATCCAACTACCATAAGGAGGAAAGACAGATACACATTCTGCAAACAGCTGTGCTGGCAGGAAACATTACTGAACCATGTGCTCATCACCCTTCTACTAGAAGCGTACGACTTAAAAGCACAAGTCCCCTTGAAGCACAAGAGGATTTATGCCCCTGAATCACACACAGAACACTTTAAAAATACCATCTTGTTTGTACAATTTGTATTGCAAGTTACTGTCCAGCCAACTAGCTCCTATAATTGACTACCCAGCCGCTTACCTGATATAGCAACCTTTGCTCTGCATGCCACCCGGTCTTTTGTCCCGTTTTCTGAAGACCTGCCAAAAAGAAGGAAAGAAAAATGAGGTTCGAGATCTGTGCATTTAGACTTCTAAAACTCAACCCTTTAAACATTAAAAAGCGTTGGGGTTTTCATATTATAGCTCATTTCAAATGTCTTTCTTTAAAGTTAAATTTGGTATCTCTGGTTTAAGATATGAGTCATTAGATTCTTGAGGATAATCTGGAAGGAAGGTACACCATCAATTTTCTTAATTCCCTAGAAGATTTTACTCCAAAGCTTATTTAACCTGGATATTAAAAGACAAGTAGATTCATCTTCCTTGTCTTTTCCAGTGCCAACAGAGTCAAATACATTATCAACTTTTCCCTTCTGTACACATCAATGAATAAGCAACTTAATTTATCAGTTCTGTTATTGCTTAAGAGTTGCCTCCTTCTCTATTAATAGAGATCAATTACAAAGTGTTGCATTGTTAATATTGTGATTTTATATGCAGGCAGTTTGCTAAGTAGCCAGAGTGTAGAACTCAAGGTCGACCTTAAATTGAATCAAAACAATCTGTAAATAATGAGTATCAATACAGCGCTCTCCTATCTGCCACTGCTCCTGACTTCTCACCAAATAAAGTGAAATGAAAATCTCTAGCTGCTACCAATACCCTGACTTCTAGAGGCAGTTACAATATCTTCACAACCCTCAGATTATGGACCCACGTCACAAGAAACAGGGACAAAATTCACTTAAAACCCTAGAATTTTCTCTCTCAGCCATCATCATTTTAGCTGGATTAAGCTTTAACCAAATTCCAATCTTGAGCAAATACTGAAAGAACTACAAATGCATTGTCAACTATCAAAGATATGATTTAAATGGTAGAGAAATAACTCTATACACACATGTCTTGCGACCTCAAGATCATGTGATCGTGTGATCTCAATGACCTCACAGGGTCCTTTGAATTGTCACTGAAGACAGAACTCTAAGCAATGCACGAGAGGCACAAATCAGGTAAACAATACTGCTGACTATGATTGTAAGAAAACAATACAGCTGTTCAGCTATACCTCCAAGTACCTCTGCCCTGTCCGAGACATGTGCCATCACCGTTCTGTACTCACTAACATCAGACCAGGACTTGATAACATCAGCATACTCAATATTATTGCATCATTAAAACATAAATAAAAGATAAATCACTATAAAGCTCTTCATCTTAGTAGGAAAAAGCAATACAACTGCAGTAATTGCAGAGTACCACAAGTTAGAAGTGTTAGCTTTCAAAATCAGCTGTCACGATAATAGTTGATGTAGTCAGAAAATGCAATTCTTTCCTTCAGTGAATTTCTCCTATAAGACCAGATTTCTGAAAGCAAAAAGTAACAGGGCTGTTCCTATAGATAGAATTAACTGGAGCTAAGCATGTACTCACAGAGCTTCTATGCTAAATTGCAATATAATATTTCATTAAAGGAATAACCTGAGAGCAACAGTGTCTCTGCACCAGGATTCTCAACATTGCACCCAAAATATATTCCATTAGGCAAAAAATTATAACATTATTCAAATAAACCATGTATACTTTAGTTCATTCAAGAGTTATAACATGAGAAAATTTTCAACTGAACTGATTTTTCTTCATATTTTTATTGTTGTGGTTTTTTATTACTTTGCTGTAGTAAACAAAAATGGCCAGCAGAGGGTATCAATTAACCATGATGATTCCATCATTAAAGGGACCTTAATAACAATAGAGAGAATGAAAAGTAGAAATAGGTGTATTCTGATTCGGGTAGTTTTGTTTTGTTCCTTCAGACTTGTTTAGGTATCTTTTCATATGTTAAGGTAATCAAGAAAATATGTCTATTATGTTACCTTGTATTCAGATGCCAAATTCTAGTTTAATGTCAGCAATAAAATCTACCCAGAAAAATATGACTTGTATTTAATTTCTTAAAGTAAAAAGAAGACATTGGACTGTTTCTGTAAAGTAATGTATGTTTGTATGGGGGAAGACAGAAGGAAGGGTTTAAGTCTGCTTTCCTAGACAGGCTGATAAGAATTCACATAAGCAAAAGCCTGATTCATAATGCTCTGTTTGAATTTGAGCTGCTACTCACTGCTCTTCAGTTCTGCACGAGACTAGCTCTTCTTTTTGGTTCCGTAGCTCTGTCCTGTACGCAAGTATACGAGCATTGCAAACCATCAGGTTTTTAACTGCTTGCAAAAGTTGGTCTTTCTGTGTGCTCACTGCAAGTAGCTTACAGATGCCTTCTCGCATGCGGATTTCAAAGTCAATCTTCTCCCGGATGTCGCATTCCTAGATATGCAAAAAACAAAGGACCAAACAAAAATCCAACAAATTATATCCTGAATTTTTAACAAGCTCTACTTATTTCGCAGTTGGCATACAAACCCCTACCTTTAATAATATGCAGCCATTGCAACGGTTACTAAATGTAAAATGACAGTTCTCTTTTCAGGAACAGAAGAGTAAAACACAGGATGTAACAGATTCACTATACCTACTAAACATGCAAATTCCAAAACAGGGAGTGACATTAACATTAACTCACCATAGCATCTGAAAATTACTAGAAATTTATGTGCCTCAATGAGTCATTCATAGGATAATAATGTATGGTCCCCCTCATATGGTCATCGAGAGGCCTAACTGAACAAAGCTTATAAATTAACATTCCACTTTTTACAGTGATCCTATGTGAAATAAACTCTTAATTCAGGAAAAAATATTTTAAATCAGAAACTCAGTCTCATTACTTCTTTGGCCATCTTGAAAAGGGTTAAAAAAAATGTGTTTTTTTCACTTGCAGTTGATACAAAATTCAGGTAACACCACAATGAAGAAAAGGATACTATCCCAATACTTGACTGTTCCAGGCTGCGAACAGAAAGTCGCACAGCTGTGGTAGCTTCAGTACTACAGGAGGACGACGCCTTGCCCGATGGCACAGCCATGCACACGTTTCACTCAAAAGCATGAAATAAGATAGACTTGCCTGACAAGGTACCAGGGTTCTGCATCACTGTTTTTTTGAAGGAGTGGGGTTTTTTAAGGTATTATAAAAACTTCTGGGAAGTCAACTTTTTCCTACCTACTTTCAGAGAAAACAAACATTCATAAGCATGCGTTATTCCTCACTTGCCACTTCAAAGAGGTCAATCCACACCAAGCCAGCAGATAATTAAGGTGAAGGATCACAGTCTGCTGACTCCCAAAGGTGTGATAGATGCCACTGATGACTCTGATACACATTTCCTTCTTACATGGCCATCCCTGGCCAAACCAAGTAATTCTGACTGATAAAAAAGTATTGCAAGGTTACATTGCAAATACATTACAAGTCAGCCACAGGTGAAGCTTTTTTAACATCGAGCAAGAGCATCCCAACTACCTCTGAAATTAAAAGCATTGTGTCAGTTTTCAGTTTTCTAGTGCATCTGAACTCATAGAATCATAGAATGTTTTGGGTTGGAAGGGACCCCTAGAGGTCACCTAGTCTAACCCCCGTTACAACAAATGCTTTGGGGATGGATCTATAAGCAATTGACTGAAACTCATGGTACAATAACTTGAATTTACAAGTTCAGTATTTCAGCTGGCAGAAAAGTACCAGCAATTGCTCTCCCTCAAGCCTCTAATCAGGATAGAAATAAGAGGGAGCTAATTTCCCCACAACTCAAGTATCTGAGAAATCCAGAACCCACGGAAGGGGTAATGCAGACAATTTTCTCCTTTACTTGGGACTCACTCTGTCATTAGCCACCTTTGACATGAGAAAGCGGCCCTTTATAGCAGTCACAAGAGGCAGAGGAAGCTCACCACATAGTCACCACCCACTCCCTCCCAACCTTGCTGGAGTGGGTTTCATCATTTTTGAAGGCCTGATGCCATAATGTAAAGATGCATAATGATTCAGCTGCTGTTCCATCTGCTCAGAGCGATTCTCCTTCCAAACCCTTTGTTACCCTGAAGGAAAAGTAGCTCCGGTCCATCAGCTGCACTCCGCACCAGCACAGCAACATGCTCAAGTTGTACTACTCTACTACACGGCATCTGAAACGGAGCTGATTCCCAGCCACCTCAGAACACTATTATAAAAACCCAGAGGCTATCAGGTCCCTTCAGCGGTGTAAGCCTCTGTTCCATTTCCCACCTCTTCTGTCAATAGACATTGACTTCATTCCTGTTAAAATGGGACCCAGAGCCATACAGAAGCTTCTTTTGCCCTACATCAAGAGCCAGCAAGTCGCTAAGCCCACATACACAAACACAGGTTCTCATAATAAAGGAGGGGAGTTTCTCCCCCAAGATGATAAAGACCTCAGGTTTGTGTAACCAGGCAAAGCAGGACACATTACACGTTCTACTGAATTTGTCAGTGTTTAATGCCACGAAGTCACATTGTGAGAATGCAGATGATGACTAGAAACCACCATGAAGCAGGACACTAATAAAGTACAGAGGACTCTCCGGAAACTAAGAACCCTCAATCTGAGACCCCATGAGAAATGTTTGGGACATGCAGGGGTTACTATGACACCAGCAGGTTGTTAGGTGGTGAACAGCTCCCAAAGCTCACATCAGAGATGTTCTGCATGGAAGTTCTGCTGGTATTCCCTACGGTCAATATACAAAGGCCTGGGACCCAGTATGGCACCAACAGACTAGCCCAGTTTCCCCCCTCATGCATTTGCTATCCAAATTTTCAACCCCAACCAGTGCAGGATAAAGCAGTGCACCAACACCTCTGCACCCTCAGCACCTGCTTCTCTATCCATGCTTTTTCTCAGCTCTCATCCCTGAAGGAAAGGTGAAGCAAACAGCTTTCATCCATCTTCTTTTATTCCGAGTCAAATTTTACATGGCTATGAAAAGCTAAGCAAGGCCCACAGCTGCCCCTAAGAAGCAATTACTCATTCTTTGAGCCTAAACTAATACATCAGCTGTTACAAAGCTGAATTTGATCTCAGAAGAGTGAAGGAATACTTGCCCCTAACACTTCCCAGAGTAACAGGCCTCCGCACTGACGCAGCGCAGACCGCAGCTCCTCTCCAGGTCTATCACCCGGTACATAACTATGGTGAGCAAATAAACTCTTCTAGTTTGGGGCATCGGCATGTATCAGAACCGCGACTTTCAGAACTACACAGAGGATTTAGTCCATGCTACATCTCAGCCAGGCTCACATAAAATATTCCGGAGTAGCATTAAATGGTCGTTGGGCCAGAGCTTAAATAATTGCACCACATAAATCTCATCCAAAGGAATGACTTAGCAGCCCGATTTGGAACATATGAAGTTCTTCATGCCTACAAAAAAAAAAAAATTGGTCAGCTTTCCCCCCCACCCCCTTCAGTTCCTTCTAAAAATACGAGCACACCATCTGGACTTGGTGGAATGACACAGCAGTGGTTTGCCATATGCTGTCTACTAACGCACCGTTTCCCTCCCGGTCTCCATCCTTCCCCTACCAGTGGGGGGGTCACCCAGACAAGGTTACCAACAGCCCATCCAGGCTTTCAGCCCCATACACCTGAATTTGCCAAAGCAATACTTTTTCTGAAAGAGTCTTTGTATTCCCCACTTTAGTATACCAAGAATACAAGAAATTTTAAGTGATGTCTAGTTTTACACAGGTGATGGAGTTACAAAACAAAATAATACGGATTCTGCTGAAGGCAGGACAAGTTGAAATATTACTTAACTGATTTCTTAAATACAGGCTTTCGGAATCTTATTCCAAGGTACGCTTTTGATTTATTACCACAAAGGCTTAAACCTAAACCCCACAGGCCTACTAATTTAAAACAAGCACGGAGTCAGGCACCGAGTATTCTTCTAAAACAGAGGCTGCGAAGCCAGGGTAGCAGCTTGGGGGCTTTTCTAGGCTGACACA
>NW_009259424.1:2975900-2983810 GCF_000687185.1 Egretta garzetta | reverse complement strand
GACGCGCGGGTTGTGAACCGCCGTCACGGGGGCTGGCGTCACGGCTGTGCAGAGAAATTTGCAGCCTGAGCTGTGATTGACAGCATTAACACCTCCGTCCTATCCGGCCAGAATAGCGAGTGCCGGACAGCAAAGTCCTAGGCAACGCCGCTCTCGGCTCCCTGTTTCTTCCATCCCCGTTAATTTACTTTTCTGAAATCTCATCAACCGGATCTTTCTGATCAACCGGATCTCTGTGATCAGTGTTCTTCAGACGAGCTGGAAGGAGAAGGCTTCTCGCCGCTTCTCCGACGGCCGTTCGGCGCGCAGCCACCGCTGCTCTGAAGCAAGCCATGAATTTTTTACCGTGTTCTTGGGTTTTCCGCCGTTCGTTTAATTACGCATCTTTAATATGGTGGTACTTCAGCAGCGGTGCTGGTGGCATGCACTGTGAAAACTATATTATACGATCATATATTAAAAGTGCGTTAATTATTCATGGGATGGACTGGAGAGGAATGGGAGCCACCTCTCTCTCCCGCTGCCGGTTTTGCAGCTCTGGTTGTCTCCAGTAGAGGCAACAAATGAGCCAAAACGGTGGCTCCCACCCACCCCTCGTCCCTCATTTCTCGGCTTTCCTCTCTGGATTCCTCCTCGGCGGGCAACGGTCACAAGCGTGGATCCTCGCTGCTTCGCGCACGGTTGTCAACGTTTGCGAGAAGCAAAATGCGCTGGAACGAGTGAGAGAGTGTTGCTAACAGCTTTCTACAGAAGACAGGAATCTCCTGGCTAACATATGCCTATTTGAAATATAAGAAAATGCAGTTAGAAGGGAAAATCTGAAAAGCCTCGTTGGTTATCAGGATTTCACATAGGTGCTTGGGCAGCTCTGTTTGCCCCCTGACATTTGCAACTGGGTCACAAACGCAAAGGGCTAGCCTTCAAGAAAAATCATGAACTTCTGGACCAAAGGTATGCATTCCTTGGTGGAAGGCAGAGGACAGGGAGCTCTGCTTCCCTCCAAAGTGTTCAGGTCTCACCTCGAGGCAGAGACAGCAGCAGTGGCTGTTCAGCAGTTCCTGTCTCTGTCTTGGGCCACATTCCTGAGGGTAAGGAGGCATTCAGATATTTGTGAAATACCTTCACACCATCCTGAAGTCTTCTGCATACCATTGGCAGGATGCATGCCACAACTGGGAAGCCCTACCCTAGGTTATATCCTTATAGACACTACTTTTTTCCCCATTTTTAGATACTCCCCCCTGTTCTCCAGCTACTGCAACTTTCTCCAAAGATGTCTTTCTGCACTACATCCAGTAGAGAAATCCCATCAGGGAGCCAAAAGGCTTTTGCTTAACCAAGGTATGATCCTTACAAGCTGCGTATGGACAGCCAGGATATCTAAGAGTGGGCTTGAGGGAGATTGAAAGGAAAGTCTCTATGTAATCCTGGTTCTTCACGCATCCCAGCAGGACCCTCACCTTTCAGGATTTAAGACATGTCAAGAGAGACCCCTCAAAAGAGGGGAGAACACGAGATGCCAAATCAGAGTGCCCTTTTGCTTCGTGGTAAGGCTTATCTCTTAAAATGCGGTCTGGCCTCTCCTGAATCAGTCAGGGATGGGATTTGAGCCTCAAAAATCTCCAAGTAATTTTCTGGGCTACAGAGGAAAACTAGAAACAGGAACATGTCATGGAGAGACCGTTCCTGGAATTGAAACCAAACAAGTTCAAGTCTCAAGGTAACTGAACCGTGTTATTGTTGAATCAACACTTGACCAAAGTAAGTGAGGAGGAGCTCCACACCCAACAAATATCAGTGGCTGAAACCCTGTGATGAGTTTTATGTAAACTATGGGAGCAGCTGGAAATGACAGCCTTACCATAGAGATAAACAAATAAGGAAAGAATTGCTGTAGTTCTGCCTTACCAAAACTCACTCACCAACTCACAAGACAGCATACTACCACAGAAAACTAATACAACGTGTAAAAACAACATGCTGAAACACTTTCCCCCCAGCATCATCCCAAGCAGCTCAGCACTCCAGGTTAGACTCTAGAACAAACCCACTGGTTCAAGTTTTCCAGAAATGCTGCCTACAAGACTACCGAGAACAGCGCTCTCAGGTGTGCACCAGAAGGGTTTTGTCAAAAGCCAGGGCGGCTACATGGATGCAATAAAAATCACTGCAAAGGGACAAGTTATGCCCCAACCTATTTCAGGCAATCAGCATCTCTAAAACCATTTTTGCTGGTGGTGTAGACAGCTCCCAGGAGTCTGTGGCAGCTTTCCAAGAATTTTAGATGCTAATTAGCATGGTTTTGCAGTACAGTCTGTTCAGCAAATCCTAGTCTTAATAAGTCCCAAAATTTGACTACTAATAGTGTAAAGAGCCCGTGCCTGCAGCCCTCACACGTTCCTACTGACATTGACTTGAATTGGAACCCTTAAGAAATCAGTGGGAGTTAAATGTGTAGGACTCAGCCCTAATTAACACGAATAGCATCTTCTCAAGCTCAGCGCGTATCTGCTCTTGAGCTGGTTCAAATGCCTGGTTTTCCGCTACATTAGAAACATGTTTCTGCAAAGTCTGGCTTTTCATGCTCTCGCACCTGCTTCTGCTTTGGTCCTCCTTTGCATTCACTTCCTAGAGACGTTTGGTTTTTTTCTTTATAAAATCAACCTTCATAATTCAGTTGATCTGTCAGATGCTTGATTAAAAGATTAAACATTTCACCAAACTTTTAGTCCTTTCTCTTAAGGGAACACGAGACCGAGGCTTTAAAGGGCATTTCTGCAGGTGGTGTACGAGGCGAGATGTTCTTTCCACACTCCAGGCCTAACTCCAGCTACGCTGTCCTGCTGTTGCAGTGCACATACTAACTTGAAATTAAGAAGGCTTTATGCCACCTATATTATCCAGAGGTTGGGGATTCAGCTAGCAACTATTCTGCTCCCTAATTTAAGAGTAAACCCAGCAGACAGCAACAATAAAAAAGGAAGCATTTACCACGTTTTCTTCTCCAGACAAGCCTCCACTGCAGGGCAAAGAAACCCAAGGCACAACCTACAAAACAAGGAAAATCCTGCGCAGTCACTGCTGTGCTAATGCAGAAAAGCCAGAGGGGGGTAGGGTGAATTAAACAGGGGATCTATATCCTGCCTTCTGGGGTTTCTTAAGTGAACCATTTTTTTCAGATGAATCACACCTTCACACCATCCTTTTATTTGCCACTCCATTTGCATTGCAAAGCATCTGGCTTCCTTCTAGTATTAAGGAAACTGGATAGCAGAGGAAAGATCATTGTCTATCTAAATCACTCTTCTGCTTGAGTGTTATATCAGCATATTATTTTAAATGTTAGGCCCATCATTTTGGTTTAGCAGGTACAAAATGTCTACACCTACTCTTGACAGCACTGCAATATTTTTCTTAATTTCTTAGTTCCCACAGCTTGCTACACCTACTCCTTGAATATCATCAGTGTGCCAGTAGAAATCTATTCAATCCCTGTTCAGATTTATCCTAAATGGAAATATATGAAGATTTGTACTGGACGCATGGAAAAGAGTTTGCAAGGCTTTTTATAACTGACTTCTACTTATTTAATTTTAAACTGAAAAGCAAACTGTCACCATTGATTGCCACTGACTTTGATTACCATGACATATGACCATTACAGATTGGTGAAACAAGCAGAGACTCTGGAATTTAGGGTGTTTACCTGAATGCCTACTGAAGCCAGGGCTAAGTTAAAAGGCAAAATTATTAGCCTCAGTAACTCATTTCTTCACTTCAGCCTGCTTTGGTCAGTTGAAGCCTTTCTGTTCACTTAGCTGGGCAGAAGGTCATCATGTGGCCCTACAAAATAAATTAAATATGGGTACCTAACTTACTGCCATGTGCTTCTGCTTCAGTTTTGATTGGATAAGGTGAAAATTGATCATCTGGACAACAACAGTCAGCTAAAGCCTAACCCTATCAAGGAGAAAGAAATGGCTCCATTGTAGGCTCCATTTTACCTAAGTGAGCAGTGTGAAGTAGGTATCTTCTCTAAGGTAGTCGTGGAGTCAGTCATTGAAGAAGTCATCCTGAAACGTGCAGGTGCCTAAATTAGCTAGGATGCATCATCCTCACCTTTCTCTGACAATGAGGCACAGAGGCCAGAAGAGCTTAGAGTAAACTCTTATTATTTCAGGTGTTCTCAGATTAATTTTACCCTGAGAGCTTGCTCATCTTCTGCTCAAGGTTTTTTAGTGTTCTGCAGTCCTCCTTCAACTGCTCTAGTGCTCCAGATGGCACCGGGGCCACATCTCTGTGCAATGCCATCAACAAAACATTGATACCAGGGCCTATCTTGTTGATTGTGTATTCCTGTAGGATTTCTAAAAGAAACTGTAAAAGGCTGAAAAAGCACAAGGAATTGTTTTTCCCTTTTTCTAGGTAAGAGTCCAGAAACTGGCTCCTCCCAGTACTCCTGATGTCAATCCCATCCTGAAATGCCTCCAGATTAAATTACTGTAGCCTCTTTAAATCACCATATATGAGATAAATGCACTCAAAATACTTTTCATAACAGAAATAGTAAGTTACAAAAGATCCACCCCCATGTGAATTTGGAAAACAGTTTCTGAGATCAAACCTGAAAACCTTAAAAATCAAATTAAACAGTGCATGACTTCAAACTGCAGTTTGATGATCCTCTATGCCTTAAAGTTGCTCATGCACAAGACAAGTTATGAAGTGTAGTTAACTGAGGTAGACCAGTCACATGGATTCCTTGGTTTCTGCCTGGGAGAGCAGGGCCACTGGTTTTGAAGCCAATTCACATGTGGTCCCCCGCGTAAGTACAGAATCAACCCCATCAGAAGCATCCTGTTGGACGAGAATCCCCACAGGTGATTGACAGCTTCAATAGAAGCCTTCCTCCAGCTGAGAAGACACTTAATACGGACACCCAGTGTCTAACAAAACATGACTTATGCAGCCTTTCCCTAAGTATAGAAATTTATATGGTCTCTCTTTTCTATGTGACTTCCTATCTCCACAGCAGTTGAAGGAATGAAATTATCTTTAATTCCTTTTAATGTCAAAATTGGTTGAAATTGGCTACTTGGATCCACTGCAAATAGGGGGACATTTATGCACACAGAGAAATTATCGTCATACAAAAAATGATACTTCTATGTAAACCCAGAGAGGTCCTTTCCGCTGTTCAATATTAAAGGGATGTTCAGTACGAAAAGGATTTCTTAGAGGTTCTACACTGTCACTCCCATATCATACCTTTATACCAGGATTTCTGTTGGGTATACAATCCTGTTTTGATTTCTTGTGCATTTACTACAGGTGGCATCTGGTGCATAAAATATCCGTCTGAGACAATTGCATCCAAATGTTTGCTGGGAAGCCTGCTGGTGAAGACACCATTTTGTGTCATGGGAGAATCTAACTGGGTGGTATACGTTCTGTTTTTAGGGTCAAGTCTGTTATGATTTTTCCAGTGAAAAGTCACTGGATCTTTTAAATGGATTGCCATTTTGAATTTGAAACAGGGAGTAGGTGCACTGAGAATATCACAAATCTAAACTCCTATATGAGAAAATAATGACAGAAAATCACCTTACCTTTTGATAGCCAGAGGACTACCATTTATTGCTGGGAGAGCAGATGTAAGCCCACTTCTGATAGCAGTCTCCCAGGAAAAAGGAGAGATTCTCCAGTTAGCTTTCAGGATCGGCATCAGATTTTTTATCTGGAGGTGGATACAGGCTGAGTATTTGCAGATGGTCTCTTTTTTTTTTCCCATACGATTTAGAATATCTCTGCAGAATACAATATTTGGCAAGTGGTCTCTGCCTGAAGTGAGTTTGTAGTCTGGTCTGATTTTTTCCAAGTACTGGAATGTAGGCATCTAGGGAGAGAAAAATGGCACAGCAATGTGGTCTTGAGGCTGAGCAACATAAGCCGCCCTCTGGGCAGCCACAGGCGTTCATGTCCCCCCCCATGCTGCAGCGTTGCTAAGGGAGTAAATAGTGACTGTCCCTTACCATGGCACGCTCCGAGGTGACAGCCGTTGTCCCAAATAACTGAGGCACAATAGCCCATGTCTGGTAGGACTAGGGAATCAAACACTACTTCTTTGCATTTCACACACTTTTTGGATTGTTTTGATCCTGTCTCAGGGAGGATATTCAAAGGGGCATGGGTAGGAATCTATAGTTTACTGCAAACTCTCACTTTGCCCTAAGAAATGTTTCTCCGTCGGTAAGTAACTGGTTTTCCTCAATAGTTTTCCCAGTTACACGTAGGGCTATAACAGTCTATAGCTTCATAGTTCTTCCTGCCTTGCCACAATGCAATGTTTTTTCTGCATTTTTCTAAGTCCAGAGTTGGGTACCAGCTGCATAAACGGGCATTTGTCAGACAGATCAGGCCAAGAAAGAGAGCCAAAACAAGAAGGATTAAGGCAAATGCTATTTCATGAAAATAACACAGTAAAACCCAAAGAATATCTCATTACTATTGATACACTTTTTCAAAGCAACGTAATAACCATTTGTGGTTGGAAATTTCTATCAGAGGTTTTAAGCCTCTGGACCTTAAGGAAAACCTGGCTTGCAATTACGTCCTGTTTCTCACAGAAATAGCAGAAATAGATACCGAAAACCTATTGAGCAGTTTATCCAACCAAGTGCTTAAAGAAATATGTCCATAGGGATAAAAGGATTTAAATTTTTAGAACTGCCAGTTAATTTTCCATTCTGAGCATCCCTAGTCCCTGTGTCTCCACCAAATGCCTCCCTAAATCCAAACTGGGCTGTGGTGGTCTCCTGACATCAGTGACCAGAGGGAAGGCAGTGCCCTTCCCTCTCCACCTCAGAGTCCAATAGCACCATGAAATAACTTGCCTCCATGAAACCTCAAAAGAGCCATATTGCAACAAAAAGCATTTTCCACAGCACGGCCAATTCTGGGACCCCCCTCAGGGATGTAAGGCTGTTCCTGGGAATAAGCCCAGTGTCAGAGACTACGTCTTTTAGACAGGTGCTGATTTTTGGTTGAATCACTCCAGAGTTGGATCAAAACTGTCCATTCATATGTAAGAGGGACTAAAATATCTTTTTCCTAAGGTAGAAAGATCTAAGGAGAGAAACTTGCTGCAAAGGACGTCGAGCCCTGTGAACACCCCACGGCCGAGGCGACGGGCAGCGTACCTTCGTGAAGCTCACCATGGTGTTACTCCAGTTCCCCTTGAAGTTGAACCACGGGGAGGGGATGACACTGGGCTATATCTGCGTTCTCCTCAATGTGAGGTGGAAACATTTCTTGCTAACAATAGTATTTTTTGCCTAATAAGATGACCCATTTTTACTCACCATTATGAGTAACTCACCATTTCGAGTAACAAATGTGAGGAACTACATTTTACCTGAGGTTGGTTTGTCAGAGATTTCTATCACCCTTCTGCTTCGTGGCCTGTTAAATGAGCTGAGACAACACTTCATGTCACTGTTTGCATTTTAAATTATAAATAATGGTAACAATAAATAGCACCTCGTGTTTTAACAGACAATTTCATTGGGAAGAATAAAAATAACTAGCTCTGCCTGGATGCATGCATGACTTACATGCACATACTTACTTGCTTGTTTTAAAAAACAATTTGAGTTGTAGGAAGCTATTTCTAGCACATGATTCTAACCGTGTGTTTGTACACTGTCATCAAAATGTAATCAGGCTGTTTAAAGAAAACGCAGCAAACAGCAAGGAAATTTTTCATAACAAGTTCTTTAAGCAGCTAACGCAGACCCAGAGGGGAAGTTATCCAAGTCTGATCTGGGACACGCAGGATCACCTTTTTAACATAATTCCCAAATACGTTTGTGCAAACAGCGTTTGTGTACTAAGGCCCACAATAAGCAGTT
>NW_009259424.1:2969027-2975889 GCF_000687185.1 Egretta garzetta | reverse complement strand
CGATCTCTGCAACGCTGAGTCATACATTAGATTTTGTGAGGGAAAATGCAAGCAAAAGCAAGCCACTACCTAACATGAAGACCATTTTTTCTTCATTCATTTCATAGTGTGGACACTCTTAATTTTTTTAAAAATACCCCTGCTCTGTCATACGGTCTCTTCCAGACCTGTATCAACTTCCATCTTTAGAAGACCAGCCCCAGATGGAGCTTTGAAAGGCACGAGTGGGTTGTCGCTCCTCAGCTGCCCTTTGTGTCACTCAGAGCCTCTCCCCAAGCACACATCTCTCCACACTTCCAGCAAGGAACCTGTGCTTTCGCACACAGATGCGTGTTGGTACAGCTGCCTGCTACACAGACAAGTACACGCTCTTGCTGAATTGATTGAAACGGGTGATTGGCACCCACAGGCACTGAAGCACCCAGAATTTTGTTGGCAGCTTTCATATAGGCAGTACACACTTTTCTAATTGGAACAGGTTTTTCTCATCACCTCCCCAGTCACACAAATTTTTAGGCATTCCTTCTAAATTATCTTACTACGCGGCACCGCTAAGTTGGTGGAGAACAACTACATCTTTGACCATTTTGAGGGTAATAACTTTCATACATAATTGGCACCATATTGGTTTACGTGCTGCCAGCTGAATTTTACTGGCAGTCATCTCGCTAGTTGGCTAGAAAGTCATCCATAGCAAACAGGCTTCTCCAGGCTACGTCTCTGAGGGCTCAGATTTTTGTAAGGGAAGAATCATTCCCTTGTTGCTAATGGTTTCACCTCTGGGCATTTCTAAACTAAATTTATGGATCTAACCAAACAGCCTGAGTTTAGGATAAAATGTTTCAACAGAGAACGGGAAGCTGACAATGTACCCTAACCCAAATCTTGGGTAGCATGGCAGCCTTCATGTAAGCCTTGGAGAGAAACAGCAGGGGAAACTTCACACACCGGGCAGGCTCACCTGAGTTTAAGATAGGAATTAGTCAACCTGGAGATGGGAGTAAGCCCTCACGTGGATGGGATCAGTCTGGGCTCTGTTCCTGCTCCCTGTGGGAGGATCCTTGGCTGCAAATTATGTAAAGTTAACAGCCATCTGGGGGCAAGAAATTTGAGGAAAAGATAGAAAGCACCACGCCACAATACATTTTTTTTCTTTGGGTGAAGACACATTCTTCCCGTTTCCAGCCTCATATGGAGCTAGAAGTGTCTAGTCAGACAGCCTTCAAGACCTACTGCCTGAAGGACAGACGTGTACGAGAAAACATCTGTTTTCAGGGATGTTTTTACGTATCAGCTGTTACTTGCCTTTCGAATTATAAGTGTTAGTATGTTTTCATTGCAGATGTGGCAGTGGCAGGAGCACAGTATTTCCCAAGGACAGCACCTTTTACTAATTACATTTTTCCAAAGATACATATCTGTTAAAATCAGCTAGAGCATGGTGTTGTCTATTTGTTTGCTACCTGCATATGTATCTTTAATTCATTGCACTTTTTAGGCCCTGTGAATGAGTACGTATCATTGACTTCAGAGCCTTCTTTTGAAAAGAATCTGCTTTGTGCGTAAAACCATTAGCTGAACCTGCTCACATGCTCACAGTCAGTGCCTTCAAAGTGGTAAATATTAAAGGTGATCCATCCCCTTGCTCTGAGCACTGCAGGTTTAGTAGTTTATAACAACAAAAGTAAAATTGTCCTTTGCAGGACAGTGAACTCATGCCTTGTTTTGCACTACACGAGACATTGTTTTAACATAGGCCACTTGGCACAAAATACCAGATATCAATAAAGGCCCATCTCTGCAGCAAGCTAGCGCCTAACACTCCCGCAGTAAGTGCCATTTAGGCAAGAGCAGGGCTGCAACAAGGGGCAAACGATGCCTTGCCTTCACGCTGACCCCATAGGCTCAGGTGAATTTCACCTTCTGTGTCTAACAAATTTCTGTCCTTGGCCCATGCTGCCTGTTGCAGAAGACGCAAAGGACTTTCGGAATGGCTGTGCAGCCACATTGCTTTTCTTGCCCAGTTTGAGCTGTTGCTTGACTGCAACATGAATACTGAACATTGCCAGCAAAGCTACACACCAGAGAGAACCAGGCTCTTTCATCTCCCTCGTGCTTAGGAGCTAAGTGCTCTGTACCTTCCTTCTAAGTCTGCCCCTTTATTGTAGATCGTGTCTTCCTCCTCTTCGTCATACAGGAAGCCCGTTGGTTTAAGTGAGCACCTCTCCAGTTACTTTGAAAGCCCCATTAATTCCCCCCATTAAGTGTTCTGCCCAGTTGCAGGAACCTCCAGCTCACCAGTCACTCTCCCAGGAAAGCAGCAGCTGATCCCCAGATCTTTACATGTAATGGAAACTAGAAAATGAACTGCTCATACGAATATTGGAAAAGAGGAGAAAAGAGGGAAGAGGAGCAACCATGAAGCAGATTGTCCCTAAACATCCAATAAAATCAATCTACTTTCAGATGGCATTAAAGATGCAGGTCTGAACTGTATTCTGTGTTCCTCTGTGATATTTGGTGTCTGTCCTAGTAGGACTGGGTGAAGGCTTCGCCTGTCTGATTCAGTGTTGGTTGTTGGCTTGTTCTGCTTTGTTTTCATGTTTTGTGGAGTTAGGCTATACTTTAAAGGCAGATTCCTGACAACTCTGATATGAGCTGCTATCACCTGGCCTTTAGTGGATCTTTTGTCCATAAAAGAGGTGAAACAGTCTTGCCATACTTTTTCCCTTCTGCAGAAATGCCATTCTCTCTTCCTCAGCATGTTCCGTATGACAAGGGTGCATCTTTAATATAGATGCACCAGAGAATTTCCTACTTGGCATTTGCAAGCAGATAAATACACCCTGACATAATCTTCCATTGCACAAGAGATCTTTAAACAGGGGTGAAAAATTATACATCCCCTGAACACGGCCACTTGCTGTGCATTCCCTGTGATGCTGATAATGCCTATGCAAAGCCAAGTGCAAACTCCAGAAGGGAATACCTTTGCTTTAAAGGCAACTGGCTCTCACCTTCTTGACAAAAGGTATTGCAAAAAGCCGAGTCCCCACTGCCTCCGGGACAGATATCAGGGATGCAGCAGAACAGGGGAAGGGAAAGCACAGCCCCGCGGTTTCCCACAGGGCTTGGGACTGCTCTCTCACATGCTTGGATATAGCAGAGGAATGAATTTGCCACCACAGCTTAACACTGTTCTTTTTATGTCTCTGCTTATGTAAATTAAAAACTTTTAAAACCCCAGCGCATAGGAGTAGGCACCAAAGCAGCTAATTAGTTATAGATGGCAATTCTCAGTCTTTTCGTGGCCTTTTTGGGCACTTTTTTCAGTTGGGAAATCAATATGATTTATTTCACACGTAATTCCTCAAACGTGGAAGGCATGTGGTATGAACTTTTAAAAGCGATGTTCCTTACCATCCGGTGTCTGTTGCAGAAAGAACACTATCAGAATGAAATAGCTTGAGATTCTGCTTTGATGGCGTGCTTTGCACTTTTCTTTCCTTTGGAGAAAATATCTGTATTTTAATAAGTCCCAATGAGGGAAAGGCTTTGCTGTAAGGAGAAATCTTTCTTTAAAGATATTCTGACATAGTTTTTCACTGTCTTTCAGTCTCTTTTTTTTTTTTTGAGTTGGGCAGCTTCTTCCAAAACCAAATGACCCCCTTTCTGCTGCAGATTGCGTCTCATTTTGGAAGAGCTCTAGGAACAGCAATTGCCGTCCACCTCTCTGCTCTGTTCTGTCTTCTTTCAGTGCATATATCTGGTAGCTAATCCCACAATCAATACCTGAACGGGAACTCACGTGTTGCACACAGCTGCTGTACGCCAGGCCAGTTTGTTGCAGCCACATAAAACACCCTGGCCCAGCTGGAGAGCCACGCTAGGCTCGTCCCTCGCTGCCAACAGCAATGTCCTGAACCTCTTCAGTGGCTGTTACTTGTCCCTGAGTACCAGACCTCAAGGTCCCAGCGCTGCTCTGCCAGAGGTGCTCCTACACTGTGGAAGATTTCGAAAGGCCGCCAGCGTGAGCCACTAAAATACTTCTTTCAAGTTTCGAAGGTCTTTCCTTAGATTTTACTACTCGCTTGCTATTTCCTCTCAATAAACAGGGAAAGGAGATGGTAAATATTAAATGCAGGTAAGTTTCAGCAACTCCAATTATCGTGTGCATTTGTGGTTCACGCTGAAACACCAAGCAAAACACGGCACTTCCCAGCATACAAATTAACTGAGCCGAGTAGGCACACCTATTTCGGGCACAGCTTTTCCAGCGGAACGGGGGACTGTGCTACTTGCCAGCGCCAAACTCGCAATCCCATCTGTATGCAGTGGTAACGGATGTGCAGTTGTGTGCATCTGTCTTTATATACCCAGATATAGTTCAGTAAAACTTCCCCAGCAGAAACTCTGTGCAGATTCACCTCTCCTACAAACCAGCTAGGTCACACAACGAAGACCTGGGTGGGGAGCGTGGGCAGGCATGAAGGGGAGAGACAAAAATTTCTGACGCCCCTTTTCAAAGCAAACCAGTAAACAAAACACAGGAAATCAGAGGCTGCTGAATGCATAGTGAATCCCGTTCTACGCCACATGAAAAAGGCCCCCACAAACATGTCAGCACCGCAAGCCTGAAGGGGAAAGTGGCTGCAAGTGAAAACAAAACTGACTCACCTATTTTCCGTGTCTAGGGTGAGAAAAAAAAATCATAAGATAAACAACTAGGGTAACTCTTGAAAAGCAAACCAAGTATGTAAAACTCCCTTTTCTAGCCGCCTTCAGTAAAGTGGAATTATCAGCCAAACAAAATTTACTTCACTTTTGAAATATGATTTCTAAGCTTGTAGGAACCCTCAAAATAGGAAGAGGTCAGAGAATCAGCCTCCACCCCAAATAGGCAGCTACGGGACCCAGTACGGCAGATACAGCTCACTACCTGAAAAAAAAGCTGAATATTCTGAATATTCCACCTTCCTTGCAGCACCAGGCAGGCTGGTACACGCTGGTTTCATTTAAGTAACTTTTATCCTTTTGGGAATCTTATTGCAAAGTGTTTAAAGAGATCTTGAGAGAGAGAGAGGGATGCATACAAATAAACTGGATAATGCCTCCCCAGCACCTGGCAAAATTTCAGAGATTAGTCATACATTATAGCTGTGTAAATTTGGGCTTTGTGTAAGTGATATTGCTAGATTCTACCCACTCCAGATTTAAATCACAGGGGACGAAGCTCAGACATGTAATGGTTGATGTACATCCTGCACTGTAAAATGCACACTTACTGATATATCAAAGGCAGGCTGTTCCTCTTCAAATGCTGAGGGACCGACTGAACTGCACATCCAAATGGGAGCACCAGGAGTAGATAACTGAAGAGAGGGGGAGTTGGATCCCAATCCAGCAAACCAAATATTTAGAGTGCAAGTAAACCCCGAGAAATCTTGAAAGAGTAATTGCTGGGGCTAGATGGTTGCTGGATTTCAGATCTAACAGACCAAAACCACGTATCTTAGGCTGCAGATCAATGGGCCCCTTCAAAGCCATCAACATTTTCTGTTCCCAAGACCATCAGGGCTCCCGCTATTATCAGCTGGAGGGGGCGAGTGGGTGTCAGCTCTTCTAAATGTGGATGGAGCCTCAGGTAGCATCCCACCAGGCTAAGTTTACCTCGCTTGTGTAGCATTCATCTGCATCTTTGAGCATCAGCACCGAGTACCTTCCTCTGAAGTGGAGGAGAAGGTAGAAAGGCAGTGGGTGAACAGAGAGAGATAATGGACAACAGAGGACAACAGCAAAGAAAATGGGGACAAAAACAGGGTCATGCCCATACATCTGGTCCTGCCAATGTTGGCCTCCTTCAAAGAAACAGTCAGGAGCCCCAAATTTGGAGGCAAGCACGGTTCGGAACTATTCCCTCCTGACCTCCCTCCTGGGTTTTGGTACTGCTTGATGACAAAAGAAGGGGAAATCACCATGTTTAGACAAGGTAATACAGGACAACTAACACACAAAATGTTGCAGCCTGGATGGTAGCCCACATGCTTTAGAGATTAGCTGAAGCTCTGAAATGCAATTTGAGTAACTTCCTTTGATGTGCCATCTGGTGAATCATTTACTGGGAATGTCTTATTCACATCAAAGGCATCTATCAATGCACACGGATTTTCTCAGTGCTTAGGACTCTGCCTGTATATTGCACCGAAGGAACAGATATATCAGTACAGAATTAAACTTTACCGCAGTGCTTTCTCTCACGGTAATAAAAATCTGCAGCATATTATCACTGTGGCCGCAAGCACTGGATTTTGAAGAGCAGTATTTCACTATTACCTCAAAAAGGCTGCTACTCTACAATCAGCCTTGCTTGTGTTTCCGAAAATTTGTAAAAATAGACACACATCTGTGGTATTAAAAAAAAAAAAAAGGCTTAGAAGCATATTCCCTTATTGAGGGGACGCATTGGCAGCACGCTCTAACACCAGTAACATCCGCTCCTCATACCCAAAATAGAAACTCCATTACTACCTGACTCCCCCTCCCTAAACCCTGAGGCTAAACTAGGGTCATATTTACAAAAAAAAAAAAAAAAAAAAAAAAAAATATTTCTGGCTACTAAGTATAGTTTTACACACACACCCCCCATGGTACTCCCAGGGGGCCAAGGCCGGGTTATACCTACCTGCACGTGTCAGCCTTGTCTCGCTGCTTACACAGTTTTAATTGTCACACCCTGCAGCACCTCCCCGGCACACCCCCACAGCTCACCGCTAGACAGGACCCCCTCAACCCCCCCTCAAATCCCAACCACCGGGCGCCCAAGGCAAGCGGGGGCAGGGGACGGCTCCCCGGGGAGGGGAAC
>NW_009259424.1:2964407-2968326 GCF_000687185.1 Egretta garzetta | reverse complement strand
CGCACCTGGAGTACAGCCACAGCTACGAGGAGAGAAGCCTCCTGGGCAAGAGCAGCCGGTTCTCGCCCCTGAAAGACGCGGAGCTGATCTCCCCGCCGGAGTCTGCCACCCCGGGCAGCCTGGGGAGCCCCGGCGACGCCCTACAGCAAAAGGGGTCCTACCTGAATTTTTGCGATGTGTCCTGCGAGAGCGCAAAGCGCGGGCAGCCTCTGGAGGTGGAAGCCGAACGGCCCGTCTCCTACGTTGCAAACTATGTGCCGGCTGACTCTCCCGGTGAGCAGGTTTCTAAAGCCGGCCTCCCGGCTGCTGACTCCAAAGCCTCCTTCGAGGCACACGTCAGAGAAAAGTTTAACAGGATGGTAGAGGCCGTGGACAAAACGATCGAGAAGCGAATCGACAAGCTTACCAAAGAGCTGGCCCAGAAGACGGCGGAGCTGCTGGAGGTGCGGGCAGCTTTTGTGCAGCTGTCCCAGAAGAAGCAGGAGGTGCAGCGACGGGAGCGGGCCCTCAGCAGGCAGGTGGACGTGGCGGTGGAGATGATCGCAGCCTTGAAGCAGCGCCTCACTGAGTCCGAGGAGGAGCTTCACCGGAAAGAGGAGTAAGTGGGGAGGCGAGAGCTGACGGCCTTGCGCGGGCTGGCCAGCACCTCTGCGAGCGAAAGCCTTTGGGGGGCAGAGAGGGGGTGGTTGGGTCGCTTGCTGATTGTGACACAAGTGCTCGCCAGCCTCTGATCACTGCATTTCTGGAGTCGCAGCCGTGTGAGCGTGTCCCCTGGCAGGCAGGGGACAGCTCCCCGAGCAGGCGGCTTTCACGCTTGACTCCCCAGTGACTGCCTCTTACGCTCTCGAATGCCTGTGTTGTTTCCCTGGTTTCGCAAGAGTAGGGACAAGTAGAAGCTGTCATCGGCATGTAATCTGATTTACGCTGACACCTCTAATCTGCCATCTTTTTAAGAAGAGATGGGTGGATAAGTGCTGGAGGAAGTATGTAAGAATAGCACCTCTTCCCTGAGGTCATCCCACTACGGCCAGCAGGCTGCCTGGGGAGTGGGATGGTCTCCCGTGCAGCAGCAAAGCTGTGCTGGAGACAGAGCTGAAAAGGCCATGGCCAAGTAGGTGGCTTAGATGGACACAGAACTGTGAAACTGGAATCGCTCATGTGGCAACAGGAAGCAGATGCCGGAGTCGTTCTGACTAACCAAGGCCACCTAAAAATATGTTCGTGATGCATCCATTAAAAATGTAGCGATAGCTGATCTATTATTTATATATGAACTACTTATTTTATTCAGCACTAGCTGAAACCTTTCAGGCTTTTCAGAGCAACACAACTTATTTTAGAGGAATGCAGATAAAGAGCCCTGGTAATGGAGTGCTTCTAAACCAATTCATCAGGTTACAAAAGGAAGATGAGACATGCTAGTTGCCATGACGCTGATCTTGGAAGAAATAAGGAAGGCGGTGTAGGAGTTCAGTGTAGGAAGTTTGGAGGGCTTTCATCGTGCCTTCCTGTAGTCTAAGGACTAGAAAGAAAAGATGATGATGGCTCCTATATCAGTAGGAGTCATCTATCTTGAGGCAGTGCTATAGATTTCCCAGAAGAGGGGACAGCAAAGGTGATGGGATTTGAGCCTCTGGGGCGTGTGTCTTGAGGGGATATTCAACAGAACCTCTGGTTTTCAAAATACCAGGTGATCCTCATGGAAGAGAAAATTGAAGGACTTGAGATCAAGCTAAAGGTAATGGTGGAACTGAGACAGATTTGAAAGTATGCTGGAAGGAGGCCATGAAGATAGCTTACAGTGTGAAGCAGTTTTGGTATTCCCATCTAGCCAAGCTCCCCGTATGGGCTCTTTCACAGCATGACTCATCCTACTTGTCCTAGAAAGGTGTCTCAGAGGGGGAGGGATTGCTCTGTGGAGGCCCTTCCTCCCTCTACAGACGAGAGGGGGACCTCAGGTAAGCAGCCGTCTTAGGCGGGGTGCTGAACTTCAGCTATCTAAAGTTAAGTGGTATAAATCTTACCCCAAACTAAATGCAGAATGTGTTTTTTAAAATTCAAGGCTTGAGATCCACAGGAAAAGCATGACTGCCAAGAGAAAGCAGAAACCATTCAGTGGAGCAAAACCAGAGTTCTGCAGTGCTGCAGAAGAAGAAAAGAGCTTGTGGAAAAAGAGGAAGGAGAGAATAGCATTATCTGGGTATGATACGGGGAGGACAGCAGAGGACACTGATCTGTGAAAAGAGAAAGGCAGCAAAAGTTGTGATTTTTAACTATGTTAGGAAAAGGCACAAGGGGGAGGCTGCTTGCCCCCTTGGCAGGCTGCTTGCTAGCAGCAGTGGTGGGCTGTGGTTCTGAGGCCAGAAGAGACTGAATGCAGAATGACAGGAGAAATGGGGAAACGCTGTCCTTCACACTAGGACATTGCCAAGCTGAGGAAAGGGGCAGGAGCGCAGGCGATTGCTGTTGCAGTCCTAGCCATCTCTAAAGGAGGAGGGTAATGCATAAGCAGGTGAGGAGGTAGCTCCTAAGTTGATGGTACAGGGAAGACTGAGGGTTATTTGGCTAGTAAGGAACGCAAACTGAAAGAGGCAGTTGCACGAGAGACTTCACCTGAGTACCCAGGGTGTTGCTCTTCTAGCATTACCGCTAGCTTGCTCCAGGTTTAAATACAGATGATAAACTTGGAAGCAAAAGCATCATTAAGAATGAGTGAATAGTTATTACACAGTGGTGTGTTAATTCATGAAGGTTATGAGCCTAATGCTTGCTAGCGGGTAGGATGAAAGAATATCAGCCCAGAGTACCCTAGGGGAAAGAGGAGACTAATACTGTGTTCCTGCATGTGCCGGTGCCTAGGCCCATAGCTTTGCCTCTCAGAAGTTACTGTGAAGGTACTCTGAGGGGGCTGGGAGGGCAGGCAGGGTGTAAGAATAGATGGAGTTCACCTAGGCAAAACTGAAAATATGTTACTCTTTTTCTTTTTTCTTGTTCAAATGGTTCCTGCATTTCCCATCTTGGAGGATAACAAGGGATAGTGCCATAGAAAAATGCACCATATGGCTTCCCAATTAAAAGGTCATTGCATAATTAGCAAATTGAGAAGGAAGGTAGATATAAATAATGCTTTGTAAAAGCATCACTAATCCTTACAGGGGCAACTCTTCAGATCTGAACCTGTAAGAATGTCTGGGACACCTTGCTTTGCACCAGTAGCCAGGAGGCACTGGATGGTAGGCTCTGGTAGAGGGGAGAGGAAAGGATATTCGTGACTCTGGTAGCAAGTGTCACTTTTCTGGTTTTCTTATGGACTGTTGGTAAATTCTGAGACCTGTCTACATATTCGTTCCTTTGTATGTTGAAAAACTTACTTATTTGGGGTGCTGAAAAGGCTTTCTCCTTCAAAAAAAGGAGGATCTCAACTTTGGCTTTGATTTCTGGAAGAAGTCCAGGTGGTTAGAAAGCCAAACAAAACTGCTTAATGGAAATTGCAGAAGCAGGAGTTCTCACTGCAGATTGTGGAAAGTCAGAGGCAGCCCTTAGGGACTGCTTTGATACTTGCTGACCTTCAGAATGAAATGCTTTCATCGGTTTCTTTGCTTACAGGGGGGGAAAAAAAAAATCCAATCTTGTGAATATGGATCACTTTTCCCAAAACTAGCATTGCTATTGAGCTGCTGTAGCTGAAAACTTGTTCCTCTTTGTAGAAGGAAAAAGAAAACACCTTCTTCCCTGAAATACCTCATCTTATTTCTAAGGAAGTAAAGGAAACCAGTCTTCCTTTGGTCTCTGAATGGTTGTCCCTGCTACCAGAGATCATGGAATATGGTGCATGTGAAGGCAAGAAAGGGTTTATAATCAATATGCACTTCTAGATCTCGGAGACTGAAGTGTGGCTGCTCTAGATCAGTTGGGGGGG
>NW_009259424.1:2963987-2964353 GCF_000687185.1 Egretta garzetta | reverse complement strand
AACAACCCCTCAAACTTTCTAAAAGAGGAAAAGAAAAATTCTAGTCCACATCTTGGGTAACATCACAAAACTCTTCTTTGGAGGCTCTTCTAGAGAAGCTGAAAACTTCTATGGGGAGTCCTTCAAGTAACTCCTGAAAAATAACAATGTTCTGATAAAGAAGTTACAGATGTTTACACTGGGCCCATATTTAAGTATTCCTCCATGTCCACCTACTCTGTCAGTATCTTATATGAATGGACAATCACTGTCGGTGATCAAATTACTCCATAATACTGAGTTTAACAATCCAGTATATTTTCATCTTTATAAAAAGTGCCCAGATAAGCCAGGGCCCTATCTGGGCGGTTAGGCTAGACCTGCTTA
>NW_009259424.1:2956758-2963974 GCF_000687185.1 Egretta garzetta | reverse complement strand
AATAAAAGCAGATGACAGAAAATAACAGTGCAATTGCACTTTGGGTAACGGCTCCGATTTTGGATCTGATTGTGAAGTCAAATAGGAGAGCTAAGGGGAAGGAAAAATGCGTGTTGGGAAGCATGATTTGGTTAGGAGGCCCCAAGAAGGCCTAGGGAGGGGAGAACTAAATTCTTTGTTTAAACATCTGGGTTTCCTGAATAAAGAGATGGAGCTCTTCTAGGCCTCCCATCTTTCCTTCATGCCCAGCCTGGCGAAGGCAGACGTTGCACTGCTGCAGCTCTGGCAGTCCTCAGCAGGGGCTGTAGGCTTGAGGTCACTTTGACTTGATGGAATTTCATTTCTACCTCCATTCTACCTTGAAAAATGACACTTGAATAAGTGTCACTTATTCTCATATTTAGAAAGGCAAAAGGCCAAAGCTTTTTTTTATTATTATTATTTGGGGGTAAAAACCAGAAAACTGTATGTTCTAGAGAAGCAGGCACAGCTACCAAAGGCAGGTCCTAGTTCACCAGCCTGCCTTAGTTGGGCCCTGGACAGTTCTGATGAACGATGGCTACACAGTCAAGCTTTCAGCAGAGCTGCTAAGCAAAGGAATGATTTAATTAGAAAATGTGCCCCAAAAAGGGATTATTCAGTGTTTGAAGGAGAATGGAACTCAGAGCGAGTACTGTGATCTTAAAGATAACGCAGAAGCCTGCCCAAAGGGAGTAAGACTGTGCTGAACAAGATATTGAGAAAACCACTGAAACTAAAACCAGCTATGAACTTACCTTTTAGAGGACATAGAGAGGCTTGTTTCTGGAAGTTATGTAAGCAAATTAAACTGATGGAGTTTGATTTTTAGTAAGTCTGAACAGGGTAAGCATTTGAAGTTATGATCCCCAACTGGAAGCAACCTTCAATGGTGACTTAAACAATTTCACTTTGTCCCCTAGTTATAGGGTAAGAGCGTTAATGCAGTATGTTGCCATATCTTGGACAGTAATTTCTTTAACCAGTCTAATGCATGTGTTTTGAGACTGTCTGGTCGTGCCTTTGCTCTGGCATAACCTGGAATGCAAGGGCTATTTCAGAATAGTTGTGGCTGGGAGTAGTTATTCTTGCTGGTGGCTTCACCTTACATTTGCATCTAATGGAAGTATCTGTGCAAGTAACATCTCAACACCGGGATTAAGAGTTGGCTCTTAGCGATCACTGCAATTTATGCTTTAAAACAGCAGCTTTCCTTGAAATACAAATTTCAGTTGCACAACAAAACAGTTTTGATTTTGCTCTCAGTAGAGTATGACCACAACTACACACTGTTCTCCCACCCTCGGTTTCAGGTGGTCCCGTTCCCTCTTCCCCGTTTCCTTTCATCTTCCCACTTGGAGATTACTCATCACCCCCAGCTTCATTGGTTCATGTGTAGCGTGACCATCCCACAGAACGGCCCTGTGAAATGAAGCATTTTAATTTTCACTGTGTCACCCCGGGAAGTTCAGGGCTTGGATCTAGAGCACAGCCCACTGAATGTGTGCAACTGGTAGGGCAATAACTTTCTGAGGGGAGGAGGTGTGAACCTCATCAATCGAATGTGCTGATAGTGGTGTAGGAATGTGAAACCGCAACCTAATGAATAACAGATAGCACCCTTCAGGCCATAACACCAATGGGATGATGGATGAGGTCAGTGGCATTAATGCTTAATGAATGTATATATTTTAAATATTTTCACAAGTAAATCACTTGTGAAATTTTCCTATCTTGAGATAAAATAATAAAAGCGTTACATTTTCTATTGATGTTAAGCAGAGTTATTCCAAATGAAAGTCTCTAAAGGGATTTGATACTTGGGTGCAGAACGGCATAGAGCCTCATGCTTGTCTCCACCTACAGACCAGTTGCAGGTGTCGAAGTTGCTGTAAATAGTCCTGAGACCAGTATTATGCGTCTGTAGGAGGGCTTGGTTGCAATGTGAGAAATCATTAGCCCTTCTTGTCAGTTGTTCAGGAGCTGGAGCTGTCCCAACGTTTCTGCATCTACTCCGTGTATTATATGCTTAATTGCTGAAAGCCATACAAATACTAAGGGTACCCGCAGGGTCCAGTAAACAAGAACTGCAAGGAGAAGTGTATAATCTAGTGGTAAAGGCAGAAGAATAAATGTCACCTAGCCAGTCTACGATTTATAACTTTATTTACCACACCTCATGCTGTTTCATGACAACAGCCTCCATAAAGAAGGTTCCAGGAAAAGTTGCAAGGCAGTTGCTACCTGCAGTTTACCCCGTGAGGGCAGCTAGGCTGCAGTTGGAATGCAAAACACCAAACTAGTTAAGTCTGGTTGAATAAACAGGTTAACTCCCTGGCAGAGTCAGATTAAAATGAAAGCTTTGGCAGCAAGTCTTTCTTGCCTACAGTGAGTCTACCCTCTGTGCTTGTTCTTTGAGCTGAGCATCTCTGAGTTGCCTGCTGCACTGCAATAAATTCCTCCCGGACTCCTCTGGTGCTGGGAAGAGTTCTCCGGCAGTCTGGCAGTACAGGCACCTCCTGCTCCTCTTGGACACCTCCCGGGTTGCATCCCCCTTGTCTGCTTTGTCTTTCCCTCTTCCTTGCCTCACCCTGTTGCCACAAGCTGCTGGCAGTTCGATGTGGCCTCTGCTCTCTGGGCAGTAGCAGCGATCCCTCCTCCTGAAAGGTGTTGTCTGACAAGAGCACCCGAGACAAAGCAAGAAACCCACCTTTCTCCCTGTTGCCCAGTCACAAAACATTTTGCTATACAACATAGCTTAATGTGAATATAGTAAACTATGAGCAAACAGATGAGACCACTCTGCTATCCATGACAGAAATTTACAGAGATTTGAGCATCATCTACTCTGCTGAGCAAATTTAGTGGCAGGATCTAGAGCTTATGGTGCTACAGCAAGTGCCAGGGTGCAGCTGAGCAAAAAGGGGCAGGAATCTGCAGGCTGATGGGTGGAGAGCAAATGGAAGAACAGAGCAGAGCAGGAAGGAGATGATGCCGAGAGCAGAGGAGTTCAAGGGGAGTTAATAACTCTACATAACCTTTTCTTAATATAGCAGCTGTGCTCGAGATGTAGAATAGTCTGTGCAGGGTAGCAGAGACCTCTCATTGGAAAGGGCAACGCTTCAGGTCTGAGCCGGGCTTTAACAAACGATTCCTGTTTCAGGTGAGTGCTGCTGACAAGGCTGTTCTGTCAAGACACAGAGCCCAGTGGGCCCGTGCTACTGTGCTCTGGTTTATGCCTCTACCAGCTGGGCCCTACAATATTCATGGGCTCAGCGTCCCCTGCCTCCATGAGGAGCAGCATCTGACCTCTGTGAACATCCATCTTTTCACAAGCATGAGAGCAGAGAGTAAAAGATAGAAATCATATCATAATAAGCCCCCCAAAATTGGCAGAGGCCTGGAGAAATAAATTTGAAAGCAAAATAAAGAACATAAGCAAAAAAACCCATGGCACCTGTCTAGAAATAGAATTGAAGGGAGAGGGTCATCAGTATGGCAAAGAAAAAGTCTGGGCAAACTACAAGAGACAAGAAAAGCAATTAAACAGATAAACAGTGGCTGCAGGAAGCTACACGAGTTCTTTGAACCATTTCCCTGTTGTTCATGGGGGGAGAAGGGTAAAAATTCTCCTGAGAACTCCCTTCAGGTAACCAAGGCATAGCCGTGGCACGGAGCGAGCTCTCTGAGGAAGAGGTAGTAGAGCAAGTAGAGACGCTCATTAGCAGTCACTCCTCGGGGCTTGATGTTGTTCTTCTGAGAGATGAGAATGAAGTGGAAACAAAGAAAGTAGCTGAACTAACAGAAGTGCTGCTTATCAGGGCAAGGCGTGTGACCGAGACCTTGTGGGTGGGTATATTCTGGCTCCTGTCTTTATAAAAGGGAATTTACAGAGTGTCGGTACCATTTCAGCTGAAAGGAAAATTTTTACATAAAAGTTATTAAAGAAGGCAGGTTCATAGCCTGAAAAAAACCAGAGAAAAACAATGGAAGTGCTACTACTGCTCCTACTAACAGTTCCTACAAATAATGGCATGTAGGATGCCAAGTTATCTTGAGTAGTCTAGAAAGCAAGGAGAATACTAGGGAATTTATTGACGGTATATGTCTGTTCTCCTCCTGATAACGATCAAAGTCTTCCAGATAAAAACACTGCTTCCTCCTGTCCCCCACATAGCACAGCTCATTAAAGAGATATTTGTCAGAAAGGAAAATTTGTGGGTGATTTATTCATGCCCATGGAGCAGGCAATTACTGAATGCTTTTGAATTACCTTTGCTGACACAACTAGAAATGTTAGCATTCATGAAACTATCACCCTTTTAAAAACAAATGCCAAGTCCTTGATGCTTGTGGCCTCCCACTGCAGTGAAATGGAGAAGCCGACGGTGGCCCTGGGAGGTACGTCCTCATGTACCTTGTATTTAGAAGACGGACAGATGTGGTGCTTAGGGACATGGTTTAGTGGTGGAATGGCAGGGTTAGGTTAACGGTTGGACTTGATGATCTTAAAGGTCTTTTCCAACCTAAACGATTCTATGGGCTCCCCCCCAGCCTTCCTGCAGGAGGGGCAGTGGCCTGGTGGGCCACGCACAGTTCTCCTTCCTTACCCAAAGGGTAAGGGATTTGGAGCTGACCTGCTGAGCTTCTGTTCTTTTGAGCTTCCTGTCCCTTTTAAAAGAGGAGCCCGCTGGAGTGCCAAGGGCTTCAGGTTCGCTCCTACGCTAACGCAAATACAGAGGGGCATCATGAAATCAAAGCAGTTACAATGCTGTAAGTGCGGTGAGAATAAAGCCCTAAAATTGTCCTTAATGAGTTTAGATTGGCTTCTTCCTTAAACATTCTTCGGGCTTTTTATTACCAGGTTGCTCTGGGCAAGCTAATAATCACAGAGACTGTACAGAGTCTTGAAATGGAATGGATTAGCTGAGCTTAACAAACAAGGTACCTCTCTGTTTCTTAAGCCAGATTTGTGGGTAAGTTAATATAAACTAATATTCATTGATGTTCTTCATCCAAACAATATGTGCTTGTTTCTGCCTCATTCCTACCATTAGATCAGCCGTGCAAGCAGCATCTTCATGCATTCTTCTGTGTTTAGAGCGGGCAGACCCAGCCTGAATCCTAGATGGCGAATTTCCATAGCTGACCACTTGTGCCTAACTCTTCTTAGCACAAACCAGCTCACTGTTAAAACAACTATACTGAGTTAAACCAATGAAATACACAGAGAAACTTTAGATTTGTTAGAAACAAGCTCAGCTTTGAAAGGCTCTTACTGCTACAAACTGTTTCCTAGTTTCTGCTTAAAATGCTTTTTCCTCAGGTTGATGCATTTGTACCAAGCAATCACGCCCTTTTCATTTGGCAAGCACTGGTTCCCCCAACTCCCACCCCTTCAGTTTCAGTACAAAGCAAAAATTAACATGGCTTAATTGGCAGAACAAGAATTGTTTATCCAGGCGTTTATTAACTGGGGAAGTCCTACATGCTCAGGTTTGCTATTTTTCATAATACGTGCTTCACTCTGTAACCAAAGTTCTCCCACCCAGAAACTCCTGATAGCAGAGGTCCAAGCGGTGGCCTGATTACCGACAGTAAAGTGATAGTATGCAGAGTGCTTAAAATGAGCTATGTCTCCATACAGAGCTGGGACCTTTCACAGTCGGCAGTGCTATCTGTTTCTTCCAATCATAGAATTGTTTAGGTTGGAAAAGACCTTTCAGATCACCGAGTCCAACCATTATGTTTCTAAACTCCTGGCCTAAAACTTGCTCTTCCCACACACATACTCTGTGCTCTGTAATTTGTAAATTATCTGTTAATCTTCCATGCTCCCACTAGCTCCACATCACAGCACTGCACTTTGACATACACACAGGATTGCTGCCAAAACAAAATTTTATGGCCACAGTAGCTCTTTTAAGTTGGGAACCACCCCAGTAGCAACATAAAGCTACCATTGTAAGGTTATGATGAACTGGTAAGATGAATTTGGGGTTCATCCACTTCTCTTCATATTTCAAGGCTGATACTCACATGGCTAAGTAAAAAGAGGATAAGGAGGCTGTAGCTGTCTCCAGATACCTCGAGAGGTGATGCTTAATGATGTTTCTACCCTGTGGACCGCTAAGGACTATTTCCAAGAGACCTAATGATATGACAAAAAACCTCAGCCCCACTGCCCATAAACTTAAGTTCAGCATTCAGGGTTCCAGATCTTCACCAAGTGTCCACAAAAAGGTTGAAATTTCTTAATAGAGGTAGTTATTAGTAATTAGCCACCATAGGCTGTCGCCATGAAAAACAGGAGAAGCATCAGTAATTTTTTGGCAGCAGTGAGATCAGGGCCCTTCCCATGATTTAAACGTGGCCTCTTTGCAATGTTTCTGTCTTGCAGAGAAGTTGTTACTTTCAACCACTTCCTGGAAGAAGCAGCAGAAAAGGAAGTGCGGGGAAAAGCCAGGCTCCAGCACTTCATTGAGAACCTGTTGCAGCGCGTGGATCTGGCAGAAAGGCAGCTAGAATATTACCAAAATCAGCAGATGGTGTGCAACCACACCGACATCAGCGAGCACGTGGTAAGCCAGCAAAGTCCTTCCCTTCATTGTCACCCACCACCGGAGGTTTTATATATATATATTTGTCTTTACATATATAAAGCGCCTATGACCATATTGATAAACATTCTTTGGAACCACTCTGACGGCAACACTTGAGTTTGAATTACGGGTGGGCTCAGTGGGTCAGGCTCGTTGCTACTCCAGACAGATCTGGATTTGTAAAACGTTTCTTTAGACATCTTTGATTTTCATCTTAAACTGCCACTTCGCGAGTGAAAGGAGCAGAGAGTGTAAGAGCAGCAATAGCCAAAGATGGCAAAGGGAGAGCAGAGAATAATGAAGTATTTGCCAGATATTTAATTTTTTTTTTCCAGCTTTGACTATTGCTGATGCTACTTTTGCAACAAACACTTTCCTTTATGTCACTTGGCAGTTTTTTGGAGATGTCTGAAGATTTTCAGGAAAGATGTGGATCCCTACAGAGGACATGTCAGCCTGCTGGCAAATTGGCTTGCTTTCTGTAGTTACCTGTCACGGGACTCCTAGAAATGGTGAATGGATTCCCACAGGCCTGTCCCCCCCAGATGAGAAACCAAGGCTCTCTGAGCATTGTTTTTTTAAAATACATTATTTCT
>NW_009259424.1:2954984-2956711 GCF_000687185.1 Egretta garzetta | reverse complement strand
TGGGTTTACATGGCAAGTTTTATCCACATGACTTCCAAAGAACATTTCAGTTTAAATGAATACCCCATGCTGCCTATGCTAAGTAACTGCTCATCCTGGGAGGTGAGAGGAAAGGCACAGCACTGAACAGGTATGTAAGGGTGGAAAGCAAAGATTCCCATAGACACTTGGAAGATGAAGAACTTTGGGCAAGACCTGGATAAATGTAGATGTGCTGAAATCTAGCACAGGACATCTCAAACAGTGTCTGTGAGAACACTGAGGGGAACTGTAAAGGTGGGCCTCAGTATTAAATCATCTCCCCTGCTCTTGACGTGTTTACCAGGATCCCTGGCTCAGCAGTGTCCCTTGGGGAAGGCACTGATTTTTGAGGCAGCTGCCCTGCTTTCTGAGTGACTTCAGCATTCCTCTAAGGTCATCCATCCAAATATTGACCAGCCTGACCTTCAGGAGGTAATTGCAGAAAAGCACACCATGAGATGGCTCCAGACTCCATCCAAGACAGATGACAAGCAACGTCAGGCTGGGCAAAAATCCATCTGCAAAGTGTGGACAATACCAGGGACAGAGGAAACATTTACGAGAACATAATCATTTTCAGATGCCAAATCTGACTTGCTTGGCTCAGTGACTTCATTAAATGATACTCAAAGGCTCAGTTTAGTAGCACTGATGGGAGATCAGTACAAAGAACTGATGTAGTACCCAGACCGATATAGGCTGAGCTGGCATTAAACACCTCCTTTCCTGACCCCTACAAAACAGAGACTAGACAAAGTGTTTCCATGCTGTGAACCAAACTGTTGTAAAAGATGAAGTCATGCGAAGCTGCACTGGCACTGGGGCTACGCTGTCCCTAGCTGGTCTCAGGGTTTGGGGTGGGAAGGGAGAGAAACGCTTGCGTTCTCGCCCTCCACCCTTCGGTGCTGCTGTAGCCAGCCAAGGGCTCGTAGCTGGAGTTTCTTAGCCGCTTGTGTAAAGGAAATGTATCACTGCAAAATGAAAGGCTCTGAGAGGAAGTTAATTTAATACAGCTTATTCAGGCACTGTCCTTATTAATTATCTTGAACACAATAATTACTTCTCATTGTATCCATACTGTTCAATCTAATGTGAAAGGTCTCTGTTCAGCCCACACTTCTTTAGCAATTTACTTTGATTACAGTTATGATAAAAATAATGGGGGAAAAAATCCAACTGCTAACAACTCACACGTTACAAATTTAAAAAACAGATGTAATAAGTTGGAGGAGTAATAATGTGCAAAAGGTTTTTTTTCCCTTATATTCTTTCATGAATATTCTTCTAGTTTTAACAGCAGGTGAGAATGGAAATACGATTTTGAGGACTGCATATATTTTATCCCTGTATTTTAATTACTTGATAATGTAATATTAATATTGATTGACTTATTGATAATGTAATATTAATAACCTGTTTCTATTTTCTTTGCAGTTTACAGACATTTCATTAAATAAGAAACCCAGATGCCTGTATGTATATCTTTTTATTTTTCTCTTACTTAAAGATGCTAACTTGACATGCTTACATTTCTGCTTTTGCATTTCACCTTACCCAAAAGCCTGAATTGGGTTGGGTTTGGATCAGGTGCTGTACCTGAGTATGGTCTGTATTTATGTCATGTAATAGAGGAAAAACAGGTTTCTGCTAAATCAAAGCTAAAATCAGGTATTCTGTAAAGAAAAAAGCAGAATAATTTTCTGTTA
>NW_009259424.1:2921823-2954938 GCF_000687185.1 Egretta garzetta | reverse complement strand
AATGACCCCTTCCTGGTGACTATAACAGCCTATTGCAAAGCTACAGCAGTTGAATCTCTTCAGCAAACACAGGCCAAGTTTCAGCTGAAAATATCTTTAACATTCTGTAGGTAGGAGAGAGACAGTTGTCATTTCCTAACTGACAGTAACACTGTCGACTTAAAAATCACGTGTAAGCAAACAAGTGCCCCGACAAAGCATGGGCACTAACAACATCTCAGGTTACTCAAGCAGCTGTCCCAGGAGCAGCAGAACTAATTACGCCTGGGTTACCATGTCTTTGTGACTTGGTCATGAGTCCCAGTAGCTGGTTCGGAGCATCACGCGTGCTGCTTGGCCAAGTGGTGATCAGGTAGTGCTCCCTTCCTCAGGGCAACCCTTCTTAGACATGGGTTTAGGTCTTTCTCCCATTGCCATGAAACCTGTTGCATCACCACAGGTCTGGAACTTCTGCATCCCTGCCAGATTTGTTTGTGTTTGATCAATGGGTTCAAGAATTACTGGAAGACTGAGACACACACGAACAGATGGATGGGCTGGAAGATAAACTGAAAATACAACATATAGCCTAAGCAGTGTTTGCATTAATAATTAACAGCCTGGGGCTTTAGCTTCGGGTTGGTTTTTTTTCCTACTGATTTGAGATTCTGGAAAAACTATATTGTTCAAAGTAGGCTCTGAGATGACTGTGTATACACTTTTCAGGCTTCTAGATGTCTTAATTGTGATTGGAATCAAGGAAAGCAGAATTAAATTATAACCAGTGAATTCAATGACTAAGTGAGACGAGTCCTTCCACTGACAAGTCTTTCATCTAAATATAATGCAGTTTGGTAGAACCCATTAATTGCTGACAAATAGTTTGGAGGTTTCTGTTTAACTACTGGTATACTTCTCCTTTGAAAAGACCCTGTCCAAACTAGAATTTAATAGTAGGCTTTATTTGGAGTTACCAGATTAAGAGTATCCCAATTTGTCCTATGAAGCAGGGAGGGTAGAGGAGAGGATGCTCAGAGGGGTAGGGAAGTTTTATTTTGCTCTGTCCTGGGGATGAATCCAGCATTTCCATTCACCACACCATTTTTTTAAGAGCTCTAACTCAGCTCAGTACATAAAACAAGATTTTAATGATATGTACCAGTTAAAAAAATTGGGAAGTGTTACTACCCATCCAGAAAATTCAATGTAATCTCAGGGGGTTTGGGGCTGCTGATGGCTTATGGTTTTTTGGGATCAAGGGCTGGACTTGCAATCCTTCTTGCAGGAACTTCCCAGTTCCTTTTCTCCATTTTCTCCTGGCTGTTTTCAGGAAATGCCCCACTGAGGGCATGGCAGACCCTTGCTGATGCTTACTAGCCATTTCTCAGAGGCACTGAAACTTGCTGGCACATCTGTCCCTAAATCAACTTTAAATGCCAGCTCCCATTGTGAAGCAGCTAAGAATTGGATCTCTTGAAATCATGAGACCTGTCTTGAAAAACACCTGATGTTTGTGAAAAGCAGCAAGAATAGGATTGTTCATTAGTGCCTGCGGCAGTGGGGTGCATTTAGGCACATCGTTTTGGTCTCTCTCCATAATGCAACAGACTAGGAATATGTTTGAGTAGAAATTCAGACTCTCACGGTCACTTGTATCGAGGAGCTGCCACTTTCAATGAAAAAACATTTCCCGCAACTGGAGCTGGCAGCATTGCATTTCATGTGCAATGACCTGCATCTTCATCCATCTTAGATACCTTCTTACCCTGACTGTGAATTAGAGACAGACGTTCATCTCCTCTACCATAAACTCGTTCAATTTAAATACAGTTTAGCTCTTTTAGGCAATCCCTTCTGATCCCTTCTCGATCTTCCGGTTTTAATAGCATCGAGTGCAGCGGAGAGGTGACTAACATCACCTGCAGTAACGCCTGCGTGTGCTTTGGGAATAAATGATGCAACTTTTTCACCATAACAACATCTGGGAAAAACAGAGCACTACATCTTTTAACAACACCTAAGTAATGGAATAGCAACAGTGCCCAAGAAGTGACTGTAAACTGGAGCAGCCAACACTTGTGCATTTACACGAGTCATTTCTAACCCCTAGCAAGTGGTCAAAGCCCAGGCCTGCACCAGGCCAGCATGGCACAGCATCTGCAAGCTCCAGCTTGGACCTGCACGGCATTTTACCCCCAAAACTTTCCCGTAGTGAAGCCTGGTTGGCAAAGCTGCCAACCAGGTAAAGCTGTTCTGTAGGTAAGGCTTGGTTCCTGTACTGTCCACTGACCCTCACTGCCTCCCACCAACAAATGCAGGGGCTTTTGTGACACCCTTCTGGTCTTTTAAAGAGCAGGAGAGGGCTTGCACTGTATGCACTTGAACAACCACAGCTTTTTCCAAAACTGGCTTTGTCAAGTGTACAATATTGTTAACTCCCAGTAGAAGTAATACTACACATACATGGTTTCCAGAAATAACGAGCTATGGAAAATAGCCCTACGGGAACCCTTAGGAGATCAACTTGTACATCAGCACATCTGTTCTTCACTTCAGTCACAGTAGCTGGGCAGAAATGAGCTGGTGCCTTACGTTCATAGTGTTGCTGTTACACTACATGTATCTGCTGTAAAACATTTCAAGATTATTTTAAAAGGGACTGTAATGATCTTACTTAGCTAAACTGTGGAACTGCAGTTTCAACATAAAATTTCAGAGCAGAGGGCATGGTTCAGCCTTTGCAGCATCAGGCACCATGCTGTCGCTCCACCTGAGCTCACCGATTGCAGCAAATCCTGCTGGGCCTAAACCCTCACAGAGAGAACAAAGAATTCAGCTTACTTTGGCCTTTAAGCTTTTGTATCCTTCTTCCCACCAATTTCTGTATTCCCTTTTCCTCTTCTCCCATTTTGAATCAAAGTCTAAAAGCAAAGCTAGTTTCCCTAGATGGGTGGCCAGCACAAAGGCAGAGCCTGGAGTTTCCTGAGCTGTTGGCCACGAGTAGCAGCTGCAGTCCAGGGCAGCACTGAGATCCCACCAAGAAGTTCCTACAGTTCCTGCACCCACTTTCTACTGTTACTGGTGCCGTGTGGTCTTCCAGAGACCATGGGATGTTCATTCTTTACAGAAGGTTACTGTGAACATGTGCATCTTTAAAATCCCTGCAGATCACCAAGTCATGAGAACATAGACCTCAGTAAGGTCTCAGCACTCCAAAATCAGCAGAACACTATCTGAATAAAAGTGTAGATGAACATGCATGAAAAGTCCACCAGTAACACTGTAGGGATTTGTATAGCGAGGGATGATTTTGAGTATTGAGAAACATGATTCATCTTGCAACTCTGTTTTTAACTTTCAGCCTGGTAAACATGGTAAAATGAGGCTATTTCTGTCTTCAAAAACGTATGGGTTTTGGGACATTTTGGGGACCTTTCACTTTTCAAGATTGAATAATAGTTATTAAAAATCACTATTATTAATTTCAGGAGCCGAGGAAGTCAACACACTTCATATAACATCCCTGACGCAAAGCCTCATTCCTTTCAAAAAGGAAGAATCTTGTTGAAAAAAGCAAAGGATGAAAAAACCAGCTTTCAGCCAGTGAAATACTTCTATGAACCTGTTGACTGCTCAAGAGAAATATGGAGAGCACAAAAGAAAGGTGAACCAGTCTGCTCTGCAAGGAAAGCGAGCGCAAAATCCAAGATTGGTAAAAAGTCCAAAGCGCTATAGGAATGGTTAGCAATATATAGTAACGCAGGAGCTTGGCTTCAACAGAACAAATATTGAATGAGGTTAATCATCCTACTTTTTGCTATCCACCTGGCCATGCCAAAACTTATCAGATATAATATATAGAAATATATACAGTATGGAAGATTTATATTATTTAGTAATGCCATTCCCTCTTTGGGCGCTATAAGAGAAGTGACATTTTATTCAGTTTACATGGAGGGTTTTCTATTTATTTATTTATTTATTTATAGAGCTTATTTTAAATGACTGCATTTATCTTGCTGGGCAGTACTGTGGCTGTATGTTTAATTATTTTAGTGGTAGCATGTGGCCTGATAATTTATTTTCCATCTGTGCTGTTGCTGAAGTTCAGAAGAATCCATTTAATCGGCAAGTAATTACTCAGTCTTTCAGCTTAGGTAGGTATAAGATCAATGATTAACTGTTACCTGCACAGACATACTTAGATGCAAAAGGTCTACTTGAGTTGCTCGAAGGCTGTTTACAGCAGTAGATCATTACCCTGAATTTTCTGCCATATGCCTGGTCGGGCACATTTCCACATATTACTACATACGTTAAACTGCTCGATCCTGCCAGCAGCCATGTTGTCTGTTGGTACAAGTTTGGGCTGCTCTGGTGTCTTAAGCACAGCTTTCAAGTTTCCATATGGTTTTGCTCTATGTACCAGCCCTCTGGCGTCCCTTGGCGAGGAGACTCGGCTGCCGGTACCGCAGCCCTGACGAGCACGGCCCTCACTGAGCCAGAAGAGAAATGTCAGGACCAGGGTCCAGCAGCAGGTTGCTACCAGCTGTGGCGCAGCACGTGAGAGGCTAGAGCAGCGTGTTACACTGCGTGGCACCACGTTCAGTGCCTGTGCTTGGTGCTAGGCAAGAGGCCCGAAATGGCTGTGATCATCACCAACCCCCTTTGCACTCTGATCTCTGAAAAATCTTTACAGGGCTGAGAGATCTCTGAATTTCAACGAAAAACACAAGAGCGAGGAAGTTAGAGATGGTTGCAGGGATGGGAATGCACATGTTTACATTGGTTTGTGCCAATTAAAAGGATCCTTATTTATCAGAGTATTTATCAAGATGATTTTTTGCGTGTACAGTTTTTTGGTAACATGAATCCTCATGCCATGTTTACAGATATGAACATCCTGTCGATGTTACTGATGAGATTTGTTTTATCAAGAAAAAGAAAGAATAGGTGAGACAAGTCTGTGTAATTTATTTTTTAAATGCTCATAACAGGTGTAAATTGTTTTTGTGGAAGGTGATTTTTATAGTATGTGTACAAAGATTTGTGAAAAATGTTTTTCATTTTTTATAACTATGACTGTAAGCAGAACTGAGTATTAACAGACAGTATATCACTATGATTACTGCTGCAATAAGCACCTGAGTCGCAATATTTTTAAAGCAGAAGATGACTGATCAGTCAGCTAGGATCAGGTAAATACAGATGTCATACATTTGTCGGTATACAGAGCTCCCAGAAAGTAGCAGAGTGAAAAAAGAGAGTATTATTCCTCACTTTTATTTTAAATAGTGTATATGAAACAATCAGATATATGTTTAAAGTTTCTCAACACTGTTTCAGTAGAAAGTCACAGTGTAAAACCAATTCAGGTATTTAGGTTGTAATGACATTTTAATATTTATTTAACCACGACACAAGGCCACACTTGGCCTTATGCTAGGCATTGTGTGTGGTGAAAAGGAGTTGTTAATTGTGTTGCATGGGTTTGGGTCAGATCATGTGTTATGCCAACTTTCTTAGGCAAGCCACAAAATAGAAACATCCTTTTACAAACCTGAAAAAATGACCCTTTTTGAAGATAATGAAGATGAACTTTAGAAAGATAATAAAGTAAAATATATTCATCCGTTCCTTTATCCACTTGACACTGAAAGTGTATTTTTATTTTTAAATGCCTATCTACTCTGTTAGTCACCAAAGTTAAGTGCAACTGCTAGTTCACAAATGAGATATTTATTTTATTATTTATCATGCCAAAATCTTGATTGTAAGTTGTCCTTTTGGGGGAGGAAGACAAAAAAAGAGAGTAAAAGTTGCATGTTCTTGAACTTTTCAAACCCCCAGTTACAGTTACTTGCTGAACAAATGCCAGGTTAGTTAATTAGAAAGAAATTGGATTGTACTGTAACCCCAGATAAAAGTTTTTAGAATATAAACATTCTAATAATAAAGATATATTTCTCAGTTACTGTGTCATTTAACTGTGTGAAAATACACCGTTTCCTGCAAAAGCCTACCCAGCAGCAGAGAGAAAGACAAGAAACAGCAGCCCTGCTTGGACTTCTGTTTATTCCTCAGATAAAACACCGCGTCAGTGAAGCTGGGCTGTCATTTGCCACGGCACTACGAATTAACGTGAAGGATGACTAACAGCATCTTGCCCACAGAGCTTCCACGTCACATCACCTGCCCCTCTCCTACTGTAATGATGCTTGGAAATTACTCCTGAGACTGTCCACACGGTCAAACCTAACCTGCCCAAAGCAGAGGTGGAAGAGTAGAGGGAAGGGTCAGGGGAAGGGAATTAAGGGCAGAGGGGTCCTGGGGAATGCAGGTGATAAACATTGCCTATTGACGAGTCATAATTTCATCAGGCATCTTCCTGGTTATACTTGGAAAGAGAAGTTTTTCCATGGCAGGGAACCAGGTTCCTGTCAAGATGGTAACCCATGGGAGATGTGTAGAAGGCTGGACAAGGAGATGAGGTCCCTTTGACACCTGAGAGCCTGAATAACGTTCATCAGGAAAAACGGCTCCTTCCCAATCAACATTTACACAACTTACTAGCTCATTTTTAAAGTTAATATCTGGTCATCAGCAGAATTTGACTGCTGGATGTGCATATCACATCCACGCTTCATGTCCCTTTAACAGAGGTGGAACACTTGAGAAGGGTCTGTACATGCACTAGGCTGAACGTAGCTGGTGTTAGCTTGAGGGGACCTTGGGAGGACATAACACTGGAATCGGAAAATGTCGATTTAAAATATTTTTAAAGCTAAAATCTGAAAGCATTCTGACAAAGTTGACCACTCATCTTTGAAAATGAATTTGAAGCACAGTTACATTTTGCCCTTCAAGACGCTTTGAAGACATCTAGGTGGGTTTTATGCTTGCATCAAAGTGAAATTCAGTAGGACCTGGATGCCTTGCTCCTGTATACATTTTTAAAATCACACCTCATCTATAAAAACATCTCAGAGCAGTATGTATACTGGCTGGGCCCTTAGAGGTGAGCTTTCTGCTTAAAACAAAATGTTCTGACTGACACGCAATGTTACAGGCCAGGAAAACGAGACTAATTGAAACCTAGACCTTTAATTAGAGCTGTACATAGAGAAAACACAATCATTTTGAGATGCTCCTGCCAGTTGAAGAGAGAGCGTGTTTTTAAAGCACTTGATGGCATCTGACCCCCCGCTCTGTCTCAGCAGTAAAAGCAGTCTCCTCCTGCCCAGAGGAGATCTGAACACACTTGTCCCCAGGAGAGTTACTGGAAATATTCAACGGGATATTTGTATTCAAAGGGATGGCCACCAATTAAAGCAGTTACTGGGTCAAACAAATTACCACTTCTGTCATCCCTCGTAATCCTTCCAATGCCACTGGCTCTTTCAATCTACTTGAGCAAAATCCCGCTCTTCTCTCTTTATCCTGCGTCACCAGATAGTTGCCTCTATTTGTTCTTACCTCAAACTAATGCTGCTTGTTTCCATACATCCTGTCTGAAGTGGTTGGAGTGGACTATTTTAGTGCTCTCTGCAGTGGGCATGGGCTTTTTTTTAAAATTTTTTTTTAGAAAAAATAATCCCAGAAGTGATTTTATGACATGAAACGTACAACAAGCTCTTAAAATAGATCCTGTTGTGACATGAACAAAATGTCCTTTCCCATTTTGTTGCTAATGCCACCCTCTATCTAGCCACGCTTTTTTTATTCTAGTCTCTTGAATTTTCATTTGTACGCCTCTCCAAGGAGAGGGAGAAACAAGCAACATAAGTTAAATGCAGTTATTGGCTTGACAAGCCTTTTCCCCCTCGCTGTCTCTGTCCTAGGATCGCACACTGCAGGCAGGTAAAAGTTGGCTCGAATTTTTCATAAAATGGTGGGAAAAATAGATACAACAGACTTCAGGTTCATGATAATGTTCTGAAAGAGGAAGAGGCTCTTCTGAGCTGAGAGAGAGAGAGAAAGAGGAGGAGAGATCCTCCGCTTGCCCGAGAAGTCACACTCAAAGATAAATGTGACGGGTTGGAGGAATTTACCATGTGCTGGTGTGAGATGAGGGAAAACCAGTTACACATAAGGCAGCACTGAAGGGATGGGGGACGCGTTACTGCCTGCTGTTTCTTAGAGGCTTTGACCTACAGCACATCAGAATATATATGGCCTGACACATTCACTCCTTAAATCCTGCTTTAGACACACGCTTTGAAGCCTAATTACTAATTTCAAAGTAATAGACTTTAGGATGAGGACTTCTAAGAAATTCCCCAAACTCTACCCATGGTATTTGTTCAAACCACAGTTTATTGGCTTGCAGTGGGTAACTGTGCTAAGGGGGGGCTTGTCAGCAGGGGGGATTTCTGTGGATGACCGGCAGTGGCTCTGCCTGGACTCGACCCTGGGCTCACTGACAGCCGGTTCCCACAGCAAGGCTTTCCTTTACATTACCTTGCTGATATTCCTGTCTGCTTCCCAAGCTCCCTCCCTCTTCTTTTTGCCAACTCAGTACCTTCAACAGCTTCTCTCATGCAGCAAGGACCTTTCCTGGGCCTCAGCCTGCTAACAAGCCACTGTATTGCATCAGAGACACTTGCAAAATGCCTTTTTCGGTGGGCCATCGGCAATTGCTGAAGTAAGATAGCAGATTATCCAGCTGTGCGCAGCACAGCTGCTTCACTTGCCCCTCACCAGGCGGGCAGAGGAGACAGAGCATCACATATTACACCACACATGCACTGTATTGGCATTTTACCCACACACCGGCAAAGCTCAACCTGTCTGCTCCAGCCATGACTACCTTTACATGTGCTTTTAAGCCAGTCCAGGGAGCAGAGGGCCAGGCAATGGTCTTGTGTACGCATGAACTGCACATTTGGGCTGTACAGGCACCAGGCACTGTGTAAATATACAGCAATGTGCAGCATAAAGAGATCCTGACCTCACAGCACAGCACGGATGGGTTTGACTACCTGAACTCGAAGCTTCACATGCCAGCTGGATGTGCTGGGATAAAAAACGTCCTGTCATTCCCAAGTGTGCAGATCTGGTGTTCCTCTGGTGTTCTCTGCTGCAGCCACCTCTCTAGACCAGATGGCTGCTTGGGCTTTTGCTCCTGGCATGGCATCCCACTTGTTCTGCCGGCTTCACGCTGCCCGGATAGCAAGCCCGCCTGTCACCATTCATGCTTCCCGTGCCTGTTTGCAAACAGACGGTGGACCAACAAGGAAAGGTCAAAGGCGTGTGTTTCTGAGAAGACATCTGCAGCCCATCGCCCCTCAGCTGGAGAATGAGGGTAACCTCAGCCAAGCATCCTACGCTTCGGATGTATTTTCACAAGAATATTATACATATGGTACTTGCCCTTCACTGAAGTACAGCCTGGGCAGGCGTCACAGACCTCCGCTCCTGAAGGGATTTCTGATCTCCCACCAGTCATCACTGTGCGGGGTTTTTTGTAGGAGAGGGAAGGCTGAACGTTGGTCATTTGAACAACACGCATAGGTGCAAACTACAGCTCAGGTGTGCACACTAGGAGAGGGCCAAGAAAATGACCAAAAGAAGGTTGCGTTTGTCCTGATATTATTCTTTATTAAGATTATATATCACTACTAGGTAGAAACCCAAACCCTAACTTTTCAAAAGAAAACTACTGTGCTGGTTCATAGATTGTATATAGATCTTCCACTTTCAACATCACAGAACGTATTCACCTGAAGCAATTTTTCGGAAATTTTCCCCCTTGCAGAAAATAGTAGGCTCAAGAGACGTTTTCTAATTTTTTCTTACAGGGATGAAAAAAACAACCAGAAAACCCAAAATGTTTCATCACGGACCAGCATCACCCCAAATCCACGAGGCTTACACCAGCCCACCAGGGAGCCTTTAATTGTTTCTGTGTCAGACTGCTTGGCCTACCAACCGTCCTGAGGTCCAGAGCATAGAGGTGACCTCCTAAAAATGGCAGGGTTTAATTATCCCACCCTCTGAAGCTTTGTGCAAGCACCTGTTTAACAGGAGCACGTGAAAGTCACCGGTTTTGCATGCCATCAGGGTATGCCGTGGTGTTTGTGCCAAGCTATGCCAGGGCCACCCCCGGGCAGAGGCCCTTCGCGGGGATCAGCCTGAGGTACCAAGGGATGGGTCAGGCATCACCCAAAGCCTGGTGACGGCGGCCGAATCAATTCGGATTTTTAGGGAACTGAGCCCATTTCCACACCAAGAGCCACGACTCTGGCTCCTCGGCATGCCTGTGGCTGCCAGCACAGCTTTGCACTTCCCGAGCCCACCTAGGCTTCCCACCAACCCTGCAAAAGATTTGGGGTAATGGGAAGAGTGGGGATATGTTGAAAAACTCTATTGCATGCAGCAGCTTTGAAAATGGGGTTTAAAGGCACCGAGGGACCATCTCAAAGGGCCGCTTGTGAGCACAGGGAAGCTCATCCTGCCCTTCTCCAGTCCCCCAAGGCAAAGGAGGGATTTCAGCCACAATGGGAGCCAACCAGTTCAGAGAAAAGGCAGAGAGAGCCCAGTCTGCCAGCAAACATGTTGCCAATGTACTCTTAATGGTGTCAAACGTTTTAGCAAATTGTGAAATTAAAGGCATAATCACAACTATAATGAAGGAGCCGTAACTCCTTTGTCAGTTAAATTTAATTGCCATGGTGAGCGCACTGAACTGTTGAGAACAAGTTTTACAGCACAGCCTTTCTCTACCTGAAGAAAACGTTTTTACCAGATGTTATCTGGATTTCACCTGCAGACCCCCCTCCAAGGGGGGCAGCTGAGGGCAACAGGCAGGAGGTAAAAACCTGGGTCCAAGTGAACCAGGAGGAACATTTGCCAGGGGACAGGCAGAAGCTTAAGTTTCCAGAAGCGTAGGCGGGGAGAATGAAAAAGAAGATGGAACCAACGCAGTCGAAAGATTACCAGGTTACGTGCTAAAGAAGGGACCAGGACAGCAGTATAGTTTCTATGCCCATCTATTTTTTTGGTGGGCTTCAGTAACTTCTTAGTTTTGTTAACCATTTGTTAACAAGGAATGGAGGTGCCCATCCCACCTCTGTCCTGTATAGTATTCCCACCCCCATTTTCTAGGGCACACCGTTAATGGACTTACAAGAACCAGATTTTTTTTTCTTTATTTTAGGGACAGGGGCTTCTATTCCTTTTATTGTAAGCAGATGAAAACCTGCGTCACAGATCCCCATCTCCTTGGATTTCAGGATTGGGATTACATATCGTGTGAGTCTGGGAGGCGTAAAAGTTCTGTTCACTTCCTGGGTAAAAGCTAAAACACTTCCATTTTATCCGCACACGCAGTCAGGGTGTCTGGGAGGCACCACGTCTGAATCAGTTTGGATGTCAGTTTGCACGGAGCAGAAGCGGTTCCCTGCACGGAAGGGAATTTCACATTGCCCTACAAGCTGGTGTGAGTCCACCCTGCAAGTGTGAACCCTGTCTGAAAATTTGGGGTTTAGGGGGAAAAAAAAACCTTGAAAGAGACACACAAATTGGCAGATGAATCCAGACAAGGTCTTTCTGCCACTAGGTGGTGATGGCTGATAATGAATTGGTGGGGTGCTAGGATATACGCATTTTATAGCTAAACCCCAAAGCATTTCTAATCTGAATTAACCTACCAAATCTCTGGGACCACAAGCCCTTGCTGTTTAACAAACCTTTGCAGCTGCTGCGTGGTTGTATGGGCTGTCCTACATTTTCAAGGAGCCAATTCACCTACAGAGACCAACAAATGATGGGCTACCAGTGGTCACCTGCAACAGGGTGCTGGCAAATAAAGGTAGTGTCAGTAGCTGAGCCAATCCCAAAATCACACAAACTGAAGGTAAATGATCAAAATTTCTTTTTCTGACAGAGCCCAAACTGCACAAATCCACCACAGTCCACTGGCAAAAAGCAGAGTTTTCTGGAACAGCGGCCAAAGGCTGAGGCGCAGGGCAGGCTGGTAAGCCATGGGGATTTCAGCAGATGAAGAGGAAAGCACCGATGCCAGAAGAGGCCAAGGATGCCTCTCCCCTGGCCACACGGTCTCAGCAGCACCGGGCAGCAACCAGCTGGCCACAAACCCCATGGGCTGCGGGGCACCCGTGCAGCCAGCCTGGCGCAGGGCTGTACTCTGTGCCACGCCACAGCCAGCCCCAGCGCCCCTTCCCCATCCCGTCCTCTTCTGCGAGCTGAGCAGCTACTGCCCCTCCTATTAAGCGCACGCTATTCTGCTTCTTCCTAACCCTAATTAAGGGGTTTTATTCTTATTATAGAAATTAAGTCTACTTGGAACAAAATAGCAATTTTCTGCTATAAAATGATGACTTTCTGAAAGACATAAGAGGACTAATGCACTCAGCAATGGCTAATGACTACATGCCAAATGGCCTTTTGCTTTTAGTGTGCACCCATCTGCTTCTTGATGCTCTGCCACAGCCCACGTATCGGGTCTCCTGAAGACCATCCCAGCCAGTGAGGGTATTTCTAAAAGAGGGGCTGCAGGGGACCTATCCCCTGCAGAAGGAGATGCCTTTGCTCTGCAGCCAGCCCCAGAGCAAAGGGCTTTGCTGCTGGGGTGGAAAGGCACAGGTGAAGGAAAGGAGAGGGAGGGAGGGAGGACCACGTGTCAGGGGGATGCTCCCCGCAGTCCCATGCCTGGCGAACTCCTGCTCAGGTCCCAGCCCAATGCTGGGGGTGAGCAAGATGACCAAAGCTAAGGTGACTCTCACCTAGGTGAGGTATTAATGACGAATTCAATGTACCCATTATGCCCATCATGATTACGCTGATCAGTTCAACATGCATACAAGCCTGATGATCAGCCGTTTCCTGCCCCGATAAAGTTTCAGGGCACTTTACAGTTGCAAATATATATTAAAAAGGTTAGGGGTTTTTTTCTAAACAATGTTACATGTCCTAAAAATGTTTTAATCCAACTAGCATAGCTCCTCCTTCACTCCAGAAATGACTCCCACTCTTTTCTGGAGTGTTTCAAGAGCCACTCTACCTTTCCACACCTCGACCACCGGTGTCCAAGGAGGGAGACAGGCCTGCCTGGCTGAAGCAACCAGTTGCCCACAAGCAGCTCCAGAGAGTGACACACTGGTACAAACGCAGTATTTGCCACTCTCAGAGCAATCTACAAGCAGACATTTGTCTTTATGAAACACTAGTCATTTTAGATAACAAATCAGTACAAATCCCGTATTCACATAAATTACCAGCTCTGAATCGCTGACCCACTTTATACATAATCTTGGCAGAAAATCTTGACTATGAAATTTGAGGCAGATTGGTTTCACTGTGGTCAACTTGGAAAGAAAGAAATGAAAAACATGTTAATATGGGGCTCAGAATGAGGACTTCTTTCCATTTTAACTCAGGCTGCCTTGTTCTTCTTGCAGCGATATAAGGACAAAAATCTTCTGCAACTGTTTTATTTAGATTACCTGCAGTTTGGTTTCCCATGGAAGTAAATTCTCGTGACAGACACAGCTTGAAGCTGTCCTTTGAGTACTGTACTACGAGTGTGGCAAATGCTGCTCTGCTTGCTACCATACTCCAAAACCAATATTGCAGGGCTCCACCAAGAGACCGTTCTACCCATCACGCTGTACAGTGCACAGATTTCTGAAGACTGCATTAAGAAGAACGGTAACCACTCCATGCTAGGATATATACATTTTATAGCTAAACCCCAAAGCGTTTCTAATCTGAATTAACCTACCAAATCTCTGGGACCACAAGCCCTTGCTGTTTAGCAAGCCTTTGCGGCTGCTGCGTGGTTGTATGGGCTGTCCTACATTTTCAAGGAGTCACAGCAAACCTGACTATTGCTGACTTCTCCTTGTAGAATCTGAAACCAGAGCCATAAGTTTTGGCTGTACCCCCCATTTAAATATATGAGGCTCTTTAATGAACGTACATGCTAATGGGAAAATAAAGTTATATTCTAGGGATGTTACAGTAGATCTACATCAGAAGTTGGCCACAATTTCAACTGAGCACCTGAACATGGTCTAAGCCAACACCAGCTTGCACTAGCAAACAACACTCAGTCTTCTGGAGACCAAATGTAGACCAAACTCTAGTCCACCACCCGATCCTTTTCTAGATGGATACCAAGACCCATCACTGTGTCCTCCTCTCCTACCTCCAGCGTCAGAGAAATGTGTCATGGAGCCACAAGTCATCAGCAAACTTAACCCACACCCTTGTGCTGAGGATTCAATTCAAAAATCTAACGCAAAGTTTTAAGCAGCAGCAGCACTCATGCTGTATGTAGCAAAACTTTTCTTTTTAATAACCAACAAAAAGAGGGCTGAGAGGAAAGCCATTGATTCACTGTAACAGAACAGCACGCCGATTTTACAAGTGTATAATTTCTGGTTGGTAAAGATTTGAGGTGAGGGAATACAAGCAGACAACTCCCAGGTAACCAGAAGGGAGAACTACACACAAGAGACAGGTCTAATATTCAGAATACCTGCGGACATTAACAATGTAATCCTGTCACTAATCGTAGCTTGTAATGAACAGTGGCAATGGGGTTCTTGGGAATTGGACAGCCTCACGTAGCTTGTTATTTTAAATAAATACCATAATCGGTATGAAATCCCAGCAACTAAAATACGAAAAGCGGTACGAACTACCAGTCTTTTATGGGACGGAAAGAATTATCCATAGCTATCCAAAGGCTAGTTTGGCTTTCATATACTTGTATATAAACTATGAGTCACTTTACATCATCTTGCCTCCAACTCCTTGCAAAACACAGAGGTTTTGTTAGTGGTGTTTAAGCTAACTGCAGGTATCCTAGGTTTAGTTTGTGTGGGATGGAAAGAAATACTAGCCTTTTGCTTAAAAGGAGAGAAAATGTAGATTTATATTGATACAAGGAGAACAAGGCGAGGAAGAGTACATAAGCAACCACATTATGAAATGCTTAATATCAAATACTAGAGGGGAGAACTATGGATATTTCTCTTCAACAGACAGAACCAGCCCCGATCCTGCAAGGAGAATACGGTTGATCTCACCTGCAACCTCCCCCCCCGACCCCGAGAAGGCTCTACGGGAGCCACCCCTGCTCACAGGCAAGCTGATATCCTAAAGCTGTACGCTGCGTACAGACCCATGGTATTTCAAGATGCACACAAAGGCTCCTGTCTTACAGCAGTGTCCCTGCTGCCTGCCCTGAGTTTGTACCTGATGCCCCAAGGGAGAGGCAGGGGGTGTGGGGAAGCCCGGCTCCTGCCGCTCACCCTGCTCTGACAGGTCACCGCGGTTCTCTGCTTCACTTTCCCCACTTACAAAATTAGAATAACGATTACTCCTTTGAACGCTTGGGGCCCTTTTAATGGAGGTTGCTACAATTACAACATTACTATTGCAGGATATTAGATAAGCCTCACTGCTCTGTGGCGGAGTGTCCAGGTGAGTAATTTGTCCATTTTACAGAAAAACTGAGATATTGAGATGCTAATACAGTAAATTGGCATGAGAATGGAAAAAAAAAAAAAAAGATGAGTCATTTTCAGTTTCCTCCCTTAGCAGCTACCGAATGCTCATGGGAGTACAGAGGGCCCGTCCTAACAGCTGCCTTAAATTTTAAGTGCACTCACTCATTTTAAAGAAATTTATAATACTTCTCTGTTAAACACCGTGTGCATTTTCAACTTCTAAAACTGCCATCAACTCCAGTGCTTCGCAGCGACCTGCCAACAGCTGGCAGCGAGCTGGCTGCTGCCGCTGCCAAAGAGGATTAACACCAAATAATGTTGACTGGAGGTAGAAGACCTAATTCTATTTCTAGCCTCACTGGTGTAAAACCAGAGTAACGTTGTCTCCAAAAGACGGATGCAACGGTGCAAACAGACTGGAGCTGGGGAGCATCCGGCTCAGAGGAATTGTTGGTGTCTTTTTTTCAAGGACATACATGTTCGGAAACTAATGGAAATGTTAAATTGGCTATAAAGATTTCCAATGGAAAAGTAACAGTACTTCCAATAATCTGAGCTGCTGTGAATAAACGTAATTAGGACACATTTAAATTTGGTTAATAGTTACCCAAAAAGGTTATTTGCAATCTGTAAAGTAATATGCCCCTAAGTGTTATGGGTAGCATGTGATTTTGTTAGCAGCAAAACAGGTAAAATATATTGCAAGCTGAAATCCCTTTTCCCCGCCCCAACAAAAGCTCTCCTAATCCCTTGTACCAGAATAGTTGCAGTAGAAGAAGGCCTCAGAGGGGTTTATTTGGATTTTGTTGGTTCTTTTTGTTTGTTTTTACAGAGGAGGAGACATTTCCTAGTCTACTGTGTATCATTTCTCTTCAGGCAAATGCACAAAAGGACATTCACGATTCGTGGAGTAATTACAAATGTTGCCAAAAAAACCAACCCAAAAGCTCACGGTAGCTGTAAGCGCTGCACAGAGCCCCCCGAGCCCCTGTTTGCTCTCCATCAGCAGAGCCCTTCTTCACACACCTTCTGAAGGAGTCAAAGGCACAAGGAGGCCAACCATCCTGCAGCTTCTCCCCACCAAAACCCAGCCGCACGGACCTTCCCAGAGGGTGAGGCGAGCAGGCAGGGCGCGGGCCGGCGCAGGACTCGCAGGTGTCTGAGCAGGTCCCCCGGCTCTCCTGGCACATTCAGGCCACAGAGCATCGTCTTGCCCCACCTACGCGTCTCCGTTAGACAGAGGAGCTGTGCCAGGAGAAGGGATGGGGCTGGGATGACCAGCTCAGAGGCAGCAACTGATGGGGTCAGCATGTCCAGTCATCTGGACCACCCTCTCCCTCAGCATCTTGCTGGGGCTTCTTAAAGAAAACACCGCTTTCCAAATTTACTGAGATTTAATTGCCTTTCCTTGAACTTCCCCAAAGTGAGAACTTGTCTTCAGCATGCCCTGGCCAGCTGGGAGAAGCCGTACCCCTGCCCAAGTGCTTCTCTGACCTTCATCCTTCCCTCAGGCAGAACGAGGCACCCATAGCGACACTGTCGGCATGGATGAGACTGGGACTGTACGCACGGCCACTACGTCACACGTTCAGGCTGTTTGCCAGGCGCACAGCTGGGGAGGAGCTGCTGTACAGGCTGAGACCGCAGAGCAAGGGACTGCAGTTTCACCCTCACCACCCTTTCTGTGGCCGTCCTCTGGTAGGCCAGTCTTTGGGACAAACCAGAACTAGCTGAGTATCAGTGTGGACACGAAGAGGCAGACTGACTTGCTTGTAGACCAGCAAATGATTTGGTAGTACTTCCCAGTGACCCTTCCCTACTGGTAAACTAAACCTAAATACTTTCTTTCTTCAGTTTCTTCTCACTGATCAGCGGTGGGCTCAAGGCCGTGGCGGATTACACGGCAGGGCTGGGCAGAGTACGGGGGGATCTCATCCGAAGCCGACAGTGCAGCCCACAGACCTGCTGCGGATGTGCTGACCCCGGCACCCTGAGCGACTACCACGAGGACAGAGTGTGGGATGTGAAACCTCGTCTTCCCCACCCCAAATACTTTCAGTATCAGGAAATTAATGAAAATGAATACAATAAAGGAATACACAAAGGACTACAAATATCCCCTTTGTTGTATCTGATTTGGACCTGGAGTGTTTCCCAGCTTCAGTCTAGCCACTCAATAATCTGAAGTGGGGAATGCTACATAAATTACTCATTATTCCCACCAGATGAGCTGTCAGAGGCTGCGGAAACTAGTTCATGTTCACTTCACCTCTCTCTGCTCGCTCTTTGCTGTTACTTACTTTCCGCTCTATTAAGGTCTGTTGTTAAACACTTTTGTCTCAAGACGCTAAGAGAAAGAAAGGAGGAAAGAAATAAAGAAACCCTCCACCAGCATCCTGGAATTGTACTTTTGGACAAAAATCCAGAAGGACACAATAAAAGCCAAAGCGATCGTTCTTTCTCCATGAGCTCATCATTACACGCCACAGCCGTCAAACAGCCTTCATGGCCTCACTGCCTGCCGGGGCTTACCACCGGTACAGATCCAGGTATCCAGCCCAAGGACTGCAGGAAAACCTAGATTAAACTCCTCTCTCGCCAGAGGTGATTCCTGAGAAGAGTAAAGGCAGCTCTGGGGCAGAGCTCATGCATTTCTTGAGTTGCAGCTACTTACATTTCTTTTCAAAGCAGCCCACAAACGTCAGATCATTGCGTAAATACGGAGTGCTACTGCTTCGCTGCAGCATCTGCTCAGGGCACCTAGGAGCTCCGGCCTTCGGGCCAATCATCCCAGAACTTGGCACGATAACTACAGTAACACCTTGCTTTTGTTTTTCTAAATTAATCATTAATCTCTGATGTTTCCAATTACTTGCTAGAACCTGTATTTCTGTCCGACCCTCAATCCCAAAGGTTTCCTGTTCGTTGCTGCTTCCATGCTGCAATCAGAACAAGTGGCAGAGCGCTATTGCTCTTGAAAAGGATGTTTTTACATATGGCTCTGCCCCAAACACCTGGAAATACTTGTAGCCCTGGAAAGGCAAGCCCAAATACTGGGTGGCCCTGGAAAGCCAAATGTCATTTCAAGTTTGCAAATGCTTCCTGTCATCGCTTTTGGGCCAGACAAAAGCCCTGGAGTGAGCCGTCCCTAGGGTTAGGAGAGACAAAGTTCAAACACAGGATCAAGTCTGGCACCTCAAGTCCCTCTCACGTTATCCTGTTGCTTCCAGCGCGCTGCTGGCTGGCACACCTCGGCACAAGCTGTCGCTGGGTTTCTGTGCTGCGCAACATCAGGCAACACCTTCGATTTTTCTGCAATTGCAGCAGGGTGTATTACTGTCAAATACCGTACGCCCTGCAGCGAAGGGCCGTTCGGCACAGTCCGGCACTGTGGCAGCCCCCTCCAGCCGGGAGGCAGCCAGCACCCCAGGGCTGAACGAGAAGTCTGGAGGCCGGGGGATCAACCCAGCACTACACCCCCTCAGGGCAGGAGCAGTAACAAGAGGCCATCTGACCCAGTCTCACTGTCCCTCCCGTCTCACCAGCACAACTGTTATAAAACCACCGAGTGATGGCTGGAGCTGCACCGCTCTCTTTGTCTCAGCACAGGAGCTGCAGCTGAGCGTGGACACCGGTTTGCCTCAACTCCACCGCGAGCTGGCTGGATGCACGACAGCTCCGGACTACGGAGGACTGAAGAAAAATAGGGTTGGAGAGGCCCCACAGAGGTCATTTACTCAGCTCCCTCATCCCCAAGGCAGGATCAATTTTCCCCTCATCATTCTTGGCAGACTAAGAAATGGAGAAGAATAAAGAGACCAAAGTTCAGGGAATTGGGGCAGGCTAAGTATAACTACGAAAGTGTAGCCTGACCAGGAATAAGGCTGAATGCGCTTATTCTAGAAAACCATGCCACAAAACCAGTGTCAGGAACTTGGCTTTAATTCTTTTTTAAAATAAAGAAACAAATCTGGAAGCTTTAAAATCCAGGATATGGGTTGAGAACTATTTCATAATCCTCAGTCACCTCCATAGTCAACCAATGCGGAAACGCATCATATCACATCCTAATAAGCAGTATGCAAATATTTTTGTAATCTAGTGCTAATGACACCAAATATTATTAATATGTCATTTGACACACTAGTGTAAAAATAATATTTAACAATGCATTAACTGAAGTTGTAGCAAATGATGTATTTAGCTAATTGTATGCAATTAAATTAGAATTAAAAAGGGGATGTTTCATAATCTTCCTTGCTTTTCACTAAAAATCTAAGCAGGAAATTCAATAAATGAAAGCTGCTAGAAAACCATGTGAAGCATCAAGCGCTGGAACATTAATATAGCACAAAGCATCATATGTTGTTCATCTAACTTTATTAAAAACCACACCAAGTTTAAATCTTTGGGCATTTCAGATGGAGCTGAACTTCACTTTTTTTTTTTTTTTTTTTTTTTTCTGATTCCTCATCCTATCAGGCTTAGATCTGTTGCATTAGATCTGGAAATGCAAAAAAACCCCCAAACCAACAAACAAAAAAAATCACACATATGTGGTGAAATCCAGGTGTCTGGACTGTGGAGAGAATGCAGATCCAGTACCGTACTTCATCTTGAATAACTTCTCCCCATAGCACGCACGTGTGCTCCTTGCACTTTTGGCAGTAACTGGTAATGCACGTGGGCAAAAGCACAAGCATTACAAACTGCAGCATGGTTTCTGTCAGGAGTTTGTTCCCTGCTGCACCACTGGTGGTTAACAGTTTGTGTGAATATTAAATGCCTGGATGTGCTCGTGCTTTGGGAGAGGACTGGGAACTCACCCTGGGGCTGATCCTGTTGGCAATTAGTTACTTCAAGGATTTCTCTGTGGGCATTGCTCCAACTTTGTACATGCAACTGTTCTTGCAGTATTTGTCACTCAGTAACAAAGACTTGTGCATACAAATTCGGCCACTAAGGATGCACACCAACAATTTATCTGCACATTAAAAAAAAAAAAAAAAAGAGACAAAACCAGTTGCTTGTGCAGCACCGTGTCTTCATTTACTTGGTTGCTTTGGGAAACGCGCGGACCACTCCGAATGCAGGGACCTACACCAACAATTTATCTGCACATTAAAAAAAAAAAGACAAAACCAGTTGCTTGTGCAGCACCGCGTCTTCATTTACTTGGTTGCTTTGGGAAACGCGTGGACCACTCCGAATGCAGGGACCTACGACTGACCCTGCTTAGAGAGGTCAAGCTTTGCATTCGCCTTCTCTCTCTCACAAGGGCAGCCCTGCCCTGGCTCCTGCTGCCCTCCCAAGTGGTATCAGTGCTGGCTACAAAGGAAGCTGGATCAACCCTTCACACCACACATTTCAGATTGCGTAGTCTCAGCGTAACACTTTGGCAACGTGTCAGGACTTTTTTCCTGATGACTCCAGCTGCCGTTTCTACTATTTCCTGTAGGCATCCATATCAGTGGAAAGCTTTGGTATCGCATTTTGACTTTTGTATGGGCATTGCTCTTTCCATCTACAGAGATGGAAAGATCTGCAGAGATCCACAGCCTTCCCTTACCCCGCCTGATTTGCTGAAGAAGCAAAGTTTGCTGGTGTTTGGTAACCCACCACCTGCACCCAGGGATTCCTCCTTGGACCTAAGGAGCAGCAGAAGTTTATGGCAAATACGCTTTTTGTCTCCAAGCAAATCCTTATTTCCAGCCCAATCTCACTGAAGACTTTTTCTGTGTCTGTGCTTGCTACCTGCCAGAGGAATGGGGCGCGATGGGGAGGTAAGAGGGAGAGAGACAGCAGGAACCTGCAGAGGAGTTGTCTCGCTATCCCTGCCTCCATCCATGCCTGCTGAGGTGGGGGGGGCTCAGGCCTCTGTGCGTGGGACCCCACAGTACCAGGAAACCAATAAGCATGGGGACAATCTTTCTGCCAGGGAAAGCTTGAGGATCCCTCATTTTAACTCCTTGTCTGCAAAACCTCGGTTCAGCCACATCTGCTCTTAGGTGCTTGTAGCCAGACTCAGTTTTCATTTCTAGCCTAGTAGGCATACCAGAGAGTGAAAGTTAAAGAACAGATTTCCTGTTTAAACAGAGAAACTTTGCTTTCATACGCCGTTGCAGTTATCGACCGGGACCTGCTGGAGGCAGAGGGAAGCTCCCGTTCACATCGCTGGTGCTGGCTGGGGGGCCCCAGCTCTCGGCACCTCCTGCCACCCCCCACCTCACCGGCACGTTCTTCAACATCCTTCCACCCAACGGTGGCAACTCAATGAAGCACTGCCACAATTTAAATACTTATTTGCATTTCATTAACAATGACAACATTTATTTTAATACAGTTAAATCAGAGTAGCATTTAATTTTAACAAGATAGTTATTAAGCTAACCAGATATCAATTGATTGCTGAAGAAACCACGTTCTGAAACAAATAAGTTGAGAAATAAATCTTGTTGCTAGGCCATTAATGTAAAATCACATAAATAATAAACGTCTAATTAGGTTTTCTCTAATGAAGAGCTCCAACTGTTCATTGACATTCTCCAGGAGGGCTGGTGCCTTCCGATGTCGGCTGTTAGGGAAAGGGGCCTGATCCAAGCGCTCGGAGGGCTGTACAGACTGACCCGGGCTGGGCGGCTGGGTTTAACGAGGAGCCCAGCCCACCTATGTGGTGCCTCGTGGGGACAGCCTTGCTCCGCACCCCTCCGGGCACTGGGTGCTCAGAGACCCGACGCGCCTCACTCAGGCACAGGTGGGATGCCAGAAGTCAGGGAGCAGGGATACACCCGTTGGGGTCCGCTCATGGGGCTGCAGGGTGTGGGGGTCATCCCCCCTAAAAGTGCCACACCGTTACCCATTCCGTCTCAGCGCCAGCAGTTTGCCATCCTTTCCTGCCAGTTACCCTGTCTCTGGAGTACCAGGAACAGTCCCTTACAGCAGACATAAACATTTCCTTTTCCAGTATTGCTAAGGACTTGTCATTTTCATCCATTTCTATGTGTGGATATCATTTTCAAGGGGTTTGTTTGTTTGCTTATTTAAACACAGATCTCGTAGGGGGAGTTATTTTCATAGCTTCTCTGACCATCTGCTCTGTCCAGCTGCACAAAACAGACCAAAAAATCTCACCCAGGCAACTCCGAATCAAGTCTGCAAGTTCTGCTTAAAGCATATTATATTACATGTAGGCTCGATTTAAAGCCTTCAAGTGATAGAAAATCCACTGAATCCCAACGCAAATTGCTCCGATGGTTAACTATGCCCACTGTGAAAAATGTGTGCTGCCTTCTGATCCCGAATTCATCTAGCTTTAATGTTCATTCACTGACTCTTCTCATGCCACCTTCTGCCAGGTTAAAAAAATCACCAGCTATCAGAAATAATTTATTTGGTCCTGAAACTGCCAGAGGATTAAGGTATAAACAAATTGAGAGCAAACCAAAGAGATTTGTCTGGGTAGAGACGACTGCCACAGGTGGCCCTTCCTTTGCCAGCCCCTCAGCCTCTGCATTCCCAGGAGCTGAGACAGAGCCTGCCACAGGAGAAGGCAAGGGCTCTTCTCTCTACCAGCATGGTTTTTGGAGGGACACCACAGCAGTTTCAAAGAGACAGGGTCAGAAAGCCAGTTTACTAAAATGCAAACAAGCCCCCCCAATAGAAATTTCCCTTTTTAAAAAAAATAAGAAAAATAATCCACACCTCGTATACCCCTTCACCCTTGAAAAAAAGTACCTGACAAGAAGACCATGCACAGGCCATGCCCTCAGACAACCCACACGAAACTGCGCTTCCCCCAGAATTTCCCATACAGGCACACAACCCCCCTTTGCAACTGGATCGCTGGAGGAGAGGGAGTTGTTTTCTGTTCTGTTTTGGTTTATGGATAGCCAAGGGGCTCTGCATATTAAAATTTGGCAAGTGCCCAGCAAGAAGCTGCTGCCTCTGCTAGAGCTGGGGACACCCCTAGAGAACTCCTCTGCCTGAATTGGGTTGGGGAGGTGGCACCGAAGGACCATCACTTCCTGCGGACCAGCACTGGCAGCGGGGGACAAGAGGTGGGAAGGGACATGGGCAAGCTCAGACCCAGGCACGTCCCCTTGCTCCCTCCAACCCCTGGGGGAGCTTTTCTGGGCGAACTGCGATCCAAAGTAAACAGCAATGGATTAGTCATGCTCATTAGATAACCCGGACCTGCACAATTAAATTCTTGCAGTAAATGTGGCTGTAGTTCACACTGAGGCACAGGGGCTCATATAGCCGAAAGCACACTTCTACTAAGGCGAGACAACCTGTCCAGGGGATCAAACGCTGATACAGGCTAATTTTGCACAATTCTGCTCTACCATGCTGAGGCAATGAAGCCACCACAGCCTACGACAGTAGCATCCCGTCTCTGCATGACCCTGCCATGTGGTGTCCAGCACCGAACCCGACTCCCTCCACCGTGTCTCCCCACCCCACTTGCTCGCACCCAGGGAGCAGGCCTCGAGCAGAGGCTGACACAACGCAGCCCACACATCCCTAATCACAATAAAAGCAGTGACCTGGATTTGTCGGTGTTATGTTACACAGATCAGAAGCTGTGATTTCCAAGAAGGAAGCAGGTGTTTTGGAATATGATCTATTTTTCCAGGACGATGTGATAAATACTTTTCAGCTAATTATTTTGCACCAAACCATAAGGAAATCACCTCCAAAGAGGACTTGTCAGCTTGGAAGATGCTCAGGACTTTGCACCAAATTTTAGGCTTGATGGTGATTATAGGGCAGGATGGGTGGTGGCAGCAAGGGATCTGACCCACCTCAGATGAATCCCTACACTAGGGCTACAGCTTCACTTGTAGCCAATGTGCAGTAAACCACACTTACTTTTTTTCTTGCATCTTTCCATGGCTGTTTTCCAAACAAAGCAACTTAAACACATCTGGGGAAAAAACTGTGCAGTTAAACAGAAAATGTGAGGGACCTTGGGCAGCATAAATGAAATAACTGTTGAAGACTGGCTGAAATAGCCAGGGGATGCACACGGGCATAGAGACTTCTGCAGGCTGAGGGGAAAAGCTTGGCAGCCACAGAGCCAAAGAACGCATGTCAATCCCTTCACAACCAGAAGATGCTCCTTTTGCTAGCCCATGGATGCCCTTCACCCCTGAAATGACCAGCACACAACAGGTTAAAGTGGTTACGCTGAAAGGGGAGGGAGCCTGCAGTGCAAATATTGTTAGCACATCACTCACAAAAGAGTAAATCATTAACTCCTCCTAATTAGGTGCCACTCCCATCCCACCTCTCCGTGTTAACCCGGGCTCTGAAAGGATGGAGCCACCACACGTGGAGGTTTAACAATGCAATCTCCTCGCCACATGACTAAGCAGGACCATACCAACACCACCCATCCACCGGCTCTTTTGGTCATGGCAGATGAAAACTCACTTCCCCTGTTTACCATCTTGTGATAAACCTCCAGGGAAAACATTTTTTTTTCCTGTAAGTGACAGCATTTTGAGAAAACACCCACAAATTCCTCCCCAGGCCTTTGCGACAGCCCCTGAGACCCCTGCCGATGCCCGCCAGCACAGGAGGCATCTGCGAGGCAGGTCCTGGTGTTTAGGAGCAATCATTGCTCACTTAGCTGCATTAAATGCTACTGATAACCACGTTACCATTTAATAACTGATGATGTGTAATGCAAGAAACTCTGTAAGCTGAGGGCACTGCATCATGGCTTAGGAATTATCTTCTTTCCTGAGGTCTCCCTTTACAGGACTTACTAAAACCTGCTTGGCACAGCATTTCAGTTTCCAGGTACAAACAGTTTGGAAAAAAAGAAGGAAAGTAAAGCAAAGCACAGCAAGCATGCAACAACGTTATTGTGAGCTCAGATGATGTTAAATGAATTAATTAGTTTCATTCTTAAATTTAACTGGCAAGATTTAATGGTTCACATTGAAAGCATGAATAACTATTTTGTTCCGTGAATGACTATAGTTTAGTGACTCTTGATGTCAGTGTATTTTGCCCAGGGTAAAACTTGCTATATGAATTATTCACTGCTGGGTGGATGGAATGAATGGGGCCATGCTCATAGACAGGATGCCAACTGTGGTTATTTGACATGACGGGGCATACTCGATGCTGACAAAGGACAATAGTTAATTTACAGTGTAGTACTGGGGCTCAGTCATTCTCCCTAAGATCTTTATAGAAAAAGCATGGCACTTTTTGTCATGTACTCCACATTAAGATGGATTCCGTGTGCCAAAAAACACTGAAGCATAGCTCACTTTTAAAAATGTTCACTAGTTTAAAGGCAAAAAAAAAATAAAAAAAAATCTACCTTCCTGTCTTGTTTGGCTGAAACATTGCTCCAAAGAAAATGTGTTTAAGAGCAACTTAAAAACAAATGGAGGAACACATCTATATATCACTTGAGAATCTTGTCATAGAAGCAGTAGTTGATAGCTGCTAGGACCTCTCCTCGATAGGAAAGGATCTGGCAGAATGGGGTCTCAGACTGGAAATAATAGCGCTTTTACCTAAGCTTTTATTTCCAAAGCCGAGAGAGAAGAGACTCGGCAAAGTTTCTGCACTAAAGTATTTACAATGAGCAACGGGAGTAGGACATTTTCCCAGCCTTCTTAAAAAGCTGTTGCTTTAATGCAAGCCATTTGTAATCTGGAAAGACAGGACGCAATTCAGCTTGATCTGACAAATGGGCCACAAAAGTTTACTTACGCATAATAATGATACATTCATCTTTACTTTACACTTCCCAACTGCATGCTTATTGCAAACATCTGTGTTGCTGAAACGACTGGCATTACAACTCATTTATATGGTTTAAAAATAGTGATAGATGAAAGCCGGGAAGGGGAGGGGCGCAAGGCACTTTTTCCTCCCAAATTTCACAAATACTTAGTTTCACCTTTGAGCATTTTTCTGTGAATGGGCTGAGTCAGTGCCCTGGTGTGTGCAGGAATAACTTCACGAGTAACTTCCAAACCATCAACAGAACACAAAACTCGTGTGCATCAGTACTGCGCTGATAATACACCTGACGCTTAGAAAAAAGGCTAAAGGAAAGATGACTAAAAGGTGGCTTTGATTTTCACTCCATGTCTCAGGAGTCCTACCATCCAGTGGGAGGAGAGAACACTGCTCTGTAGGCCAGCAGCTCCCTTCAGACAGCAGCTCCCTGGCCATGCTCAGATCACCAGTAAAGCAGCTCAATTCTTAATGCTGTCCCCAGATTCAGGCATTTTCTTGCCTTATGCAAAAATGGTACACTTTCTCTCAAACTAGGGTGTGCTGGAGACCGTGCCTACCTCTGAAATGAGGCTGCCTGAATCTGCCTGGCTTTCATCCCTCCTGATGCTGGATGATTTGGCATAAATCCTGCCTGAAATCCAGCTCACACGGTTAATGGTGAAATGGGATATTTCTCCTTGGCTCCCAGCTCTGCTGGGTATAGCATGTATTTGCTTTTTGACCAGATGGCACTTCCGCTCTGTAGCTGCACACAAAGTATTGAATTCCTGTGCTGACATTTGGCAAACATATAACATCCTTGGGGATCCTGGATACAGGTTAGTATACCAAAAAGGTTCCCAAGTAGTCTTAAGAGACTTTCTTTTCTTGGACATCCAGGTATTATTATTTGACTGGCTTTATTTATGCCGTGATATTGCGTACCTTTCACAGTCCTGTGGAACATCTCAGTGACCCTCTAGCCAGGCTGATGGACTACGGGGTGTGAGCATTTGAAGCCTTTGCCATAAATCACTTCATATCTAAGCTCTTTAAACTGGTTCAAGGCTGGCTTGGTTGGCTGTTTTGGTGTATCTCAGTATTTGCAGTAAAGTTAGCGGGTCTGTGTATTCATGCCAAGCTAGTAGAAGACAAAAGTCAGTTCTGAACATGATGTATGATGCATCTCTCTTTCTAATAGCACTCACAGGCTACTTTGACACAGCACTCCCAGTAACATGCACTGAGGACATGGAGACCACAAGCTAAGCAGTGTAAAAAAAAATCTCCAATGGCTTACAAACACTTCCCGTTCACACGATTCCCTTTCTCAGAAACACTGGTCAAACTCTTCACATGCACCCTTTCCGCAAGACATTTCATTTCATCACCTCTTTGCTTAATTGTTGCTAAGGATTCAGCACCAAACTAAGGGCCGTCTCCACCTGGAGGAGCGATGCCTCGAGTCTCACAACACCGTGCTGCTCGCCGTGGTGGCTACCTGCCAGCTAATGGACCAGCTTCATACCAGTCTGGTGCTGACGTAGCCCCGCTCCTTTTCGCTATTCCTCTGCTAGCACCACATCAGTCACCAGGAAACTTGGATAAACTTGGCCAAGTGAATTTCAAATCCCAAGAGCTGCCAAACTGAGTTTATATTTTCACATGGGGTGCTCTGGAGATTGCTTTTGTGGCCATCTCAGTTGCACACTTGCGTTTGACAAGACTGCATTATAGTCACGTATATAATTATTAAATAAAACTACAAAAAATAAAGAAATAGATTAGTTATTAGGAAAGGTAAGAAGTGGGAGCCTATTTTGCAGATACCTATTTCAGCAGCCTCAAACATAGCCCTCAGCCCAGCACGCCAGCCGGTGCGTGGGGCTGACCGGCTCAGTTCTGAGTTGCAATACTTCACTCGCCATTTCCTTGCTCACCCTCCTCCCAGGCACAGGGGTGGAAAAAGGAGCAAGGCATTCCCATGCTTGGAATATGATTGCCCACCCTGCTGGCTCCAGCTCTGGTCAGCATCGGAGCAGCAGGATAGGTGCCTGATGTGTGCACCATCCCACAGGGAGAGGCGCAGAAAGAGGCATCATACAGGGATACAGCAAGGACCGCGGGGCACCTGCTGCAGCCACGGGGGAGGCTCTGCTGCCTGTAGGGACTGGCACCAGCACTTTTCACCTGCAGGTATGTGGAGGGCAAGGAGGAAGGCAGGGAGAAAGAAAAAGAAAACAGCTGACAAAGAATGAAGAGTGAAGTAACCAAAATGAATGCAAAGTAGAAAAACCAGCCCACTTCCCTGAGTAATTTTGGTCTCTGCATTCACCAAAAAAGGGCTGGATGGAGCAGCAAAGCAGGGCATGCGACTGCATTAGGAGGAACATCTGAATGAAATTCTGTCTCACTGCCACCTTCTTACAAATATGCTCTGCAAATATGGGCCACTTGTAAAATAGCTGAACAAGTGCGGCTCATTGCAGCACTTACACAACGGCATAAGTTGCATAAGAGGGTGCACAAGGAGAATTGTCTCCTCTTTAGCCCTTTCAAAAAGAAGAGCCTGCGCCGCTATGAAGCCTACAATTGAGAAGCCATTAACTTGAGGTATGTTTTCCGACCCCTGCTACGTTATTTTCAAGGCTGACTGCTGCAGACTGAAGAATACTTCCTAAATTTTTTCTCTTTTTGTACATTCTGAACGTTTATTTCGCGTAGACATTTGTCCGATTTCAGATAATTTCATGTCTGGAATGTCTACATAAGTCGGCGTGTGGGACTATCACAAGGCAAAAATAAACATTGTTGCAGGAATTTCTTCTTGATGCCGAGGACTTTTCATGGAGAAGTGCCTTGGTGTATGCGTGCTATTGACAAAGATTTACTGCGAGCAACAGATCTGGATTTTGTTTGTTTGTTACAATTTCTATCAGGTGTACAATCTGTCATGCACAGAAAATCCCTTTCATTAGGAAAAATGAGAACTACAGAGCTCTTCACTGCTTTCTTTGTTGTGCCTCTGATTTCAGGTACATTACCGATGAATAATATCCTATAATAAAATACAAAGATTGCAGTAATTGGACATGTTAAATATTGGCGATGCAGCGAGCCTCTGGATTGCTAAGCAGTAATTCAACAGCACCCTCTTGAAGCGGAAGCACACTGAACTATGCCATTCCCTGCTGCTTCCAACTCCTACTGATGCTGGTAACTACCTTCCTACAAAGCACAGTTGGATGAAATGTAAAGAAAACGGTAAAAGAGTGCACCTTGCTGTCCGTGCACACTCAAGTGCCAATCAGCTAAAGGCCACCTGGGAACAGAAAGACACAGCTATTATCTTATTTCACAGTCCACCCTGCTTTTGCTGGGACGAGATTTTTTTTAAAAACACACATGCCAAGTGCATCCTGTTGTTTAACCTGGTTACTAAATTACATAGGAACACTGCCTTTTCCATACACGGCTTTGTTAGGTCTCTGCAGGTAGAGAAACAAACCAGAAATTATTTTTTTTTTAGAAGTTTGCTGAATTGATGGGCAGAGCAAGCTCAGAGCTGGTTACTGTCTGCCTCACTCACAGCACGATGCATCGGGAGCAAACAGCGCCAGCACCAGCCGCTCACCCTGCTGTTGTAGCTATCGCGAGGCATTCCGGCAGCAAGAGCTGGTGCCTCCCTGACCCCAGCTCACAGCTTATCCATTTGTTGGAAATCCAAGTCCAGCTACAATCACTACAATAGTACCAGGCTCCAATCTGGGGAAGAGATGAGATCTTCTGAAGCTTCCAATGGACTAGGAAGTTCCTCTAAGTAATAAAGGACTGAATATCGGACGTGTGATGTTTCACTCAATGGAAAACTCACAGGATGACTGAATTAAAAACACAGTACTCTGAGAATTCTTCCTCTTTGATCCCTGTTGTGACATTCACCTGTTAACTAGACCATTGCCCACATTCCCAAGGGAAAGATCCCGGGCTAAGCAGGGGCCACATACCTGGGTTTGGGCAGTGTGCTCCCCAGGCAGCTCATGGCATCCTCTCCTTGCTGCCGTGCCCCGCGGAGAAGTTTGGCCTCAGCTGTGAGCAAAGCGCTCAGAGACGTGCCTCTGCACATCCTTATCCCAGCACTGGGATGTCTCTTTGCTTTGGACAAATGGCCCCCAGGGGCCAGGGCTGCAATCTTGCATGTCCTGGGCCTGCTTCTGGTTGCTGTGAAAGCAATCATTCTGCTCAGCTGCTTAACGAGAGGGCAGAGAAGCTTGTGGAAGTGCCAAAGCAAAGGTCCTGGGGCTGAAGTCCTGTGTACACACATACACACACACACACACAAATGAGTCTATCCCCATCACCCAGATTTTTTCATCCACTTGAATTTCTAAGAGATGAGAGGGTTGGGAGAGCAGACCTTCTCAAAAAAGTCTTGATTTTCCTTACTTGTCCCCAAGTGTCACAGGCCCCTTGGACAGCCATCACCCCCCCTCCTGCCTTGGGCCCTTCTCCCGTGCATCTGCCTGGAGCACGAATGCCAAAACAAACATGCTAGATACAGAGGCGTTTCTCAGACTATTACAGAGCCTATTTTAACAGATGACTTATGTCTGTGGAGTAATGTACGTGGGAAACAGAGATACGCTTCACACTTTTAGGAAGCTTAGAAAATTGTGATACTTCTAGGAATACAAATGACATTGGTTTAAGTACATTGAAGAATCTCTATTACCACCCTGTTTAATTTCTTTGCGCCCGGATTTCAACTCAGTTTCTATACTAAGTACCATTTAAATGGCTAACTGAAAAAAATCTTCAATTATGTTCATGAATATGGATAGTCCCTGGTTTCTGTTGTACAGGATTTTGTTTACATAGGCAATGGAAAGTTTGTTGTGGTTCACATACACAGAAAATATTTCAGCTGTAAACACCAGTTGGTGAAGTTGTGCATCACTCATTCAGTATGGTCTTTGGGTGCAATGGTTATGTTTAAGCACCTGCAATCTCTCTCAGGCAAATCTACCAGCTAGATTTCCACTATTTTTTATTTAACAGGAGGTAAGCGATCAGCTGTAGAAGGGACATTTGCAAGTGTGAAAGCAAATGAAACTGTGGGGGAGGAAGAAGGAGGGAGGATGACGAGTGCTTTACTGAAGATCTCAACAAAATATTGTTACTAGATAGGATTTCTCGCAGCAAAATGATTCAAACAGGAGGGACACATCAGGGAGGACATGGCCAGAGCTGTGATCCACAGGAGCGGAGCTCAGAGATGTTGTGGATTTGGACTATTCAGAAATACCACAAAATGGGCTTTTCTGAAGATCACGGTCTATTTTTCAACAGACACCCACACATGAAAATACTGTCGTACATTTGGTGAAATCTAATAATCTAGTTCTTGTCACTTGTAACTGTTGGAGTTCAGGAGCTGAAATAATATTTGGTTAAATAAGCGCTATTCATTTCTATAAAAGTCCTTCTCCACTCTTGCCACTTTGAGGGCAAAATTCAAGGTCTGCAAGTACAGGCAGATGACACCAAACTCCACTGCACCTTATATCCATAGGCAGAGATCAATTATACCGAAAAGCTACTGAAATAGAAAGAGTAAGTCTCTGGAGAAGCCCGAAAGAGAAAAAGCAGCCGGCGTTGGTCTCTCCTATAAAGGAGGGATGCGACATAAGAAAAAAGTTTGAATGTCACATGGGTTGAGACATGCAGAAGGTGGGAAAAAGTATTCTCCAAAGGACATATTTTTGGAGCTGTTGCGGGAAATCTCTCTGCAGGCAGATCTTGCTGTGGGGGAAGCTCACACCCTGCCGTGAGGGAGGACTGGCCCATTTGGAGCTCAGGATAAACACTTGGCAGGAAAACAAGCTCCGTCAAGGATCTGTATCAGGACTGGGCATGTCAGTCCTGCAGAGATTAACACATATGCTAGGCTTTCTGCACATGAACGCTCCCACTCTAATTCATGGGTGTAAACATATGTGTGTGCGTAGAATCTGGACCTTAGCACCTTTCTTCTCTAGATCACATGCAAGATTTTCTGACTGTAAACATGCAGGAAGGGTTTTGAGCAGAGTTAACCGAACAGCCTCTGCTGCAGGCCGGAGTGTTTTGAGACCAGCACATAGTCAGAAATATGACTGGTCCACACTGCTTATTGCTGTGAGATTCCCTCAACAGAAGTGCCCCGGATAGCCAGGAACTATTTATTGGTTTTATTTCTTTTAATCTAATTTTTTGATTGTTGCTAAGCCTGTTTCTCATCTGCTTAAGCATACCTTTATGTAATGGTGAATTAGCATTCATCTAGATTCAACTACAGGTTAGTTTGTGGCATACAGGAGCCATGTAAAACTAATCGAAATAGTTTTTGTGGGTCTTTTTTTTACAGTTTTGTCCAAATAATTTAAGATTGTTCACACTTTCGAAGGAGCTTTTGCCTACATATTCCTTTCTAAGCCCAGTTCACTCAAGATTTGATCAGATTTATGTCATTATCAGTGTTCTTGTCAAGGGGATTCAGGACATTTAAAATCAGTGGATCATTACCTGTATTACGGGCTTTTTATTAGTATTCTTCTGTGTTCTTGTCAAGGGGATTCAGGACATTTAAAAATCAGTGGATCATTACCTGTATTAGTATTCTTCCGATTATGAATTAACTTGTTTAATCCCATTTTGTTATACCCTGTTTGATATTCTGATCTGCTGCTGAGCCACTGGAACTTGAATTTTGAAGCAAAATGATTAAATGAGATGTGGTCAGAGCCATCAGCTCTTCAAGCCACAATGGTCTTGATATCCAGATCAAGTATTTGTTTGTAGTTCACCAACTGCTTTCCCTTAGAGAAGGATAATCCGTATGCTATCTGACGAATGTGGTGTTTGCAATC
>NW_009259424.1:2910023-2921799 GCF_000687185.1 Egretta garzetta | reverse complement strand
CAGGAATTAGTCTTTCTGGGTCTCAGCTGACCACCTTAACCAAGAGCATTTCTCCCGTGTTGGGAAACTGAGGTCTCTTCACCAATTACTGCTGCCTTTTTGTAATCAAAGGGGGAGCAGCGAGGGGAGAACCGTAAGGCTTGGATTCTACTGTTGATTTGATTGAACCACGAGTAAATCAAAGGGGAAGATGAAAAGAATTCCTGGGAAAGTATTTATAAACCCACAGGACTGAACGACAAGCATCCGAGATTGCTAACAGAGCTAATAGAGGGAAGTGCGATACCTTGAGCAGTGATTTTTGAAAGTTCATGGAGAACAGATGAGGTGCCAGAGGATTTCAGAGCCACAAAATACAGCACTCAACTGAGTTATAAAAAGGGGCATCCAGGAATTTACTAACCAATTCATTTAACTTCAATAGCGAGTAAACTATGTAAGGAGTCATAAAGGAGCCATTATGAGAACGTAGAGAAACCCAGAATCATAAATAATTGGGTGGGAAAGGGCTTTAAGAGGTCATCTAGTAATCTCATCAGAAATCTCATAAGAATAAATATTCAGCAAAATATGGTACTCGGATATACACATTTCAGCTGGCCCTTTCTACACATCCGAGGAGAGTATTCAGCCATTGCTTGGGGAGGGGGAGCATTCCTTGAACAGAGCCCATCTTAAACAAGGGACTTTCTTGCCTTTTCTGCACAGTTTTGTCTCAAGTATCGAGCGAAAATCCCCAGAGGTGACAGGAGAAATTACAGCAGCTAGCACAGGAAAGGAAAGCTGTTAAACTTGATGATCCTCTTTTTTAAATTAATAGATCCTGGACAGAGACACGAGTAACAGATCATCCGGGGGGCAAACTCTGATAACATAAGCAGCTAATGCCGGGGCGGAGGGGCTGGGAGAGCGAGCGCGCTGGCAAAGGGAGATTGTAAAAAAAAAAAAAAAAAAAAAAAAAAAAAGGCCTCTCCTGCCGAGAATTGTAGGGCTACAGAGAGGTCAGCCTGCCTTGCCGGAGAAGCAGAAGAGGCCATGGCCAGCACCAGGGGGAAGAGGAGCCAGGGTGCCTCTGAAACTCCCACCCAAGCCCCAGGTGGGTGCGAGGATCTGGCTGTAGAGGGGTACATTCAGGGATCGTTACTCCCTTGCCTTGAGCTGGGCATTTCCTAAGGTAGCTGGAGCCACGGCTGCACATCCTCACGGACAAAGCACAGCTCCCACAGTGGGGAGGGTGCCCACCGCCCAGGGGCGGGCATCACGTGGGCAGCCAGGGCACCCGCAAGTGACCGTGCAAGGTCTAACACCACCTCGGGGTGCCCAGCAAGAGGAGCTCTGCTGTGGATGGGGACAAGGGCAAAAGTTACTTTTCTTCAGGGCTTGGGAGGCTCTTTACCCATTAATTGGAAACTTTGAAAACCTTTATTTCAACTCATGCTTCTGTGAATTTTTATACAGTTTAAATTCTTCACTGCAATGTTAGATGATGACTTTTAGGTCCCGAGTACTGTGCTGAGTTTAGCAGGGTAGTTCAGGAGATGCAGAGAAATACTGAGTGACATGGGTTAGATTAGGAAACCAGGATAGGACCTCTGGTGCTCACCCTGAAATGCTGAATTGCGACCTGACCTTGACAGAAAACCACTAACCCTGACGCACCGAACTGCCAGTGCGGTACAAGAGCTTTACCTCTGAGGCAAAATCCTGTGTCTTTCCTTCTGCTCACACACAGCTTGCTCGCCAAAGCCAACCAGCCAGCCTGCCTGAATTCTGAATAAAGCAGCGATCTGCGACTGCAAAACTTATCTAGGACTTTGCCCAGCCAGATACATGTGTATTTTCCCCTTAAATGCAAAATGACATGAGGCCATTGTGAGAGGAATGAGAAAAAAAGAACAGAATTTTACTTGTCATTAGATATAGATAGTAATAACCAAAAGCAATAACCAAACCATGTGAGGAAATTGAATACAGACAAACCGCTATGCTAAATGAGAGAGGGGCACCAATTATGTGCAACAGAGCTCTTATTATATGGCATTCTGATTACCTTAAATTATATTTTTTAACAGACATCCGTTTTTATTTTTGCTTCTAAAACAGGTGAAGTTCTTTTCAAGTATTGACGTCAGCTGGCCTCATCAATTGTTCCTGTAATAGCTCAACTACCACTACAGCCACAAATGCTATGAAAGAGCTAAGTACTCCCTGCACAAAGGGGATTCGGTTTGGTCATTGCCACAGCGCGTATGCACGGCCTAGTCTTTTACAGCATAGTAATTGATATCGATTTTGTGTGGTAGAGTTCCCTCCCTCCATGCACTGGTCTTTATTTTAAAAAAAAAAAAAAAAAAAAGAAAAGTAAGTTAAAGACATCATGATCCATCTTGAAAATAAATCTAATTTTTTTTTCCTCTTTAAAAAAAAGCAGTGAATTTAGTACTCATCAGATATGCTGGACTGAGTCCATGGCAGACCTCCAGCATGGTCCACAGGAGACCAAGTCTCCACATGGGCCTGCCTGTGCCACTTGGCCGTGCTTTTGGGGTGCCCCGTTGGGCCAGCACAGCAGCACAACATGGAGTTCTCTTCGGCATAAGGGCCCCCGCTGCTCAGAGGCCATGCTGTAAGAGTACCACGACCGGCTCTTTCAGCTATCGCCTGGTAATGTGGCTGCTAGTTTGATGTCCCTGGTCACATCCAACCCCTGCTGTGTCCCGTCCGTCCCCCCCCATTATTTCCTGTTTGGTCTTTCCTTTATGTTTTGACCTTTGATTATTCCTAAGGCTGCATCCTCCGCTCTCACAGGAGTCCTGGATTGCACTATTTATTTATCGTTGCTCTTATTTTGGTTTTAAAAGACATCTACAACTCGGGGATGGGGAGGGGGGGAGAGTGGATGCTACCGTGAACGCCTGGTGACGGTTCAGTGGAAAACTTCAAGCTGTGCCAGGCCAAACAAGGAAGGCCACGAGAGCTGCAGAGGCCAGCCCAGTCCAAAGGAGCACTTGAACTCACTGGGGAAGGCAAGGGAAATCTACTGAAAACACTGAAATGACACTTTTGCTTCCTTCCTGTTTAGGAGATGAACCCAACTAGAGTTTTACTTCCAGGTGTGAATAAGGTTTCTACTAACAGGTAGTTTCACGTGGCACCATGGAGGAAGGGTTGGAGACTACCAGCAAGCTGGCCACCCTCCAAGTCCCAAACACCAGCACCGTGGGGCACCGAGACCTCGCAACGTCGCACGGCCCAGCAGCTTCCCAAAGCCACACAGAACCACTTCAAACTGACCGCGCACGGCTGCTGCTGAAACCCGAACCCTTGGATTCATTCACTCCTCCTCTGCACCTCGAGGAGGATTTCATGTTCACTGAAACATCTTCACCTACCACAGATTTCAAGCATCCTTGGATGCGTTTTTGTTTAGTTACCATGTTCATTTATGACAAGCACCTTTCATGAGCACAGACGTACCTGTTCCAGCTAACTGATGGACAAACACTAACGCGAGAGACTCAGATGGCAGCTGACTTCTACCCAAGCCTTACAGATAAAAACAAATGTTTCTGAAGGTCCATGGAAACGTGCTCTCCCATAAGATGTCCAGCACCTCTTGCTGCAGCCTGGGCTAAAAATATTGGAAGAATAGTTCAGGCTTCTGTCATTCCCACTGCCCACGGAAGCAGGATGTGCAGAGGCAGAGGATCAGAGGATATATAAAGTTCATTCAGGAGTCTGCCTTTTTTGCATTCTTAAAGTGACCCCAAACACTGTAAGCTTCCCATTGAGTTTTGAACTGAAAGTTTGGCTTTTTCCTCACCCTCCTCTGTCCGGTGGGAAGCAGGAGTCAGAGCCTGGACCACCACTTTGACGCTGCTTTCCTGAGACTCTGACAGCTGTCCTGGTTCCTGTGCCCGTGAACCGGCTGTGCCTCCCTGTTCCTGCCCAGTGGACTTGAAGCATCCCTACAGTGTCCGTGTACCAAGCTCAGCAGCAGGGCCGCTGCCAGCTGAAACCCACAGCAGCCCTTGCCCACCTCTTGCTGGTGCCTTGTCCCCTGCCAGAGCAAGGCCAGTGCAAAATGGACTCCCAGCTACACCTGGTAGCACCAACATAAACTGTGTCCCATGACACAAAGAGTAGGGCAAACTGGACCTGTTGCATCCTCCCAGGATCTCTCAGATTTAGGTCAGGATATTAACTGAGCCTAGCTCCCCTGAAAAGGCTATAAACCAAGATTTTACATTTCTTCTTTCTGCTCATTTTTCTCTAAGATTAAAAGCATTTCTTTCTGAAACCTGAAATCTTGCTGATAACCCTAAAGTCCTAACCCAAGTAGTGGTACAGTTTGGAATGAGGAGGACCATGTATATAAGATGGAGAAGATACAGAGGTTTCATTTCCTACAAATTAATTCTCTACAAGCTGTGTAAACTTCCCTTAGTATAAACAAATCCTTTACAGACAAAGATGTTAGGGTTTTTTCCCCTTTCAATTATTTAGAGAAAAAATAGAAATGAAATTTTGCTGTCTAGGCACTTCAGCCGGTACCAGCAGATCGAGAGCGGCTCTTGCTGCCTTCCGCAGTGCACTTCCTCACGCTTCTGACTATAAAACGAATGTAAATAAACTTGCAAAGAAACAACCTTGTGCAGCCGGATATTACCAAGCAGTTTCAAGTCTCTACACTGGATTGACACCAATTTGTAGTTACCCCCTCCCAATACAAATGCTACCATCTCTTACTACAAATGGGCAACACGCTGTGAAGCCAACACAACTGCCCACAGCAATACCACAAGGTCATCTTCGCTCCCGTCACTTCTCCATGCCCTTACTTTGGGGAGGCTCAAAAAAGTCAACTCTAAAAATGCATCAAACAGTAATCCTGCAAAAGAGGGAGTAATCCACATAACCAGGTTGGTGGCCAGGCTCTGGTTGACGTGTTTGCTCTCCATTGCCTGCATGTGTACAGCGTGACCCAGCCTGCCGCGGAGGCGGGGGGGGACCTGCTGAATTGCTTGGCTCTTGCCATTGGACTTTGGGTCTGATGGAGCCTCCTGGGAATGTGAGAGGGTGCAGAGGTGACTGCAATGCCTGGGGGGCTTGGCATGCCTCCCGGGAGGAGCAGGGAGCACCCTGGAGCCAGCCTTGGTGGCAATGGAGAGATGGTGGCTTGCCTGGGGACACGGGGAGTGGGCTGCAGGCTGTAACACAGGAGCTGGGCACTGGGCTCAAAAACAAGACTAGGGGAAGTACCTGCCCTCCAAGGACACAAAAAGAGCCTTTTATTTTAACCTGAGTTTTTTGCTGCTTCAGAAAGTTACCCTGTTGGAGCCCGTTTTCTGAGAAACCGTGGTGCCAGGGAGTCCCTGGGAGTCTCCTCGTGTGTGCGCTTTCCAGAAGAACATTGGGGGTCTACCAAGGGGCCTGACTCACAGGCCCATTAGATGTGGCTTTGCCAAATAGACAAACAAGTCATTACGGACAAATAAAAGTACCATCAGAAAGCAGCAGTATCATCCTTTAAAAATATTCCAGAGCACTTCATTCCCACTCATATTCAAATGTACGTAGGACCAATTAGAAACGCTATTTGCTGTTATTTGTTTTCCTTCATTGTATTATATCATATCAGTACATTGCATATCATTTAAGAGGAAGAGTGCTTTCATACATCAGAAAGACATTTTTGTCTCATTAATGCCCTATGCCTAAAAATAAAACCAGAAGATTTAAAATGAATGCTCATGATATTTTCCTACCCTTCAAAAAAGGATCTCCATGCCTAAAGAAGATCTCCATGCCTAAAGACATGATTACCTAGAGAGGCAGTGGACACCTCTCCTCAAAACGATGCTATTTAGAGCAAATAAAGCAAAACAAAAAAAAAAAAAAAAAAAAAAGGCACCGGTGCTCACGGCTCCCCATGTGGGTCTAACCTCTACCTTCAAATGTTTTTGCACAACCCTGTGGGGAGCACGTGTGCTGCGCTGCCCAGGGCTGAGCACTTGGGCTCAGGCTCCGAGTGCAGCGGTGCTACCCCGCTGCTGTGAACCCCTGCTTTTGCCCTCAGGACCAGCAAGCGAAGGTCCCTGGGAGGCAGTGTCCTGGCTTCTTCTGGAGTAGTGGGGGATTAATTCCGGAGGGCAAAATTTCAGAGCAGCAACTTCTAGAGAAGATAGTTTGCATCAAGAATAAAATAACCTGAAAGTATTTTGTCAGTACAAGCATCTGTACTTCTCTGAAACAACCTCCCTGGAAAATACCACTGTTAACCCCCGCTCTGCCTCTGTTGATGATGTCTATCTGTCACACATGTCAGCCTCACGCGAAGGCAGGGCTACCTCCTTCTGTGTCACTGCTGTCTGCAGCCACTACTTCTCAGGACAGATACAAACAGTCTGCAGCTGAGATAACAGTCCACAACTCAGCTTTTTTTTTTTTTTTTCCCCCTTATCTCTCCCCAGTGACTGTAATACCTGTTTCTGACAGCACCAGTGGTCTGACTTTCCAGCTTTCACCATAAAAAAAAATAAAATACCATCAGTGAGAATAGATGCCTTAATACTGCTGCTCCTTAAGTTAATAAAGCCAAATATGTATTGGAATCTGATTTCTCACTTTTCTTTATTAGGTACTTTATCATTTGGGCTCCATTTTCCAACCTGACTTGTTACTACAAGATAAAGCAATTATGTGCACAAACATGGTTGCACTGTAAAACTCCAGCCTGTGAAACCATGGCCCAATGCCAGACAGGGCTCTGCTGGTGTTACCGTGGCTAGGAAAACCAGATCGGTTATGCATGATGCTTGAGGAAAGCAGTGACCGAGGGCCCATGCTATCGCTCTGCTCTGCTGCTCTCCAAATCTCACTGGAATGGCACAGCACCCAAACTGGGGACAGACCACTGCCAGGTCTGCTGCAGAGGCCAGGGAGGCAGCCAGCATCACTGGGCCAAATGCAATCCAGACCGAAGGGGAGCCCCAGGCTAGAAAAGGAAGGGGATGGTAACCCATGACAAAACCAGGTGAAAAAAAGAACAAACTTTTCTCTCAGGACCTGCAAGACTTTTTGCCCAACAAAGGGAGAAGCCAGGGAGCAGCATAGCTGCTCCCCAAATCACTATTCAGATGTGCCACATGGTTCTGACTTGGAGCCGCCCCGGTGCCGGGGTGCAGTGCCCAGCTCACTGGCCCCTCAGCCAGTCCGGTGGGCTCAGGCTGATTTCAAGCAGGGTGGAGGCCAGCAGGCCTCCTCAGGACCCCACCATCCTGCGGGGAGCCCTACCTGGCAGCCCTGCCTGCCGCGGGTTACGTGGTGGACAGCACCCTGCCAGCCACCAGCTCCTCGCCCCCAGCACCGGGGCCAGCCAGGAGGAAAGGCAGCCACTGGCTGCTCGCCAGCACATCTTGCATTGCCTTAAATATTGTGTTCCAACTACATGTCCTGTTCGGTATGAAACAAACCTACCGGAGGAAATGAACAGGATTTTGCTTTTAAAAGTATTGTGTCAGGTATATTAACAGTTCTACCATACACGTTACTCAGCTCTTCAGAGAGTGCTTGGGTTTCATTTCTGCTGTAATTGCATCAGCATCTTGCTTCAAGCCTCTCCTTGGCTTTCCTGCTACTTAATTTATTTTCCTTTGCAGTCATATATTGAGCCATCTACAGCACTCTGCTGGCTGGTGAATTTTTTTTACACAGCACACCAAAGCGTTTTAGTGAGTCACCTATGGCTCTTGTTTGCAGTTTTTACTTGTGTAGCAAATACCAACTCTGTGTTTAGGACCTATTACTTCAATGATTGCTCTGTTTTAGCTTCGCAGTTGCTGAGCACAGATAGTAAAACTGAAGGCTTCTGCGACAGAAAAGCAGTCATTTGTCAGGTTTAACAAAGTCTGTGACACGGAGGTGGCTCACAGAAAGCAAGGAGCTATTGTCTAGTTATTAATACAATAAAGGTGGATGTAAACCCAGCTGACATCCAGAAAGCAGTGAGTCATTAAGCAGGCCAGTGAGCGGTATCGGTTCGGCTCCCCCTGCATCAGCGCTGGGGTGAATGGCATTCAGCCTATTTATCAGCGACATTATTTATTCTGTGTTATTTATTGGTGGAATACGTGAATTTGACAGCGATCCGTGAATGGCAAGGAGCTAAGAGGTATATCAAAGGCAGGAGCCATACATCATAAATGTAGATGATTTAAACAACTTGGAGATTTGTCACAATGATGAGACGTGAGCTGGGGAGGGGACACAAGAAGATGTCAGACTACACCTGGGGCAGACATTCACAGGGGGCGGATAAGCCAGGCTCACTTCTACAGAGCAGGAGTGAAAGGAGGAGGGTGGCTGCCCGCAAACGCTGTCACAGCCGTCATGCTCTCGCAGATACACCGACTTCAAGAGGAGGATCCTTGACTGGAGCTGGGGGGTATGCAAAGCCAAGGAAAACTGAATTTTGCAGCTTCAGGGAAGAGGTTGTGAGGCCCAGAGCCACATAGCCTGGCTGGTACAGGGGGGCTGGATTTGGGATATAGTCTGTATCTTTCCTTACCCGTAACCACTGCCACATGTGCCCTGATCCCATCCCATGAGGCAGCTGCCACTCTGGCTCTCTACAGCGCTGGCAAAGTGGGCAGCCAAGCTACAGCTCCTTAACTGGGGCATTTCTCTGTATTTGCTGGTGTTTAAAATCAGGCAGAAACAGAGTCTTAAGAGTAATTATTGATCCCACAGGCTCATTACAGCTGCCTTTACTCCCCCTGCAGTGATTATGAGCAGATAGAGTGTTTTAAACAGCAGGGTTGTGTCTACATGTCTGCTAAGTGACATTTAAATGAGTTAACTAGTACCTGCAAGAAGATGCATTTTTCAACGATGGCCTTTTTTTTCCTATTTGGCACAGAGAAAGGCAGCAGGCAGAGTGCTTCCCTCCACTATGGGTGGGCTGGGAAAAATCCCATGTCTCTCTGATGGTCCCCCTGCACCACACTCATCTCCCCACCTCCTCCAGCCTCGGCACGCTCTGTCTGTGTGGAAGTCCATATGCAGCAGGAAGGGCTGCAAGGGGAAGGGAAAACATTTTGTTTGCTTCAAGACTTGAAACTGCTTTTTCTGGCCTGGTATAATGCCGGGATCCCTGGAGGATGAAATCCTGCAACTGAACTCCAAAATTCAGAACAACTTTAAGATAGCTGAAGTTTGGGGGCCAAAAACCCCAAAATCAATAATCATCCTTTAAAATAGACACCTAAAAGGATCTTGGCCAAAGCTGGGGGGAGCTGTCACAAGTAGATCACAAGCACCCTCTGTTTAAATGCTTTGAGAGTCCTGGGTGTCACAACTGGAAGAAAAAAGGCTCCCAGGAGCCAGAGCTGTGGCACAAAACCAGCCATCTTACAGAAAGTGGGGAGAGATATTAAAAGTTAACCACTCCAGGGAGCCAGCATATGTTAAATAGAGTAATTAATTTAGTCTGAAATGGGAGAGCCCTGTCATCAGAGAACTTCTGTCCTATAAGTGGGGGATGGACATCGGCCTGACGAGGTGTCCGATAAAACGCTTTTCGTCAGAAGAGGATGCATGAGAATTAAAGAACAGGTGAGAATATTGCTCAGGAAAGAAGGTCATCTCTAACTGGACTCACAACCATTTACATGCAAAAATCACTTCACTGGAAAGAGATAAACATAGTCTCAGTTGCAACAACTGCAAAGGGTCCAACACTGAGGTTTTATAAAGGGTATGAACCCAAATAACAAGCAGGATAGCAGGATGGGGGGGGCATATCTACAGCAATGATCCTTGGGGCCCGAGGAAGGAAGGTGAAGGCACCAGCAGGCTGCGACAGCCAAGCGTGGAGCCGGGGACCCGCTACTGCCTGCAGGCAGCCCTGCCCACAGCACAGGCGCTGCCCACCCCTGCTGGTCTGCTGGTGCCAAAAAAACTGTTATTCCAACTCAGCCCTGTCCACAAGATGGGATTCACATCCTGCACTAACCAGTGCCCATGGCAGGGACTGCGGGAAAGACGGGTGGGAAAACTCGTGGGGGTCTGTCCTGAAAAGAGGGTGGGAAAACATCTGGGAATAGACCCTCTCTGGGTTCTTGAGGGCGAACTCACAGTAACAAAAGATCTCAAGAGGATCTTGTGGAAAAAATAAGGAGCCCTTCCCCCCTCAATTCTGGCAGTTTCCAGATGGGAAACTAAAATGAAACTTTTTTTTGAAACATTCAGAAACCTTTTGAACCTCATTAGTTTTCATTTCATATGGCTCTGCACAGAAAAAGTACATAAACCTGCAGCTCTTTTAGATGAAATGATGTAACGTTCAGATTATATCGATTGGAGCGGGGAGGGGAGCATTCGTCTCAGTAATATTTTAACAAAAGAAGTCATTTTATGCAGTCTTTACAATGCTTTCTTATTTCAGGGGTCATGGGAGCTGCATAACACCAGGTCTTCACAGCCTCAGAAACCAAATTACTTAATTTTGAGGAAACAATACCTGCATGCAATTAAGCTCTTAACTTTACTCATGTGAGTAGTTTGAATTAGTGCATGGAGAATACTTGCAGGCTTTGAATTGCACATGTGTAAGTTTTGGCAGAGCTTGGTTCTTAACCATGTTAATCTTGAAGCCTTGCTTTCTTTGTTTTCAGCAGCAAACCTAGCAAAACTATAAATACACTACCCACTTTGAAAATCCTGTAAAATCAATTTTGGAGACTTCAAGGAAATCAAAGGAAATATGATAAAATTAAAATGCTCCCACTTAAATAAAATTTTATTTCCCTTCCAGTAACATACAATATTTAACTAAGAGTTTTAATACATTCAGTAAAATATGAGCATATTATTAACCTCTTCAAAACGACACGATTTACTGTAAAGTCATTACCATTCTGTTCACTCACGTCTGGCCTCTTTGTTTCAAGTCTGTTTTCCCAGCTTACAGTATCAGGTCAACAGACTCTAACATAAGTGAGTAATGCGTCTGGAATTTTTCCTTGCAACACCAAACCTCAGACCAAGCACAGGCAGAAGGGCCATGCTGTGAATAGGATGGGAAGTGGCTTCAGCTGTACCTCTTCTCTCGGTTCTCTGTCCTGTCCCACTCTCCCTTGCAGGAGACTCCTACATGGGCTGCTGTCTGTCCCTGACTTCATTTCCTCCTCTCACGGCTCTCAGGAGCAGCATCTGGACTTTTGGAAGACCAAACCCAGCCTTTCTCAGGGTCTAGTAGACAAAAACATTGCCATGCTTCCCGCATCCACTTCCAAAATCTGCAACAGTGACCTCGAAGTCCCGAGGCAAACATGTTTCTGCAAAGTGGGACAGTCAAAGGGGATCTACTCAGATAAAAGCATTCATGGCCATTTCTGAGGTGCTGCCCAACATTAACTCTGTGAAGTGAGGGTGTGCCCTGCTTCTTGCTATCTGCCTGAGCTGGAAATAAGCACCCCGCAATCAGCAGAGCTTTATTGACAGTGCTGAAGGTGTCACGGCACAGGAGAGGAATGTGGGTCTCTTTCCTCAGCCCTTTAAACTTCCATAGCCTTCAGGTTTGGGGGAAGAGGGGTGTCCTTCTGAAACTTTCTGTCAGTAAATCTAGTGGTTTATATGGATATTAGCAAATAAAAACCAAGTTGTGTGAAAAATGTCAGTTCTATTTTTGCCAACTAAAACATAACAGGAAATTGTATGCTTAGCATATGTGGAGAACTGCAAAACTGAACCACAGATATGTAGCCACTAATAT
>NW_009259424.1:2894372-2909907 GCF_000687185.1 Egretta garzetta | reverse complement strand
TAGCCACTAATATTAAGAAAGGAAAATATGGCTGCAGAGGTGAAACAGATTACACCGCTGGATATTTCCTGTAATATGAATTCCAGCTACGGTGTCGCTTTGTATATGAAGGCGAACAGAAGATCCTAACGACAACTTCAGGAAAGAGAATTGCATTCTTACAAATAGGTCATGTATTTATCTAGTCCCTTAATACACTAGTAGGAAAACAAATGTGTTATGGTACCCAAACTAAACAAATGGTTTCTGAATACAGTAATTTTCAGAAAGGCACCGAGAGCTTTGGTAGGGAGGACCTGAATATGAATGTCTTATAAACCAAAAAAAGAAAAGAAAAATCAATCTGAGCTGCTAAGCCACGAGCTATTTTACATGATGCCTGGAATCCGGATGAACCCAAGCCTGTCACACCCCTGATCTGAGTCATAAGCACAGGTCTCCTTTGGGATGCCCTGGAAATCCCCGCACAGAAATCACAGCTCCACCGAGACGGGAACCAGCAGAGTGCTCTTCAAAGGGTGCCCAGCCACCGCTGCACTGGGAAGATGGGACGCTGGCGACCCTGAGCACATCTGCGCGGTCCCCTCCTCTGTCACCAGAGTAACTACACAAGCAGGGAGTCTTAAAAACACCGTCACCGATGTTCTTTTTATCAGAAGAGAAGGGTGTTGGAAGTTTTCTGTTTGTTCTTAGAAAGCACTCATTTTCCCTAAGAAACAGCCAGACTTCTTTCCACAACCCTGAGGCTCAGGCTAAATATTTTTCGCACTAACTTCTTCCCAGAAAATGGTGTAGTTACTCCAGCAGCTAAACCTCCCCTCTCCAGTTGCCAGTCCTGCCAAGGCCCACAGAGGGGCTCCGTGTGGAACAGATCATACGCCTGAGAGAGAGGCAAGCAGCTCAAACCCTTCCACTGTCCTTTTTAAATGAGGTGGAACAAATGAGAAGCAAATACAATTTGTCCCTAACAGTTCAATCAACCCAGTGCCCCAAATGAACGGAGTCCCACTCTTAGATCCTCTGCCAAAAAGGCACGGTATGACATGGACCAACAGAGGTGAATTCCTTTAAGAGCTTTGGTTTTCTAAGCAAAGACAGACTTTAACTCTCAGCAAAAACAGGGTTTCAGGCAGCATCATCAAGAGGAGGGAGAAGGGGGAATAGAGACAGTAGATGCCAAGTCATCTATAAGGATTTTCCCTCCAAATCCCTATTACCGTATCCATCGCACAGGGATGGAGCAATGCTGAGTGCTGATGGTACACAGGTGGTAACAGCAAGCGGGAATTCACCGCTCCTCACGGCCAGTCTCCGCTATTTTGGCATTAAGCTCATACGCAAAGTGATGATCGCACAAAATAACCTACCTGTGAGAAAAGAGAGTGCCCAGCAGCCCGACGGCCACCGTGGACGCCAGCACCCCAGCTAGCCCCCAGCCCACGGGTACCCTTGCATGGCTGGGAGGGGGACCCTGTCTCCAAAATATGTCTGGGGGAAGGCTCCCAATGCACTCAAGGTTAAGGGCTACTAACCTAATTCCTTTTCAGACTGGTAATTTGTGACTCAGAGGCAGGCATCTATTTTTAGGGATGGCTTCAGCCAGCTCCAGATGGAAGTGCAACAGACTGAGGACTCCAGCTATCGCAGCCACTTTTACAGCCCAACTCCTGACGCGGGTCCCCCTCCAATTTTTGGCTGGTGCAACTCAGGCCCAGACTGTTACCGTGCAGTATTGTAATTACGTATTTCAACCTGTGGGTCCCCCATCACACAGGTTATTTTGAACGATGTGAGAAGTGACTTGGCTTTGCACTGTTTTTCCTCTCCCTGCCCCCTCAAAAACAAGCTGGGAGCCTTGTGCAAACCACCCCGTCACCATGCACAGTGTCTTCCAGCATGGACTGTCTGATATCCTCTGAGTCAGCTACATCCGACGAGCCACAGCTGGCCTGGAGCTAGGCCAAAGACTTTTCCCTTCAGTTTTGTTGCACAACGTGATCTAAATAACCGGTCCCATCTAATTTGTTTCCTTCATGGGTCTAAGGAAACTGTATTTCACTTCGTGAGGTCTCAGGTTAGGGAAATATGGTAAGGTCAGTGTCCAAAACCAATTCAGACAGCAATACAAATAAACATCGATCGGAAAAAGAGACACAGTCAGGGGGGGAAAAAAAAAAAAACCAACCCAACTTTTGTGACTAGACTATCACTTTCATTAGCATCATGCTCTGGAATTTCAGTTTCATCTGTTTCTATGAAAAATATGAACGAAGCAATGAACCAAGGAATGAGTTCTTACTTGACAGTGTAACCTTTTCCTTCTTGCAAATTTGTCAAGGTAGTCTTTTACCAAAACTGGTTTGAAAAAAATTCAAAATTTTGGGGGTGAAACTGAATCACTAAAACTCATTAAGGTGAACATTACTAAAATGTTTGGAAGTCAGTTGTGGCAGAGATCGCATTAAGCAGCGGCTCAATATGTATTTTATTTTATCCTTATTTTTACTTTATCCTGACAGAGAGCACTTCTTTGGAAATGTCAGCATATTTTAATAACTTCTATTCTACAACTTTAAAAAGTTGTAGTGTGGTCTAAAAATTAAATTTGATTATCCAATGACACAGAATTTTTTGGGGAAAAAAAAATCAGCTCTACCCAAGAGAAAACCAAACTTTAAGATGCTAAATTAATTTTCTTTTTGGCTCAAAATTTTGGGGCAAAAGGTTGTATACATGCATGTATACATGTGTATGTTTATTTTCTAGTACTCTGTTCATATTCTAGCAATGTCTTGCATTTTGGGGGGCAATATATAAATTATTTTTAGTTGTACATTGTATTAGAAAGGGGGATCTATGGTGTGATTCTGGTAATGGAACAAGCAATTCACATTGTTTTAAACTGCTTATGTGCTTGCAAACATCCCTGAAATCACACCCAAATGCAGGGCTGTGCCATACACATCTGCTATGGGACAAGTGCACCTCTCCTGAGTGGCAGAAACTCGTGTCCACCTAACAAAAAGGCAGAGGAACATCAGCTTGTTGCCAAACACGAGCAAAGGAGGAGTATGCGAGACCGTGCTGCATGGCATCAGTGTTCCTCAGGATTTTCTGGAGTGTTTTCCTCTGGTTTTTGGCTCCTCGGTCTTGCCGAGTCCGCTGCTGTTCCATGCCTTGGCAGGGAGAGCACATTACGGACCCACAAGCAGGGCCCCAGAGCTGCTGCCCACCGGAGGCACCACACACACTGTTCCCTGTGCAGCATCCCAGGCTACAGGGCAGCTCCTCTCTGCCCCACCTCAGAGGACCTAAATGGTTGCCATCTAAATGGCCTTTTTGCTGTGTTTTATGCCCCTTTTCCAGATGCCCTTTGGAAACTGCTAATCAACAGACAGATTTTGGCCCCAAAACTGGTGTCCAGTCTGATGTGAGGAGGATGGCACTAACAAGGAGAGATGCTCTGTTGGCACAACCCTTCTGATGCAAGATGCACAGCCGGAGCACACCTTCCGCATCTTGAACAGCCTTGTGATGACCCACATGGAGTCGGTGAGAGCCACCATGACTTTCTGAGGGCTTCAGACCACCGTATGTTATGAACCAGGCAACAGCCCAGGCTGGTGCAACACAGAGGCCCCTTGCCTGGCCTCCTCTTCCTCTGCTACCTGACTTGAAAGCTCTCATGTTGGCTGCCCTCAGAGGAGCAGGTATGATCCTCTTTCTCCAGGATTACAGCTGCGCCCCAACCATCAGGGTAAGAGGTTTCCATCCAACACAGATGTTCCACTGGCGACCAGAAAGGCAAGAAAGGCTAACAGCAAATCATCCCACCAGGAGTTTCAAAACCCAGCAGATTCCACACCAGGGTGGAGACCTAGTTTTCAGTCTGACTGGTCCTCTTATTTATTTGTTTAAGGGCTACCCCGGCAGCGAGCAGGGAAGAATTCCTTCCCCGTGTAGGAGTGTGCTGCCAAGTTCCTCTGACTTGCAACAAGACTCACAAACATTTCCTGGTTCCTTCCATCCCCGAACGCTAGCAAGAAGCCTATTCAATACCTCACAGCAAACAGCAAGATCTTTCATACCTCAAAGGCATAATTTAAATATGGGAAATAAATTTACCTTTTCATTGAAAACCCTACTTTGAGTATAGCCAACTGAACATATTTCCACATAAACTGGCGATAAATGGAGAGGAGGAACTCACAAAGAAAGAGAAGTGCTAATTTGCCTGTGCCCAAATCAAAGCAGTTGCTAGCTGCAGGCACTGGGGCAGCAGCATGCGCGGAAGCACATTGTTCAAATGGAGTTCCTATCGCAAAAATAAAAGCTTGCACATGGTGAAAATGAGGTACAAAATCTTACATTCTCTTCCTCATTAGCACAGTGGGACAATAATATCAGAGGTGTTAACTGGCAGGTGTGTTTGTAGATAATCGCTCATGCCTGCTGTACAGTGCAGCAGAGAGAACAGAAATCAGCTTTAAAAGCTATCATGTGCCAGGTCGCTTTTCACTGAGGTCGGGTCCTATGGCCATAGTGTATTAATGTGGATAATACATGTTGTTCAATAGCTCTGTAAAGCCTTTTCTCATGGATTTTAACTCTTGCAGAGGCACAATATGATTTCTAGAGGTCAAGTTCGGTCCTCAGAATAAGGGGCAGGGCTGGCAAAGTCACCGCAACTGGAAGCGTCAGGTTCACTGTACGCAGTAGCAGTCAGTACACGTGGGCTGTGAGCCACACGTCTGGCTCGCACCCCCCAGGTCTTCCTAACACGCTAACGTCCCCAGGCTGCACTGAGAGCATGGGTGTGCGCTGCCAGATCCGGGACCTTGTGTCCCAACAACAGAGATAAGGTGAGAAACAGTTTCTAAGAGATTCCTGGAGGCATTTCCAGGATTGCAGGCTCTTGAAACCTTAACATCCAAAGGCTCCAACAGATCTAGGAGGATCCACTGCAAACTAAACCACAGTGATCTCACTGCCCTTGGTAACCTGTCTCAAGGGCTGACCCGTCTGTGTTCCCTCTGGATGAATCACTTTTCAGACAGCCCAAACACAAATCTGTCTTGTTTTACACATACAAGTCTACGATTTCCCAATTTACAAAAATAACAAGAGATTAACAAGTCCAGTGATCAGCCCCAGAAATAATCAACTACACCGACTGTGGCTTTTTCTATGTTACCCATTTGTGTCTAAAATGTGACTACTCCAAGTAGTAAACCCCAACCTGGTAGATGCTGCCATGGTAAGGCTCATTTCAAGCTATTTTCCTTACATTAAAACCCTTTTAATTCTTTGTTCCTTTCTTAAAATGTTTTTTTCCTTTAAACAGGAAATCATCTACATTATTCTTTGAATGAATCAAAGGATATTGCTCCTATAACCTACATGTGCTCACCATGGAGTGGATAGAGTACTTCACCTAAGAGCCCTTTTGCTGGTTGTTTTTTTGTTGCAGACCTAGGCAGGGAACCAGCTCTTCAGATGGTGTAAAAGAAAAATCTTGCCAAATTGGCAGGCCCCTTCACCAGCACCAGAACAGAATCTGACTCCAGAGCTTTAAAGAAAATTGAGGGTGCAGGGGACACTACCCTGGATTTCTAAATGCCAGAATCAGACCGATTTGGTGTGGCAGGCTGCTGTCACCCTCTGTCAGCCAGCTCCTGCCCTGGCTGAGATCAGCCACTGCTCTCAACGGGAGCTAAACTGGACCCTTTGCTCTCTCCTTCACATTTTGGCTGAGTAAGGAATGTTTTCAATCAGGGTGGGATGGGAAAAATTAAGAGCCTTTTAGAAATGGCATATCCTGAATTTCCAGAAGCCGTCTAGGTCAGCCCAAAGTCTAGCCGGCCGGTGCACTCATCCCCAGTATTTACACTGACAGTGGAAACGAGCCTGGAACAGCTGCAAACAATTACAGCTCTGACCCTCGCACAGCAAAGCCCTGTAACACAGGATCCTTCCATTCACGCTGCACGTTGCAGCAGCTAACACTCACTTCCGTACGAAAACAGCCATGCTAAACTTATTTCATTATGGCTAATTGGTACCCAATTGAATTCTTTTAAAAGGTGTGCTTTGCGATATCTGTCATCTGAAAGCTTGCCTTACCAGGAGGAAACATCTGTCTTCTCTGCAGTGAGTTGAATATAAAGGTTTTCTATTTCCACATTATATATATCCCAGAGAGTGTCAGAGCAGAGTAAAACAAGGGTTTGACACCGCAGTGTGCTCTGCTACCGCCCGCAGCTGTGAGTACTATTGCCAAGGACTTCTACCCATCTCCATGCTCTTCTCCCACTGCTCTCACCCTCCCAAAAGTGGCCCCTAAGCCCACGTCCACTCTCAGCATACCCTCAGCCCAAACCACAACTTCAACCCCAAGTCGCATCCCCCACACTGGGACCTCTGCCTCCATCCTTATCCCCACCCTGGCTCTGCTCCCACAAAATCTAACCTTATGTTTGACAGATCAGGACCCCTCACTCACTCTCGGCACAGCCTGGACGGTCACTGCCCAAACTTGCTCCTGCACCCTGGGCCAGGAAGCTCACACCTTGCCACTGCCCGGAAGCGGAGCTGCAGGCAGCAGCAATAGCTTCTCACAACCATATTGCTTTGAAGAAGCCTCCACGCCGCTACGCGTTGCACGATTTAGGCACCTCTGGAGTAGGACCCACTAAGAGCCAGGCCTGGCATCCACCCGTGATCTCTTTCTCCCTCCTCTACTACTCTAGCTGTGCAAAGCAAGGAAAGCATTGTCATGAATTCCCTCAGCATGAGTGGATCCTGGGCTGATATGGAAAGGATTGCTAGCACCTCAAAATAATCCTGGCATGGGGTGTATATAGCAAGGTGGTTTAGGAACAGAAATATTAAGAGGAAAACAGAAACCAGCAACCCCACTGGCATGACAGAAGGCATCAAATGCCAAGTCTTTTCATATTTACAGACTCACACAGTTTACGGGATTAACCAAATGCTTCAGTGCAAGAGAAAGAATAAATAGTGGAGTCATTAATTTATAATCCTTGAGACTAATGGAAAGAATGATTGGACCATGACAGCATAGCCATGCTCTAGTCTCTTTGGCCTTATTTTAAGATCTCTCCCTTCTCTCATTTACAGACTTTTTAAGCAACATTTTGATCGAAACTCTCTCACGCAGAGAATGCCTGAAACACAAGCTGATAAAAATGCACAGAGTTGAACAAAAACACAGCCTTGGACTTTGGCTGGACGAGTAATTGGGCAGCCTACGTTTTGCTGTGTTCCTTGATGGGCTGAGAGTAGACACTCATACAAGTATTATTCTTTGCCCTTCCCGACACGGACTTGAGTAAAATGGAAAGAGCACATAAAGCAACTCTGGCTATTCTGATGACTGAATTGAGAAGTTTTCCTCCAAGGGATTTGCTAATTGAGAAAGCAGATTAGAAAAAAGTGGCATAAAATATTACTGTAATCTCTCTGAGACTAGAAAATGTATTACATTGACTAATAAGCAACAGGAAGAGACTTTACATTTCCCTTTACACTTACATTTCCAGTTATATAGTTACATTAGAAATGATTAGGAGGTTATTTTATTTCTGGACTCTCAACGGAGAAGACAGAAAACAGAAGAATGTGGAGAGTTTGAACACGAGGGTAAAACACAGGCATTGCTCAGGAGAAGAGGCCAGCTTGCAAACTGCAGAAGGAAAGGCCAAGACCATGGCTCACTGCCCTCCACCACCTGATGGAAGCTGACTGTAAATTGTTGTTCCCCCTCAAGGATATTGTTTGTGAGGTTACCAGCAGATGGGCACGGTTGGTGAAACAGCAATGAGCAAGAGAGCTGTGTGACACACAGGTCACACCTGCTGGAGTCACCCTTTAACTTCAGGTTTTCTGAACTGTCCCCCTGAGTCTTTGCAAGGACCTGGACCACTGCTCGATATTATCCAGAAATACAAATCTCCTCTTAAAACAACATACATCTTACCAAAATGTCACAGGAAGGACAAGTAGTTCATTCTGGTACCAACAGCAAAACGCAAAACCACAAAAGCCAACAGCAGCACTCATTTAGCCGGGGAAAAATACTATCATGAGTGCTTGGGAGTCTGGGTCGCTCCCAGTGCTCATTGGAGCTACAGCTACTCCCAATGAATTATTCATCACCAAACTCTGGTGGAAATGGTGTGAAGCCTGCAGTAGTGGGTAAGCAGTGTACGGTGTGTCGCAGACACTGAGTGCTGGACTGGCTCCTTCCAGCCCAGCTTGTGCGTTCAGCGTGAATTCCTTACATGCATTACGTGGCAGGCTTCCCCTGAGCCTGGCAGGAGCAGGGGAAAAAAGAAGAAAAAGCTAGCCTGTGATTAATTTTTAAAAGAGATTGGATTAATTTCATGCAACAGATAGAAAAGAATAAATGTCAGTGTATCACAGGTCTGTGAAGTGAAAGCCGGTTTCAGATTCAAACTAGACTGCCTGTTTGAATCAAAACACATACCTAGTTTCGATATTAGTGAAAGGGATGATTGATTTTCACTTGGTAGCTTATTCTGGTGGTTTACTATTGATATTGTGATTTTACGTGCCAGTGCTGGACTGTTCAGGTCCTGCTGCTCATGAGGTTTGAGCTTTTGGACGCGTTAAGTGGGAGACTGCTGAGTCCTGATCATTTCCAGCCATTACTCGCCAAAGTAAATGGTAGCCAGATCAATATTACTTGGCTTGGCACCATCATAAGAAAACCATCTTCAAGCTGTCATTTGCTGTTCAGGCTTTGCATTAAGGACAGAAAAATGCAAACAGGTAGAAGAAAAGAGACCATGGCCTTTCAAAGGCACCACAAGCCAGGAGGCAAGACAGATGGGACTGTCAGTATATTGGGGGATAGGTTTGGATTTAAAAACTTTTTTCACCACTTGCAGAAATGCTCTGAGGAAAAAAAATTAAATAGGGAAAATTGAAAGATGCTTCTGCCAGGCAGGAAGAATCAGCTTCACAACTACAAGAGGAAAAAAAACTTGATCAGCTCTGCAGAGAAGGACCTGGAGGTGGATGGGTCACAAGAAAAAACAGGAGTCAGCTGTGCCACAGTAGTGCAGAAAGTCAAACGCAGCCCTGATATGAACAGACTGAGCTAGAAGCCTGCACTGCTCATGAAGTCACTCGCCCAGCACACACAGCCCTGCTCCCATCTTCTCCACGTCTGTTTCCAGGGCTGGACACTTCACCTGACAAAGTATGGGAACAAGTGGAAAGAATCCAGGAAATAAGAAGAACAATTAAAAGGCTGGAAAACAGTACCAACAGAGAAGAGAGGGAAGAAGATGGGATTATTTCATCTAAAGAAATGAAGACTGGGTAACTTGTGAAAGCAGGTTTCGGATATGTAAATCTGTGGCTTGGAAGAAAGGAAGGATCTATCTTCTAATGTCCATAATGTACAGAAGAGTATAGGAAGTGGTAAGTTTTCTGCACAGCTGGGAAGATGCAGTTCAAACATGAGATAAACCCTCTTAATGGTGAAGGGCGAGAAGAACTGCATCAGGAAGCTATAAACTTTCCAGCATCCAGGAACACTTTGGGCAAGCACCCTTCAGAAATGAGAGGTAATACTGATCCTGCCTTTTGCCAAGAGCTTTTTGAGGTCCCCCCAGCTCCACAACTATACAGAATGATCTTTCCTGACCTCTGATGAGCCACACCACTCTGGACTGTAATACTTGCAGAAATTAGAGAGTCAGCTGGAACACTGCAAACAACAGTTCCAGCACTTGCTGGAAAGACTAAACTTTCTTTCAGTCTTATTAGGAGAATATTATACAGAACAAGGACATAATTTAAAACTAAGGAAAGGAAATAGTGCCTTTACTGACAAAAGTGGGACTCACCTACATAATCAGCACACTACTTTTTACAATGAGTTGTCATCTAAATCCATCCTAGATACCATATGCTGGAGTTTCTTGTTTGTCTTTGATTTTCAATCACAACAGCTTATCTCCTGCGAGATCCTGGTAATCATGGAGTGACATGCAGTAGCTGGAAATGCAGAACACAACTTGTCCGGCCCTGAGACAGACGGGCTCTCACCCCAGAGATACCCCACCTCCTCCCTGTGAATGTGGACAATTAACTGGACGCCTATGGCTAAAGTAGAGAGAAACTTTAAAAAGCATCCTCTGCCGAGAGATAAACCATCCTTCTATGAATTTTTTCTAGACATAATGAAAATATGCATGTATTACTTTTAAGAAGTTGCCACACCACAGAGCTATACACGTAAATAAAATGCCACTTGCCTTACATTGACATAGGGACATTGTGCAAAGGCACCCACAAAAAGTGCAAGGAGTGATCTGCCACTGTTAGAGAAGGAACAAAAGACTGGTTTAGAATGATGTTTCACTGGCACACCAGTCATTTGGGATGTTTTGTGGATCTTGGGCTTAAAATATTGAGCTACCCTTTTCCTTTGGGTAGGATACACACACTAGGAGCAGAACACGACTGGGACTCAACACCAGCACTAGCCCCAGGAGATACCACTCAACTCGCAGAACTGCCTTCTCCCTGCAATCCAGCCCAGCATGTGCAAGAGTCTCAGGCACTCCTACCACAGACGTTTGCAGCAGCGCAAGGTTACTGGTTTGGTTTTGATCCAAAGATGTTTACGTTTTTCCCCACATAGTCCACTTTGATGTCTTTTAAATATACCCTGAGCTTGTACTTGACAAGAGAATAAATACAACCTTGTTTTCATTCATATTTTAGTTGTAAAGCATTTAGTTCAGAATCATTCGCATAATGATTTAGCAAGAGGTGAATGTAGGTAACAAGAAAAACACTGAACGTGTTAAGTGTGCATACTACTGTCTTGCACAGAGCCATTTACCTTAGTAAACTTCTGTGTTATGCTGAAAGCAGCGGAGCTGAATCACAACCTCTTATAGCGTTACCTTCTACACACTCATCACTGATGTCCCCCAAGCACTTCATTTTCCTACAGTATGAGCTCAGAGAAAATTAGAAATGACTGAATTACTATTCTGCCACCGACTGTGTTCATCAAGTGCACTGGTGAACAACCACTGCTGTGCATCAAGTTCACTGACCATATGTTACACCACCGCCTCTCATCACATTGGCAACCTGTTACATGCTCTGCAGACTTCAGAGTATCCAGCACGTAGGAAAAATTATTTTGATAGAACCACAAACCAGAGCGACCCATGACACTTTGGCCACTTTGTTTCACTAGAGTTTTTTAAAAAAAACATGTCATCTCAAGTGTATCACCAACACCATAACACGTAGCTGGCGTTACTGCGGGCAGGTCTAGTCCATTGGGTTTGTTAATTCCATTTGGCCATTTAGAAATGGTCCCATCTACAGTGTGTGTGGTCTTAGTTTTAAGCCTTTTTTTTTTTTTCCCCTCAAAGCACAAATGCCTTGTATTTGAAAAATAAGTAACATAACGAAGCTGTGTTAATATTAGAAGGAGTTGTGCATCAGCAGTTCATATTGAATGGATATCGGCATTATGTTCACTGGTGCTAGGATACCATGGTGATGGGCCCTGAAGAATTACCAAAAATAGATTAAATGCATGTGGCAAGTGATAATAAGCACAAAATGTTTTCCATACAGTAAAAATGCCGCAGGAAAGCAGAATAACACATTCTATAAATCAGCTCAACAGATCAACAACTTCCAGGCAGAATACTCGGGGATCTGAATGCGTAGTCAGAGCTGAACTCCTAAGCCCAAAATTGCCAAGAAACCCAATTTGGCAATAGTGTCTGCACCTAAAGAAATTCAGACCTAGGAGACTGGCACAGGATCTGCTGTTGCTAGCAAAAACGTATGAAAGGAGCTGAGAGGTTTGGATTTAAAGTAAGAGACATTAATCACTGGGTAACACCTACAACCGTAACTGCCTCTTTCCAGGCTTCTGGAGTCTCATCCCTTTTTGTATCGAGTCAATCAAAATATTAAAAATGTCATTCTTTGAAGCTGTGCTGAGCCAGGCTGCTTGTTCGCTGCTGTATAAAACAAATCACTCGAAAGAGTTTCACTGAAGCTGCCCACTGATTCAGCAGGGTGCTTGTACGCAGAATTAAAGACACGTGCAAGCACCGGCAGCTCTCATGCGGGAATGACAGGAGATGGTGCACCCCACTTTCTCATTAACAACCACTGTGCTGCATTACCACAAAGCGCGTGACATCAAAGGGACACGGAGCGTCTGAAACGGCACCGCTACTTGCTCACAACTGTCAGCAGCACTTTGCTCAAATCATCCCTTATGGAGAAACATGCACAGCAAAACCGTTTGTTTATAAAAACAACAGCTACCTAAAGCCACATTGAAAATTCATTAAATGGGATGATTTACCACCACCGAGGCGACTCACTGTATGTAGACACGTATATAAATATTTCGGTTGCTGCTCCAGATGTTAAGCCACCATCAACCCAAAGTGACTAGAGTTTCTGAAGCAAAATTTCTTATGCTTCACAGCTTGGAAGAGCTCCCACTGGATGGTGGGTCACCAGAAACAGGTACCAGAAGGCAACTGGGAAGGGATATCCCATTGCATAGCAACATGCCAGAGGCATTCGGAGGAAAGCATGCAGAGCTGCCTGACAAATGCTGGAGGAAAAGATGCTGAATGCGGCCATTTGGGGAGGACAGGTGCCCCAGATTTCCATGGCTTTGGAACACTGGCGTTACTTGGGTCAATACAAAACATGTGGTGCCTATCAGCCAGAGCAGCTCCTCTGAGCAGAGGAGAGCAGCAGAGTCCTCCCAAGGCCAGGAGGATTTTTTAACGTGCAGGAGCAGCAAAGAGATCTAATTGCAAATTCTGTTACTAGGTGACACACCAAGTCCTGACAAACTGTACTGGGTGGTATTTTGATATATTGGTCTATGCAGCAAACTCTGCGCCAAAAATCCACCTTCTACCATCTCCGTCCTCTGCTTCCTCAGGTGGCTGAGAAACAGGGCCTCCAGAGCACATAAGCAGAGGGAAATCTTCTGAAGACCAACAGGTTAAGGATTCAAAACCTCATGGTCAGTCTTTTCCATAGGAAATGGAGAAAAAAAACCCCTAAAACTGCAAAGGTATTTTCTCCAAAATTATTTCCACCTCCTGCTAGCAAACAGGACAACAGACTGAAGGACGTGCAGCAAGAACAAAACACAAAAAGTTGCCCAAAAGCCAGGGGATTTATTTGGGAAATCAATTCACCCCAGTAAGAAGGTGAATCACAGCACTTCATGTACCTTTTTGGACCATGGAAATAGAGAACAAGCATCTCCATTCTCCATGCAAGACAGTCCTTTGCTTAAGCACTCCAGCTCCCAGCCAGAAGAAACAGGTTTTATTTGCTTTTTAAGCAGTTTAAAACCAAAAGCTCATTAGGATGATGGGGCAGAGCTTCTGTATGGTTTATGGATCCAACCTGGTCCTGAAGACACAGTGTCTTTCTCACTAGCCCCTCACATCTCAGCACAACCAGGTACAATGAAGAATATCAGGGTGATATCTCAGACCCTGTGGCCACCAGAGAGCTGCTGGGCTTGCTCTGGCTTCAGTAATGTTCAGAGGACCCCTACAACAGCAAAGGCCTGATGTAACACTGGACAGTCTTACTGGGGAATGAGTCTCGTCCAGATATCTGTGAACTTGGGCCACACGACAGAAATTCTCAGGTGACTTCTTAAACCAACTTACAGTACCTTACTGGCATGGGAATAGCAGGATGAATGCAGGATCTATAGCAACAAGACAGCTACAGCAGAAATATATATGCTGTATTAAAGAAAAGAAATGAGCAAAGGGGAAGATTTGAGTTTACTGTTCACCTCCATCTTAGCTATAATAAAAACCACAGTATAAAGTGCAAAATATTGTCAATTATTACAATACATCACATTTTAACCTGAAAGCATGCTGACAAAACAAACTAAATCCCAGGCATTTGCTGAGCTTTCCCTCAAAGAGCAAGGCTGCAGCCTTGTGCCTCCAGTAACGCCCCCCAGCCCTGCATTGTGCCCTGGCACGGTCTGGCGGACAGAGCAAACCCCTCCACACCTTGTCTTTAAAAGCTATTACGTTGACTGAAAGCTTCCACAGATACTGAAATATTATCACAATACCAGCAAACGAGGCAGGACTGTACCCAGGTCAGGGCTCCTAGCTGTATCACTTGCCGTTCAGGACCTTTTCTTTCCTCGCCCCTGCTGCCCCAGCAGAGCCACGCTTGGCTCAGAGAGAGATGCTGCAGCAGGGCACATTACCACAGTACTTTTCTCTGGTCGTGCCCACTTATTCTGTATCGTGGCTGATGTCGTGCCCACTTACAAGCCTTCTTTTGTGCCTGTGAGTTACCTTTGTAAGCTGCCGTACTAACGGTGTCTGTTCACAGGGTCAATGTTTTTGGAGCACAGCAAGTACAGTGTCAAGTGCAGGTGCCCAACACATCATGAGAAGCATCCTCAGAACAGCTTACGGGACCACGCCTGGCAGCTGCGACTCCAGACAACCAGAAGGCATGGAAAAATGTCGGGCAGACGGCAACTGCAGTGCAGAGCTACAGAAATGCACAGACACCTTTACGATAAGATCCAAAGAAGATGTCTGACTTCTGCTTTGAAATTCCCCAGTGCTTGGGCCTAATACGCTCAAGACAGTGTTCGACAAAGCAAAGACCCGTTACTTTTGTTATCACAAAATACTGCTCTGAGATGATAAGGACTCTGTTTCACTTTCTTATAGTCTTCAGGAGCATAAAAGATTTTACATGCAAATTCTGGTTTTTGACATGAAAATTAAATTTGGAGACAGTAACACAAGGAAAAGGTTTTCTGAAATTAGCGTGTATAATACTCCCAACCGCACGCTACTTAAAAAATTAGCAAACCCAAAATTTCAGGCTCGATAGAAGAGTGCTTTGCAGTAGAGAATTTAGATCACTGGTTATTGTTATTATTCAGCCAGACCCGATCTGCTCACTTTCAGTATCTGATGTCTCCCGAGAGCTCTCTAGGACTCTCCCTCGACCGGTCTGTCTTCACATGAATTTGAGAGGCTGCGGGTGTTAATGAATTGTTTCCTTATTAGAAGTAAAGGCCTTCGCTGACAGGACTTGGTTCTGAGGAAGTAACCGGGGAAAAGGAGCTGTCAAGCAAAGGGTTGGCAAGGGAAATCCCACCACCTACTTCCCAGAAGTGGCTTGCCTCTGTTGTCCAGAGCAACTTAACCGAGACCTAAAATCTCAGGTGGTTTCTATGGGAATAGAATCACCGGATTCCTCAACATTGAGGCATCCAAAAGTAAGGAGCCTTCTCAGGCAGAGCTACTGTACGTACGAGCAGGGGGTGAACGTTCCCCTTTGGACATTACTGTGAATTTTATGGCGGTCCTGATCCTTCCCCAGCTGAAGCCAGCACCTGCTCCGCCCCGGGGAAAGCGGGAGCAGGCTCCCACCGTAAGCCGGGCAGGGTCAGCGTTCCTCC
>NW_009259424.1:2888615-2894087 GCF_000687185.1 Egretta garzetta | reverse complement strand
GGCTAAATTCTCAAAGGAAATTGCACATAATGTAAAAAAAAAAAAAAAAAAACCAACAAAAAAACCACCCAAAAAACCCAAACCAAAACAAACAACGTTAAAAAATGAAGTAAACATCCAAGACGTATGGGAAAAGACAACAGAAAAGCGCAGTCGCTCACCATTTGTTTACATCTAGTCTGGAGACACTGAAAACAGCTTAAAAGAAAGATTCCTCGTTTGCCTAATGTGCTCTCCTGCAACTGGAAAGCTGTCGGCCAGCCCTGCGGCCCCAGAGCCTCTCCCTTCGGCCAAGAGGATTCAGGGGAGGCAGCTCCGCTGGCCGCGCTCCTCACCTCCTGCCACCACGGGTCAGGGACATCGGGGCCAAACCAGCGCTCCTGGTGACACGGACACCCAGACGGAGGCAGGGAAGACTCCACCAGAGCAGAGATTTCCAAGCTACGTTGCAGAGTTTATGAGATTCACCTTTTTCTATGGGGCTGGTCTCTTCAGTTCCATGGAAAGCAAATTCAACTATTTTTTTACTTCATATGGTCCTGAAAATCATTCCTCCTTTCTTGCCCAAACAATTACTCTAGAGTTCCCTTGCATATAGCTAAAAACCAGATTTTATAAAAGTCCTGCAAGCTAAAGAGAAGTCTGGTCCCCATACGCTAACACTACTTCTTCTTAATATTTCACATGAAAAGCATTGTTTATTCTGCTCTGTTGTCTATTTTGCAATTAGGGGTTCTCCTGGATGTGGGCCACAGAGGCAAGACTCTCTCTCATATTAGCAAATATTGCATAGCTGAACTGAGGGCTGATTTCAGTAGCCTGTAATAGTCCTTTTGATTTTCTCCAATAAATATCTTTAGACCACAGCCTAAACAAAACATTGTGATGGTTTCCAAGTAATTTTGGCCTGAAATAGATTGCTGGTGTGGTGTCCAGAGCAGGGTCAGGTTTATGACTCAGTTTAAAAAATTGAGGTTAATTAAGGCTTCTGTCCCCAAAACAGAAGCTGCAGGACCAAAAGCACTGAAAGGTGTTGAATATCCCCCGACGTGAGCCTGGGTGCCTGCAGTCTCACTCATCTTCTGACTCTCCAACCCAAGACATATTCCTAGGCCAATTCCAATTTAGGGATAGAGCTAGAATTCTGCTGAGAGCCAGGACTGTTACCAAATTTTGTATGTCCCAGTAGAAAAGTGGAGGATTGGTGTCAGTAGACTTCCCCTCAAATTTTTGGCCTAAACCACAGTTCTACTTCATTGCCTACATTAGCATGAGGGTTCCCAGCAACAGAGGCTGCAAGAGTCATGATCAGCTTGACAGTTATGGGTAGATTCAAACACCCCATGCTTTGTTTTGGCCTCAGCTGTACTCCTCATCTACCAGGGTAAGACTCGGGTTCCTTGTAGTAGGTTACAGACAAGCTGCACATCTGAAATTTTTCCTAAGCTTTGCATGCCCTGAAGAGGTAACCTCAGAGAAGCAACAGCCAGCTCCGCGTACCCGTGGCTTCTACTGAGTGCAGATACTTTCCCAGCCTGTGGGCCTGCTGTGGTTAGACAGAAGTTGAAAGGATCGTACAAAGCTGAAGATGGCCTTCAGTAAACTAAAACACTTTCCTCTTAATTTTGGCCCGAAATGGACTCCTATCTGTTGTCAGTCTCCCAGATTCACACCTCCTGAATACATGCAGCAGAGCCATGGATTATTACGCCAAGACCTCAGAAGCAAGCTAAACTTTCCAGTAAAGACAGGGTCCTAATCCACAGCCTACCTGAGGATTAAGTTCAGCAGAAAAGAAAGTACGGAACTCAAATTATGAAATAATTTTGCCAGTCTAGATTGGGCTCATGGCCATCACTTGCAAATTCAAAGGACTTCTTAACTGTGATCTGAAGATTTAGTCCCCAGGGTGCTGTTCAGAGGTGTAGGACTAGGGGTCTCCAGAAGAGAAGCTGCAGAGCCAGGATTACTACACTGTATTGGAAAATCTGGGAGAGTTAAATTGATATCAGTACATGGAGACTCTGGTGTCTTTTTCTTAACTCTGGCAAGAAGGGCCTTTTGCTCTGTTGTCCAGCCTGAAAGGCTAAGTAGGGTCAGAAGGCATAGTCAGGACTACACATAGGTTTTTACGCTTTCCATAGGGAGAACGGAAGACTGCCCCTCTGGATGTAACAAAACACCTTCCCTGTTCCTAGCTGGCCTAACCATGAGCCAGTGCTTCATGCTGCTCAGCCATCTCTAGGCTGGAGGGTGCAGAAGCAGGAGGGTTTCACTCTAGGCTCCTGGGAAGATCTCAGGGCTTGGTGACAGTTGAGAGCAATAAACAACAACTGCTGCTTCTTAGCCTTGGGGCAGGGGGACCTCGTGACAGCAAGGCCACAGGGCAGAATGAAGACCATTTCCACACAAGTGGGGCTTGCCATTGTCTTACTCCATTACCACTCATTATCCCAGCTATGGATGACCCAGAGATGAAGCTGTGCCTTCAAGGCCAGGTTGCCCCCAATCTTACCGCCAACTTTTACTTCAACCTTAACCATAGACCATCTCCAGCCCAGACTATACAAAACTCAATCTCTGTTGGTAGCAGAGTTTATTATAGCAGTGCAGGCTCGGCAAGATTACATCCTCCTTTCCTCTGCAGTTAAGAGGTTTGATCTGAAGAGAAGAAAAGTACCAGTGAGGGGAAAAAGCCAGGGAGGGAATGAGCTCAGTATTTCCCAGGCATTATCAGCAGGCCTAGACACCACCAGTAGGAATGAAAAGGAAAGTAAGATTTGGTCAAGGACATGTGTGAAAGGGAAGCCCGATGGATAAGAGGACAAAGGAACAGAAAAAGCAGGAGCAGGTTGGTTTGGTTGTTTTTTTTTTTTTAAAAAAAGGGGGGGTGGGCAAGAGGAAGGGCAAGAACCAGGACTATATCTGTCACTCGTCTCTCCCCGCCCACTCTGAGAAGCTTCAAAAGAGATCTGGAAAGAGAGAGGAAAAAAACGACTGTCAGATATTACTGTTCCAGCCACTGAGTCATGGCAGGAAACTACTGATACTGTAAACTAGTACTGTAAGGTCAGAGACTATTTGAGTTTTACCAAGGCTCGCTGCAAAAGGAACAAATACTCAGTGGTGAAGATTTGTCCCTTTCATGATTCTTGGTGTTACCGTCGAACCGTTTCACTAAGCACGTTCAAAAAAAGCTGCCTTTATTTTAACATCTCACGTGAGTGCAGATGGTTCTTCTCTTCCTCTCTTCCCGCAACTTTATTTTTATTGCAACAGATGCTTATTAAGAGAAGGATGTGGAGAAAGAGTAGAAAAAGCCTCCAGTCTTTGGGGGCTTCTACTGGATACTTGGGCTACTCCAACTCTTATAATTGCTGTGCCACAGAAAATTCATTTTATTACTGTCATCTTATCCTTCCATCAAATTAGTCACTGACAGTCGTCACCATCTACGTGACCTTTTCAGACAGTCACCAGCAGTCTCATCAGTGCGGTACACGTGCAATGGGTGGAATTACTTCCACCAGGATGGCACAGCCATCCTAATTCCCATAGGAACACAGCACAGAAAAAAAGCAGGAATTTGCTGTTGTGGGGAAGGCTCAGCAGCCTCCTACCCAGCCCCCTAGGAGAGCATCCTTACACTCCCTGCGCTGCCCAGACAGAAAGGCTCAGCGATGTTTGGGGGTTTTTTGTTCCCCACCAAAAGCTGACCAGTTAGAGCACCGCAGGATTCCCAGCTGTCAACCCAGAGGCACGTGCTGACCATCCAGGCAAATTACATTTTTCAACTGAGAAGCCCTTTTGGAAAGGTAAGATGCCACCTAGCCCCAAAGTGCTGAAGAAAGAGAAACAGCGGGCACTGGGGATTCAGAGATAATGGGGGAAGGGACAATACAGCATGGGACATGGCTTCTTGGGGAACTGTTGGCTGCACCCAACTATCTGTTAATTAAAGTTTTTGATGACCCACTTCAGTTTTCCTCCTGTTGCCTAGGCATACCCACCATGGCCTTGCAGCCACTCATCGCAGTGGACACTGCTAGGAGGCTCTTGTCCCACTTCAGGGGTTAAGGTGCAATGGGATGATCGCACACATCTGCTATGATAACCCGCTATGCAACTTTCCAACTCAGTCATCTTAAGCTAATTGTTTCCATAAGTCCTGAGGGTCTGTGTCCAGCTCATCTGAGTCACAGCACCAAGCCTGAACCAGCCTAGGTTGAGTACAGTTCAGCAGAAGGACACATTCTTAAGAATAGCCCAGTGCTAGTAATGCCTGCCAAATCAAGGAAGTCAGTCATACCAGGGAAAGACACTGGTGACCCTGGCAACCTGTTCCCTTCTTCCTCCACCAAGAAAAGGAAGCAAACCAGAACTTGCCACATCAGGCTGAAGGCATTTAATCCAGTGATGCATGGAACAAGGGGATGCAGGAAAGTTGCAGGGCAACATCCTGCACAATCCTGTAATAAACTGGGAAGCCATGGCTGGAGGCAACCTTGTGGCAAGCTATGGGCAAGCACAAACACAGGCACCTGCTGTTGACAGCAGCACTGAAGAACCTCAAGTGTGGAATCGTTCCACCTTTTCCTGACTGTAGCTTTAAAGGCTGCTTAGTAGCTTTGCTGGTTTAACAAATAAAATGATTTGTGACATTACAGAAACTAGCCAGATGCTATATTCAGTGCATTACCATAACATACAGCATGGCTGAACTTCAAAACATTCCTGTCAGAGATCACTGGCCAAAAAAAAAAAAAAAAAACCAACCAACCCAAACCTATTCCCTTCCTGTCTGGGCTTACAGGTACTGCTGAATTTGATGACACGATGATGATTTCCAGCAGGGGAGCAATATTTGTCTCAGTTTCCACACCAAAAGCAGCCATGGAAAAGGGCAAAGAATATAATGACTCAGTATCACAGGGCGGAGACTAATTAGCAGCAGATCAGGAGCGAGCAGTGGTCTCTGGAAGAAGGTGCTTTCATGAGCAGAGCACGATCTTACTCATCGCCTGTCTTGATCAACTGCAGAGGTTTCCATGAAACAAATGCTAAGGCTGCCTCACTGTCACAAACTGAAAAAAACCTTGGTGGGTTTTTTTTTGTTAGTTTTAAAAGAAGTGCCTCTGTTTGGGACCTTCCCTATTCTTTTCTTCCAGCATCCAGTTTTATCCTGGTAGGGAGGAAGCTCCCATAGGAACCAAAAATCTCACTGCACAGCAGGACCGCTTATCAGTGAGTGCCTCCATCAGCTCGCTCAGCTCAGTGAGGACAGATAAAAATATTAAGAATATGAAGACAGCATCATCCTTTCACTCAATGCAAATGAGCTACAGGGTCACTTCAGCAACTGCTCCTTTCAAGACATGCTCAGTGATTTCAGGCAACCAGTGAACTGATAGCACCTGCCTTCTCACTGGGTCGAAACCACTACAAAAACATTTTATATTGAAATAGTTATCA
>NW_009259424.1:2879119-2888589 GCF_000687185.1 Egretta garzetta | reverse complement strand
CCTGCTGTAACAAACCTGTTGTTGCTCTGGGTTTAACAGAAAAGTACACTGACTACACTGAAAGATAATTCTTCTCTTATAAATTATTTAGCTGATTTTTCTAGGAATATATTGGGAAACGCTGGCAAGACTAACATTTTAATCTGGGTCTCCTGGTGCTCCTGCCTGTTCTTAATGGGACTCACTGGATTGCCTCCTAGTAAATTTTTTTTTTCTTCTGAAAAATCTATTGCTTACTTAAGGAAGCTTAAATGCTCAAAAGCCCAAGAATTGATTTGTTTATTTTTAACTAAAATAGCAAGTTCATTTTTCAGGAGCTGATGTATGCCCATTCATATTGGGAGAGGCTTTGGCAATTAGCATTTATCTAGTTTTACAGGGCTGATGGAAGGCACTGACTTTATGAATGTAAAAGTCTCCATTTCTCAGGATAAAACCAAAGGTGGGGAGCAGAGCGGGGCTCCTCCTGCCATACTCTGCTCTCAGCTCAGCTGGGACCACAGGAGGGTCTGTCAGGATGCCCCATGAACCAAGAGAAACTGGGCTGCCCAGCGAGCACCAACCTCTCCTCCAGCTCCCGATTTCACAGGGGCTGGGAGGCACACCTTCCTGAAGGAACAGACACTGCCTGAGCACCACTGCTTTAAAAAAAAAATAAGATGAACATGGGCAAATGCATGCCCTGTAAAATATTTTGAAGGGTTGTAACAATTACCTCATTATTTGGTGACCAGGAATTTGACAAGCAAAGGTGATAGACACCACCCACTCGTCCCAGCTGAGGTCTGAACCAACGCCATCAACATGACACAGTGACGAGGCCCTCCGGCTCTCTCTTGCCTTGCTGGCCTGTCATTACAGCATTTCCTTAAGGCAGCAGGAACTCCAGTATCCCATAAATCCTCCTCTCCTAGGCAACAAGCTGGTCGACTCTCTATTTTCTACATTTCTTTGTTATTTGATTTCATTCCTAACTGCATAACTGGTAATTCCATCCACCAGGTTTTCTACTTTTGCAGCTTATGATTTTTTGAAGCAGCCAAAAGGATTTGGGAACTTAAATCTCCCTGTAGCAGTGGTTGGGCAGGCTTTTTCCAAAATCAGCTAGGCTAGGAAAGGCATGGAAAGCACTCACTCTGACACAGCACAGCCTGGGTGACCCCCATGAGTGCTCAGACAAGCTGAGAAGGTGTGCAGCAACCTGTGGCGGGATGGAAATAATGATGAGAAGGGACAGATCCCTTAAAATACCTTGAAAATGCCATCCATGGTCAGTTAAACTTGTTTTCTGGGTGGTGTGGCCCTTCATGGGAGCAGGCCCTCAGTTTTATAGCCCTCTGCAGCCTGGAAAGGCATGTCAGCAACAGCACCTGTGAGCAGTGACACAAGCAGGAGGCAACAGTTTTATATGTAGGACATGCCCCACCGAGGCAGCCCCTGTGCCTCTCCTCAGAGGGCACGACTGGCGAGAAGCACCTAAGAGCTGCATCATCAGGGCCGCGTCATTTGGACAGGCCTGCCAGAATTTCACACCATGACCAATGCTGTGCAATGGCCACACGAATGTTGTCCCCACTGGTGGCCTCAGCCTCTTGTCTGGGGTGTGAAATCTGCCAGCTAACTCCCAAGCATCATCTCATATAGAGAAGGACACATCTCCACAATCTCAAAGCTCATTCCACTCTTGTGACAGCTGCGGAAATTACTATGGAGAAAACCAGTACTGTACTGAAAAGTACTACAACAAATGTGAGAGACACTTTCTCTCTCTACAGTTCATCATCAGAAACAAGGCGAGGAGACGCAAGAGACCCAAATGGCTTTCTTGGTCTCGCAGCGACCTCCCACAGCCGACCACTGCTAGCCAAGCTGCAGCCCACGCACCTCTGAACTGCTCGCTGATCTCCTGCATGATAGCTCTATAAGCCTCAAACCAATGGGTAGGGTTGACTCACATATATAAATTCCAATTATGTATAAAAAGCCAAATTCATTACACCTTAAAGTGTGGCAGTTTTAACTCGAAGTTTTCAGAGGCTTTTCCCTATCTTCTGCTGGCAAGACCACCGTGTTTTCTCATACATGCGAGGAAACCTTCCCAAATAGTATCAGGGGGGAAAAAAGTATGTACATCTCTCTCTGTAGGCTGCCCAAATCACCAAGCTTGCAGCGAGTGATGCGGTAGCTAGGGAGTAGCTAAGAGGATTGAGCCTGTGCCTGCTCCGTGGGAGGCATGAGGATCTCCTCATAAGGTGTCAGCAGATGGCTGCGTGCTGAGGGTATCTCCCTAGCGACACCCGTGGGAAACAGCTGGCAGAAACCTAGGATGAGGGTCAGTTGCCTGCACAATGTGTCCAATAGAATTTAGCCACCTCTGGGCATCTGCAATGCCTGCACAGGGCTGAGACTGTGGCACAGGATATTTGGGAGGCCACGGCTCCTCTGCAGCGGTAGCTGGAGTTCAGGCACCACGTGCGTGGGCACTTCAAATGGCACTAGTCCTCTACATTTATGCACCTGAATCATTCCTCTGCAAACCGAAGTAAAAGCAACGGGAAAAGAAATGAAGTTATAGCTCTCCTGTGTGCACTGTTACAATTAGAGTTTAGGGTCTGACACGTGAATATCACGATCTGATAACAATTACCAGGAAAATACCAGCCTAAAGGGCAGTGACACACCATCCCTGCTCTGTTTACAAATGTCATGGTCATATGAGATACTAGTCAAACACATCAACAGACTAAAAATAAACCACAATAGGATATGTTGATAAATATTTATTTCAAAACAGTATAGCCTTTTACATGACTAACGTTAATGTGATTTCAGACTGAGAAGGAAACAGCCAATGTTGATTGCATGCTAACTGTGCTCGGAGGAGCGAAAGAGGTAACTACCACCAACCCTGGCATTTCATTCTCCTGTTAGAAAACATTACCAGGTATATCAAACACTCAATGCCAATATTGGTTTTAATACGCCAGTGAGTACTAGCACAGGACACAACTCTCAGGCCCACAGGTATCATCTTGGCAAAGGAGCAGCCATTTGCAAGCAACAGGGTTCATCCTTTCAGGACTCTGTGGGCTGGTTTCATACACCAGCCAACAGAGCCCGTATCATAGACAGGTTAGAAAATGTCTGCCCGTACCTTTAAGAGGATTTTATTTCCAGTTAGATCACCACCAAACCATTTTCACAATAGCATCTGCCACTGAGCCGTTGCTAATTAGTCAGTGCCCGCTTCAGCGAGGGAGGAAGACGTGACAGCAAAGATGGAATTCTTTTAAAAAATGGCCCAAAAAGCCCCGATAAGGATTGCAGCACTTTGTGGCCTACACCATGCTTGTCACAGGGCAGGAAGAGGGAATCTGCATATCACAGCGTGTTGCAATCACTGTGAAAATGTCTTTCTCGCTTCTTCTCCACCCTTGTTCGGAGAGTTAAGGTAAGATGGCAAAGCAGCTGCAGCTTTTAGAACATCCCGTAGGCTCTATAGTCTCAGTTGCTCTTTGGTTGCTTTAATGTTTTCTCAGTAAGTATCACTTCTCTAACTTGTGAGTAGTATAAAGAAAATTCATGGAAGATTTTGAACAGCTGGGATGGGATTGTAATAGGGGCCCACACAACAGACACTGCAGTCAAGGATCTACCGAAGCAAATGGTTCTGCGCTGGGAGAGAGAGAGAAGAATTGGGAGAAGCAACTTGACTTGGGGAGAGGGATTCACAGCTCTGTGAAAGTCTACGGAACGACTATTCTAACACTTACATAAAGTAAGTTTTCCGTTCTGCCCACTGCAACCTCCAAGTGGAAAAGCAGGGCTCTTCCAGGGATGAGTTTAACAGGCTGAAAGGTCCATAGAGAGAAACACAGGAGCCCCAGGAGTGTTGAGTCTGCATTTGGCTCTTCGATCTCCCAGAGATGTCTGATTACCTAAGCACATGAGCAGCTCTATTGGAACTGTAGTTCCTCAGTGAGGACAGAAGCATATGGTCCAGGAGTTCTTTAAAAAGAGAAAGTGGTGTGTTTCAAATGAAACACCCACCACCTTCTCTAGGATGATATACTGGCAATGCCAGAGTGCAATGGGCTGCTCTGCTGGTTCCCTGAAGACAGGAAAGCCTGGGTGTAAATGGCAGATGCTCCATCTCCTCTCTTCTACCTCCTTCCAAACAGACCACAGCTCTGAAGGGGACTGCTGCTTGTAGCGGTAACCCACACCCTGTGGTAACCTCATCTATCTGAAGATCCATAGAGTATTACTTAGGCTACATGCACACTACAGCATCCGCCCACTCCTTACACTATACGGGCCTCTTAAAAACACCGAGCATACTGGTCCAAAAGTGATTTTCATTCTCTCTCAGATTGCAATGATGCCAGCACCATGTCCACCCTCCTAAACACATTCAGCTCAGCAGTTTACCAAACACACTTGGAATCTGAAGGGCCAACAGGGAAATGGATTATCAATGTGGACAGCCGATTTTAACAAAGCTAAAAGGAGGATTGTAGAAAGAAACCAAAACATTTCAACACACATAATTATTCTACTGTTTTGTCATGCATCTGCCCAAGTTGAATTAATCTGCAAATTTGCTCTACAGTAGGCCACTTCCATGAGATAAAAGTTATTTCTGTTGAAAAATAGTATACACAGCCCAACACCCTGTGCATCATTCATGGAGAATGGGAAAACATTCAGTGCAGGGGGAAACGGTCATCTTATGCATGCTACAGAACCTATAAACAGATAAAAGCTACATTCAGTTCCTAAATATTACAGGCCTGTCAGTCTGGCCTCAATGCTGGGGAAGATTATGGAGCAGATCATCTTGAGTGCCATCATGTGGCATGTACAGGACAGTCAGCACGGGTTTATGAAAGGCAGGTCCTGCTTGACTGACCTGATCTCCTTCTATGACAGGGTTACCCACTTAGTGGATGAGGGAAAGGCTGTGGATTTTGTCTACCAAGACTTTTGTAGAGACTTTGACACCATTTCCCACAGCATTCTCCTGAGAAAGTGGCTGCTTAGGGCTTGGACAAGTGTACTCTTCGCTGGGTAAAACACTGACTGAATGGCCGGGACCAAAGAGTTGTGGTGAATGGAGTTAAATCCAGTTGGCAGCCAGTCACAGGTGGCATTCCCCAGGGATCAGTGTTGGGTCCAGTTCTTTTTAAGAACTTTGTCAATGATTTGGATGCAGGGATCAAGCGCACCCTCAGTAAGTTTGCAGATGACACCAAGTTGGGCGGGAGCGTTGACCTGCTGGAGGGTAGGGAGGCTCTACAGAGGGACCTGGACAGGCTGGATTGATGAGCTGAGGCAAACTGATGAGGTTCAACAAGGCTCAGTGCCAGGTCCTGCACTTGGGTCACAACAACCCCATGCAATGCTACAGGCTTGGGGAAGAGTAGCTGGAAAGCTGCCTGACAGAAAAGGACCTGGGGGTGTTGGTTGATATCCAGCTGAATATGAGCCAGCAGTGTGCCCAGGTGGCCAAGAAGGCCAATGGCATCCTGGCTTGTATCAGAACTGGTGTGGCCAGCAGGATTAGGGAAGTGATTGTCCTCCTGTACTCAGGACTGGTGAGGCCGCGCCTTGAATACTGTGTTCAGTTTTGTGCCCCTCACTACAAGAAGGTCATTGAGGTGCTGGAGCATGTCCAAAGAAGGCCAGCAAAGCTGGTGAGGGGTCTGGAGCACAAGTCTTATGAGGAGCAACTGGGAACTGGCGTTATTTAGCCTGGAGAAAAGGAGGCTGAGAGGAGACCTTATCACTCTCTACAGCTGCCTGAAAAGAGGTTGTGGTGAGGTGGGTGTCAATCTCTTCTCCCAAGTAAAAAGCGACAGGACAAGAGGTCTCAAGTTGCACCAGGGGAGGTTTCTATTGGATATCAGGAAAAATTTCTTCACTGAAAGGGTTGTCAAGCACTGGAACAGGCTGCCCAGGGAAGTGGTTGAGTCCCCAGCCCTGGAGGTATTTAAAAGACTGGTGAATGTGGTGCTCAGGGATATGGTTTAGTGGTGGACTTGGCAGTGTTAGGTTAACGGTTGGACTCAATGATCTTAAAGGTCTTTTCCAACCTAAATGATTCTATGATTAAGACAGACATAAAAAAAAGAGACCTCCCACCAACATGGCAGAAAGCTCAAACTAAAGGAAGAAGGAAAGTACAGCCATGTAATGGTTGAGAGCTCTTCCAAGAAGATAGAATTTCAAACATACCTCCCGTACCAGGAATTTGCTGGGTCCAGAAATAAATTTCTCACTGTTGGACAAAGCCATCTGCTTTGGAGAGACTGGCTGGTGGGCATCTGGCAACATGAGCACCAGGACAGTATATCCCCTTGTGTCCTGGTCATTTTTTATTATTACAGAGTACTCTCCTTACGCAGAGTGCATGACAAAATCATGCCTGTACAGTAAGGTAGATTCAACCAAAATCAGCAGAAGAAAACCTTTCAGAAAAAGACGTTCTTTCCAAGCGCTTTTTACTCTCTCAGTAATTATGCAAGTTCAGAAATTAACATAGCATTGTGAAGTGTTACCTCAAGAAGTACATGTACTTTGGCACTTGTGCTGTGTTTGTATAGAGCACTGCTGAAAGCTTGTGGACTCTCTGAAACGTGCCAGCAATCTCACAGTGTAAATCTCTGCCTCAGTCATGTTCCATTTCTCTGTATGGGAAACTAAACCAAAGACTTTGCACTCTACAGGACTGAGTATATGATAATCACCAAGCAGAAACTCATCATATGTGGGGATCCAAGACATCTCCCTTCCTTTCCAAGGCACCATTTGCTTGATCCTGGCCAACCATGGGAAAACAGAGAAATATATATGGTCTGACTCGTCAACCATGCAACCATGTCAATAAACCATGCAAAAAAGTCAACCTCCTTTTTCCCCTCATTTGTTTCGCACAAGCCTCTTTTATAAGCTTTCCCTTCCACACACATCAAGTATTTGAAAACCATGGGCTTTCCCATGGTATTGGATTTTTTAGGTTTTGTAATGGCTTCTAGTGTGAAAATGCTTCATAATATTCTAACACAGATTAGTAGTTGTTGTAGCTTGTTTTAGGCAGTCCTGTTTAGTACATATGCTTATTTTCCTCACGACAATGACATTAATTTAAATAGAAGATGTAATAAAATGGGAAAAAGTATCTCCTAGTAAGGTGTTAAAAAGCTAACAGAAACATGCAATTACCATAGCACATTCATTTTTAATTACATTCTGTATGCGGTCATTTCAGACTTGTTGGAAAGAGGAATTATTCAATATATAGCTTTAGCAAATATATTACAGCAAAAGTATGTACAAATATATTCCAGAGACACTGACACAAATTTATACTACAGAACCGAAGCCATCAGTTAAAAGGAAAGCAGTAGATACTAATCCTTGTGGTGGAAAAGCCATTTCAAAATGTGAACTCAACCACATCCTCTTTAGTATGAACTTACCAACATTCAATATAGTCTTCCTGAATCTGCAGAAAGCCCGAGACAACAGCTCAGAGACACATGTAAATATACATTTCATATTAAAAAAAGGCTCACTCTGAAAACCAGCTATAATAATTAGACATTAATACTGACAGCTATGTCCATGTTCAGCACTGTAACAGGTTTGTACTCTCTCAGAGCTTTCAGACTCAGTGCAAAGGCTGGAGGAGGAACACCATCACTTTGGAATGACAAAGAGCAGGAATTAATAATCCAAACCCCTAGACTTGAGGTCCTAGACATGGAGTCCCAGCTGCCACCGAGCACAAGAGAAAAGGAAACGGAAGACACACCAAAAACTTTTTTCAGCTCTAGCATCTCACAACTGTAATCCAGCTCCAATACTTTCTAAGGTGGCAGATCCACCTAACCCCATCTACCACACCTGCCCATCAAGCCTCATCATGTCTCCAAAACACAAAGTCAGTTCTGTCCAGTCAACCTGCAGAACGCTTAGACTGTGGAAAAGACTGTATCTGAGCACAGCATAAAACTGAATGTACTTTCAAGGAGTCAACACAAGGAGCAAGAACAAGCTGCTTCCAAGCTTTGTGCTTTTCCATAGTAACAGCTTAATTTCTGAGCTTACCTGTAGCTGCCATACAGCTTGGAGTTCCCTGTGGATTCATAGCTGTCCTCACACATTTCCATCTCAGAGGCAACAGGTAGCAGTGCTGTTCTCTTCCTTCTGGGAGCAAACAGAAGACAGAGGTGATTTGTAGGTATTTATTGAACACACATTTCAGTCATTTAATTAAAGACCAGTCCTGGGAAGGGAGCAGGAAAAGAGGAAAACAAAGTCACTTTTAAATGATCTTAATAATCTTCAAGCTCATTTGTCCACACCTTTGCATATGTAAGAGCAGTATAAGGACACCATGCTGACAGTAACTGGTGGACAAAGTTGACAGAGGACCTACACAGGCAAATTCTCAAGAAACTGGGCTGCTTGTCCCAAATGTTTTATTGCACTGCTAAAACAGCTGAGGTCAAGAAGACAATGGCATGGAAAACACCTGATCTAATTTGGATTTAGCCTTGGTAATAGGCCTTTATCACCAGCACCAGCAGGACATGTTAAAACTTCCACAAAGAAGTGAGCAACAGAGGTTATTCTTGTTTTTCATTTAGTGGTTTCTTTATGATGGCACAAGAAGCCCTGAGATGGGTCCTCTTCACATTTATTATACATGGTTTGGTTTAAACTTAGAACTTTCATGTGATAAAAGCAACAAGCCCTGTCCACTCGGGCTCCTGTTTGGCTGCTGCAGACTACTGAGAGGCAAACCATACCAGCATCATGTAAGGCCCAGCATTGTGCTCAGAGGCTGGAGGTCCCTGCTCCATAGTCCCTCCAGAGGCAGAATTACCACCTATTTTGCATATGTGCAATCTTGAGAGTCCTTTCCCACCCCTCTGCAAGTGAACTTGTATTTAAAACCACAGCTTATGCTGGTTTAGCTCTATTCAACCCAATATCATCTCAGGGAGGTCCCCATAAAAACAAGTGTTGGTAAAGCCCTCAAGATCCGCCTTATCTCAGCAGCCCACCTGAGGTGGCCAGGAGGGGCCAGCTCCTCCTCAGCTCCTCCACAGGGCAGGTGGGGAAGGAGGACAGCCAAAAGCACATTAAGAGAATTGAATTTACGCTTTTTTGAGACTTTAATGCAAACATTTCCAGAAAGGAGGGCAGGGGAGAGTCACAGATCTACATACACTGCCAGGCCTCCAGCTGTGCCTGTGCAGCTGCACCCACAAGGTGGAAGGTGCCTGGCTGTGTCCACACTATGCTCAGACCCCCTGAGGACAGCTGCAGGCCGGCCACCATCTCCTCAGCCCCGAGGTCGGCTGCAGGCCAGCCACCATCTCCTCAGCCCCGAGGCTGGCTGCAGGCCAGCCACCATCTCCTCAGCCCCGAGGGCGGCTGCAGGGCGGCCCCCGGCTCCT
>NW_009259424.1:2855806-2878861 GCF_000687185.1 Egretta garzetta | reverse complement strand
CAATTTTACATATATTACAAGTTCCCTTGTCACGGTCTGAACACTTCGGTTGTGCTCCCAGGCGGCCGGGGTGGGTTGCTAGGGAAACTGTAAACGTCGCCCTATGGCTGCAGGGCAGGAGGCCCAGAGCCCGCCCACCGTGGGGCTGCCTTTCCCTGATCACTGGAATGGGCCCGTCTGCAAAGCCAGAAGATTCCCCCCAAAATAGAAATTAACTTCTCAGCAAGTGCCTGAGGGAATAAAACAGTCCGTGCGGTTACTGGGAAAGGGGCACTCTGCACAAATACACAGGAGATCCTGCTAGGAACATCTCAGCTGCCACGGAACACCTCAGCTGCCACGGAACACCGACAGGAGGGAAAAAATGTATGAAAAATGGGAGCTGGAAAAATGTGAAGGTCTGGTCCCAAGCCAGGTGGGCACCTCCTGGCTGTGGGACTGGTAGGGAGACCTCAGGAAAAAAACGCCTTCACTTAAGATAAACGGCTGCGCTCAAGCTGTGGTGGTGTTGTTGGTAGAGCCTGTGGTAGAGCAGGAAATTGTGTCGAGAAAGGGGAATTGAAAGCCTTGGAGGGGGTCTGGAAAGCCGCCTTCTCCACAGGCTGGCGGCCGGCCAGCTGCAGACTCACCCTTGCGCAACCGCTCCCTGCAGCCAAAAATACCCAGAAAGGGTGACAGCGGACGGGGGTGGTGTGGGCACGGAGGTGTGAGGGCACGGGGTCGAGGAGGGACGTGGGACACCTCCCCGTCTCCATGGCCTCCTGGGATGCCTTGGTCCATGCCTACACCAAATCCTCCCTGACAGCACTGAGCCACCCCTCAGAGCACCCTCCCTGCAGGCCAACGGAGCCCAGGGGCAATAGCCAGTCTTCCTTCATGACATTCCCATCCCTACATACATTTTTCACCACTGAGACTGTCTTTCTCATTCACCTCTCCTCCCAGGAGAAGCAACTTTATGGGGCTCCAACTCCTGCCTGTTAGCTCAAGCCAAAAGAAATAACTATAGACTAAGAATAAATACTAATTAACCTGAATCTTCCTTCATATCGTGATCTGAACCAGACGCTATGTCTATCTTTAACTTTAGGCTGCTTTGAGATGCACCCTCTATCTGCGGCAGGCAAAAATAAGATTCCTTCTTTTGATAAAGTTAATTGTGGGCCTCAACAAGACACATTTCTTGGTAACACTGTGCTCTTATCTTTAAATACTGCGAACTCACAGGGGTTCAAAAGGCCGTATGGTTCAAGTGCCGCCAACACAACAAGTTTTGCGATCGAGGAGAATTTAATCCAGCAACTTTCCCAGGTCCTGCTGGAAAAAGAGGAGTGGTGAGGGTGAGTTACTTCTCTCAGCGAGGACAGCTTTTGCAGTATCACTGAATAGAGGCTGTCGCAGAAAGCCCAGCCAAAGGCCACATGGGAGCACGGCTGAGATTTACCCCCCCAAACACAGGGCAGAGAGGGGTGGAAGCCCTATGCTATCTCCTGCTGAGCTGGCTGAAATCAATAGTGCTTTATATGGGTTTCAGTATCAGAAAGAGAATAATAGAACAGGGTTAAAACTGAAGATTTATTTCCCCGAGTATATCAACATTTTCAAAGCTGCTTTGTTTTGATTTTTTCCGTTGTTGGAAGTAGCTCCAATATTTTCTAAATTACTGAAAACCACTGTTGAAAGCTCATGTAACAAAATTGTGTTTTTCATTATGACTGTTGGTAATTATGCAGGCAACATACATACAGCGAGGAAACTATACAAACCAGATTTACTGTAAAAGCCAAGACCTTTCATAAATGCAGCTGTGTTCTCTTGTAGAAAAATAGGTTATTTGGGGGAAAATATTTTTGGACTTCAAAAAACAGTGACAGGGATACCAAGTAACTCTTGGCAAGAGCTGTGCAAAGCTAAACTCTGCCTAGTTCCACCTCTCGAGCGCCTTCTGCACAACTTAGTCTCACATCAGCTAGGTTGGTGACCAGCATTAGCGATATAATCTTCACATCACTTCAGTGTGGACACAGAAGTTTTAACAAGCCTTCAGGTGAAGTCATAAAATTAAACCTCTACCATTTTAAAGTTGCAAACAAACACCGTTTAAGCAGTTTAATAGTGTGATTTGTTTGTACAGCATGAACGTCATTTGTATATAGCAGCACAGTGAGTCCAAAGACATGTCTGGCAGTGCCAGGTACCCAGCTGATGGCACAACTTTCCGTCCCCAGACCCTCCGCTGAGGAATGCCAAGGGCCTCTCTGTCTGTAGGACACGTATCTGCATTGTGAGGCCAGGACCTGGGCACATGAGGACCTGCTTATGTGTCAGTGCACCTGGTTAGCAAACTGGGTCCTCTGAAACAGAGACTGTTATCAGTTGCCTTATGTACCTGACTGCGAGTGCCACATCCACCAGGACCTATTGCTGCCCCTCGAGAAGGGCAGCCCAGCAAGGAACTTGAGCTATATGTCCCCCAAGAAATCATCTCCTCAGTTGCCAGGGGAAAGGTGGAGGGGAGAATGCTTTTCCCAAACAGCTAGAAAGCCTCGGAGGACTAATCCCTAGTCATTTCAGTTTATAAGCTCTTGCCTGGAAATGAGGGGAAACACAGCTGTGAAGAGCTGGGCCAACAATAAAAGTTATCTCTGCTCTCTTAGAAAGAAGCTCACAAATCTACGCTGAAGAAAAGAACTGCAGCCCCATCCCCCAGGGGAGCTGGAATAGGTAATTGGTAGCCAAAACCACTGAGGATGAAGTACTGTTTCACCTTCTGGTGAGTCCAACCACAGTCCACCTCCTCCCTGTGTCTTGCACAGTGGCTCTGTTTTCCAAGGTGTTACGGCACTAAGTGTGCAGGGGGAAGCATAAGGGACAATCAGAAGTTACCTCATTCTTACCAAAACGGATGGGAATTATATAACCAATGGTTTTTAAGAACCCTGCTAAATTTAATGCCTAAATTACTCTTAAGTCCTTCTATTTAGGCTATCAGCGGGCTGTAAATGTCCAAAGGTACCTAGTCCCTAGGAAACACTGGCCAGAGTTTAGGCTACCTGCACAGAGTCCCAGGTGCTCATGTGTATTCTACGCACATAAAACAACCTTTGAAAGTCTGGTGAAGAGTCTTTTCCTTGAACTGAAGGCTCATGTTCTTAGATGAGTCCCATAACCAAAACTGCCATCATAACAAATGCACAGGCGTCTCCCTTCCTGGATGTGGGTGGTTTTGATGCCTGCACTGGTTATAAGAAGCAATGTCCTGGAGAACACGAAATTTAGGAAGATGAGTAATGTATGAAGTGCAGAGGCAGTGAGAGATGATCCACATATTATGTGCTTTTATTTAATAATTTATAAATAAATATCAGCTTTCCCCAAACTGCCCCTCAGCCTAGCAATTATATGTTGGCTGATTCCTTGTCAGAGCTGTTCTTTTATAATAACAAATTGTTCCCAAAGCCTCACATACAGAGAGTTAGACAATCAAAGTACTGTGTGCGATTTTCCACTTAATTCATTTGGTTAGCTGCAATTAAAACAATACAATTCAAAGCCTTGTGTGTTTCTCTGAAAAAATACAAAACTTTAGTTGTTACTATTAATATATACAACCTACACGAAAGAGTTAACAAAGCCCCTTTGTCTTCCCTGTTGTAGTAGAGTAATTTTCTTATCCTTTTCTGTAGATGCCCTGGCAGTCATCAATATTTCTTTCAGTCACTGTTCTTCAAAAGACACGCGCTTTTCATTCAACTGCACAGAAGGAAAAGGAATTCAGTGGGCCAGGTTCCCTTGGTGGTCAGATCCATTCACTGCAGCTTTCCAGGGAGGTGAAGGTGCGGGGGTCTCACCAAGAAGAGAATTGAACCTATTTAAAAGGGAAGAGGTCACCATTTTAGCAGGCAGTAATCAAATTTTTATTCAGATTTCACCAAGACACTTTACCTAAATATTTCATATTTCTGGGAAAGCAGTGTCTTCACAGTGACTGATCTCTCCTCACCCACTCAATATAAGTGACATACCAGGCTTTAGCATCAGTGTAGAGCCATTGCTTTTTTGTTTCATGGGGCTTCACTAATGAAACCTGATGGCAATCTAATTAATATTATACCAGTTTCACAGATGCAAAAGAGGACAGAGGCTGCATCCTGCCCCACAAGGAAGCATTAAGCCATCCCAATGGAGCAGCTGTGTCCGTCTCCCACACTACCAAGCTCCTTTAATACTGGGCAGGTTTCCATCAGCCAAGAACATGCTCAGAGAGCAGCAACATCCCTGCGGTCCGAGGACACGTTGTGTTTGTCCAAGTCTCACAACGTTTCCAGAGCTTCTATGAGCAAGGTACATCTCAACACTGTCCTGAGTAGAAGACTGTACTCCTGACATGCTACTATTCAGTATGCTAATTCAGCATTTCAGCTCTAATTGTTGAGAGAGGCTTTGATTCAGCCTACTCCTGCAACAGAATAATAAACTACTGATCTGGATCTGTAGTTTTAATTATTATCCCACCAACATAAATGAGCATTTCATTTAAGCTCAGTCCCTCAAGAAAGAACTATTGTGTCTACTTTGATAAGATGGTATGAAATTTATCCAAACATTTATCAAACTATGCAAAAACTTATTGGAAGAATATATCCTGCATTTTGTGAATAAAGTCCCCCAAGAAAAAAACCTAAATGTGTCAGAGCAGAGATTTCCAAAGTCTGGTCCAAAGGGAATTCACAGCTCATCTAGTGCTCACCTTTATTCTTTTATTCCAATATAAAACAGCCCAAAAAGGGGATGGCAAAGTAAAGAATCAAAGCCAGCATTTTTTTTCTGGCAAGGCAGACCTCTCTGCCAAACCCAGCTCCAATTACAGAAACACTTTCCAGTATTTTCCTTCCTTCTTTCCTTCCTTCCTTCCTGTTACTGCAGTTCTACAAAGATGGTATGCAGCGATGAATGACAAACTTACTCCAAAGTTATTCTTCTTAAAAGAAACACTAATATCATACTCCTGGCATATGACTTTATGCTTGAAGAATCTTGCAATTTGCATATAATCTGGGTGAAAGAAATATAGTTGAAAGACCACGTCTCTAACTGTTGATGAATGTTTCCAGCAAGTCTAACAAAAAAAACCCCAAACCCAACCATCTCTGCTTGGCAGATGTTTTTTTCTAAATGTGTTTGCTTAGCTTAGGTTGCCATAACAGAGATAACGCTAGGCAGATAGCAACTGCATGTGTTCTGTAATAAACATACTTTTCATAAGGCATTTCAAGGCAATTGGATTACTAACAAACTTTTTATAAAGTTAAACTTAGCATAAATATATTCCAAGGCTCATGTTATTGCAGTAAACTATATACAGTAAGGCACTGTGCATGAAATCAAAGAGATATTTCATATCATATTATCGACCGACCTATAAATACCAATAACATTTTCATTATCATCTACACTTAACCTTCTTTATGCTTTCAAGTGCCCTTATGTCCAATACCTGAAAACAGGCAATTCAGTTCCACAGAGTAACTCCAAAAATCACATCAAGGAAGTTCTTTACAGGTTTCTCTCAATGACTTCCAGATTAAATCTGCTTCTCTGTAAACACAGTAAAGGTTTTCTGTAAGTGTCTAGTCTAAAAACACACGGTTGAAGTTAGTAGATCTTTTCAATCCAGCAACAAAGGACTGTGTAAACTGGAACGCAACTAATAACTCTGCTGATGACACACATACCGGAACAAAAGTCAGTGCCGAGACCCTTAGTATTAGAAGAATAAAACCATATTTAAGAACTAAGAGAATATTATGGAGTACACAAAAGGAGTAGGTTTGTATATGAAAGTATCTACCTTTTACCTACTCACCTTTCAGACATTTGGCTTCATTAAACTCCCAACAAGAATGAGCATAAATGCCAGAATGCCAAGGTAAGGAACAGGCAGACACTGTAAATCTGTTCACAGTAGTGTTCCAGATTGGTGCTAAAATAAGAGTTATGAGCTACATTCATTTCAAGTAAATATAAGATATCTATACTCAGTTCAGGCCTCCTTTAGTCATCACCTACTTGGGAAGAAAGGAAGAAATTATAGCGTCTGTAGCACAGCATTCATTTTTCTCGGTGACAGAAAGTGAAAGCGAACAAACTCTGGCCCTTCTCCAGTTCAAGTCAAGCAGAGTTACGTGTGCAAATTCCTGAGGGTGACATCTATCCAGCCTCATATGGCTGCACTTAACCCCACTGTGAGCTCCCAGGTCAAAAGCAGTTGGCTCAAGCCTCCGGAAGAAGAAAGGTTTCACAACAAAATATTCTTCCAAAAAGAGGTTGGGTGCGCAAACTTACCATATTGTAACAACAGCTTTCTTCCTTATAGTTTGCTAGAAGCCGTGATCTATGCCAGGTACACCAGAAGAGCAATAGAAGCTTATACTGACCTTTCAGGCCCACGCATCTTGAATAGTTTCTGTTACAAATGGGTAAGTGTTCTCCAGGCCTCCTAGAAAAGGGAAACAAAGAAGGGTAAAGGAAACCCTGGAGTCCTCCAGAACCTCAGCATTCCCATCTAGCTTTCCATTCAAGTGTATCTACCTTTGGTTATTGATACTAAAAAAAAAAGCCTGGATGTACTGAATAGTAACAAATCATTAGCAGCTAATAAAATTAAACTAAGCTAGACAACATTGCTATATTGAAGAAAATAGGTTCTTCCCTCAAACAGCAATGACATGAGCAGATTGAAAAGCAGCAGATGTGTGAACACAGACCTTCAGCTGGGAAGGCAAATGGGCAGGACTTGGCAGTTGTGTAAATTCTGTGGTTTGGTCCTGGAGGTTGTGGCTTCAGCCCCAGGTCCCAATTCCTAACCACAAACCACCAGAGACCTCTTTGAGTAAATGCAAGGCCAGCTCCTTCTCAGCGAGGCTCCATCAAATTCAAATGCCATTCATGCAAAGGGCCCCCAGTTTCAGCAGCCTGCCATGGGCATGGTTATTCAGCACAGCAATATGTAGGCACAAATGGGCCTGAGCATGAGAAAGCCAAGACCTGTTCAGCTTGACAACTGGAGAAAATGCCCAGACCACCTCCCGTCCCCGCACGCTGCCTGTCTGGTTGGACAGCCCCTTGGGAACACCACTCAGCTGCCTTCTCTGAATCAGACACAGAGGACTGCAGGTTACAGAAAGTCGCCTGTATTCCAGGAGCATCCCGGGGACCTCCATCGCGATCCTCAGCCGTGCTCTGCTAGGTGCTTGCCACGCACCAGGCAACAGGCAGCCTCCGCACATCAGGGCTACTCTAAGGCAGGTCTGTCCACTTGTCACAGAACAGCAGCTTTTGAACCACTCGATGCTGTAGGGTGCCATTCCCAACACCCAAATACAGCTAACTCAACCTCTGTTTCTGAGCGCTGGGAGCGAGGCCAACCTGCATGAGCACCAGTGGCCAAAGCCAAGCCAACCTGTTGGCACCGGAGCTCGGCAGCTGACGGCCACGCGTGGGACAGCCCATGCTTTGCATTTTGGTGCAGATGTACACAGAGAAAGGAGTGAGGGCAGAGCTGAGACAGTGGGAAGCTTGGAGAGAGGGAGGGTGTCTGTTACTTGAAATCACTCTAAAGCACATTACAAATCTGTTAAATCATTGTGGGTTACCCTGTATTTCAGAGTAAATTAGTAACTTTTCAGAGGGAGTGAAGAAACTACCACTCCACTTTTAAATAATGAAAATGCTAAAAAACCTACACTTAACAGCTCTAAAACTGCAGCAAGTCACCCACCAACACCCACTCCTCTTGTCAGCAGGCTTTTTTCAGCTTTGCCTATTATTTGTGTCAAGCCAGAGATGTTTAATGTTTGCTGCGCTTATCTGCTCGACTTTAAGGAGCCCCAAACGTTACATTATGTACCTGTGCCACTGACCTCTTGCCCCACGGCATTTTGATCTAAATAAGTAACAAAAACAGAGTTTCCAAAATCATTTGGATTCACTGGCTCCGAGTGCATAGCTGTAAAAAATCTGCTTTAAGATTAACATCCAATTTTATTCATGCCTGAGGCTTCACCACAGCATCTATTTTTGTAAGATTAACAGCAAGATCCCAGTTCTCCAGAAATGAAAAGAGTAACAGCCAATTGTAAAAGGAATATGATGTTTCCTAACCTGCCCTGCTCACATCCAGGAAGGTGCATTTTCCTAGCCCCTTTCTGTGGTGGGTGTAATTTCTATTTGCATTTTTGCACCCACAACACGCGGCATGTGTATTAGTCCTTCTGCCTCCCATTAGCTGCAATGCATTTCTGATGCAAACTGTGGGTGCCAAAAAATACTAACACAAATCTCACATGTGCAAGGCATCCCCTGAAAGACAGCTTTTGCTCTGGAGGAGTTCAGAGACAGCCATCTTTCTGCACCTTGCACCACAGCCTTTTGAATCATCTAACTTGAAAATGCAAGTATAGAAAATGAGCGCTTGATATTTCAGCTAATCCATTTGAGAGGAGTATACATGAAAACACTTCTTTTTGAACACAGCAATCAGAGGACAAATTGAGGGCCATTTTTAACCTAAACAGCAGAAGAAAAGTTGCTTTAAATAGTGCCTTTGTTATCTGTCAATTAGAGCTATTGCATTGCTGTCAACTTGCACTCCTTCTTTAGTTCCAGCTTTGCTCCATCCTACACAGAGCCGTACAAATCAATTGTCTCTTGCAAACATGCACTAACCACTGGAAAGTGAAATTAATAAAGTGCGAGAAAAAGCTGATTCATAAAGCTGACACTCCTGTGCCCAACAACTCTGGGTTTCTCCCCTCCAGCTAGCTGTTTGAGATAGGCAGGCAAAGTGGTGAAAGATTATCAAATTGCAACTGTCACTCCTGACAAAATGCATCTCAATGCTGGAAGGAATTTTAGGTTTTAAGCTGAAACACCACCCCAAAGGGTTCCTCAGAGCCTGTCAATATCTGTACTGTGGATGGAAAGCTACCACTGAGCGCAGTGTGTCCAACATATAGAACCTGCCATGAAATGAAGTTCTTCATAAGAAAGCTCATCTCAGTCTTGGTTGGTAACAATAACAAGGAGACAAGATGAGACCATCAGTCTCAATTGTGAAGACAATGTTTTCCTCCCATATTATTCTGTCTGTCATGTTCCCTTCAGGTTCCAAAGGAATCCCTGTCTCATACATCATTATTTCCCACAAAGCTTGAAAGCCTTCAGGGGGGGTTTCTTCCTGCCCACTGTACCAGCCTTGATGTCTGAGTACCTTCAGAACAGTGACAGAGGCCTCTGCCAGCAATAAAGGGGAACATCTGCATACCAATTAAACTGCTGAGCGCCGAAGAGTTAAAAAAATAGATTTGGAATTACTTGCAAACACAGCACATACAATCCATAGCAAGAAAATATTGACACTAGCAAGCAGCATCTGATGATATTTCAGCTTCAGATTATTACAGATAAATACACGTTCGTAGAACTATTCCCCAATAAATTAAAAAAAAAAAAAAAAAAAAAAAAGGAGGGGGGGAAAGCCTTGGAAGTAAATCTGAGCCAAGTTCTAATTAATGCCCTAGGCCCCGATTCACCACATCACTTAGGCATGTAGTTAACTTTAAGCATGTATTTAGTTCCATTGAAGTCAAAAGACAGCATCGAAGAGGCAAACTACATTAGCACAATTTAATGCTCTTTGGGCTAATTAATCAGCCATAAAAATTAACTATGAGAACTGTATTCCTTATTTCCCTTGCTGTGACATTTGCAGATAAAAATACTTGGATGTGGCTGGAATAAGCAAAAAGCTCTACCTTGTTTGGCTGGCCTGGGCTGCTCAGTCCTACAGCTGCCAAGGCCAGTCCCTAAGAGCGGCCCAAGGAACTGAGCTCCCTGCACATCACAGCCCAACATCTGTATCCTCTGCGTGGTGGCAGCACGCAGGCACAAAAGGCACAGCCCTTGGGCCCCAGGAGCAGTAATCTGAGAGGCGAACTGGCAACGGATGAGCAAAGCCACCAGGCAACAGAGGGCACAGCAGAGACATCTTTCCTTTTCTCTGTAAAGAGGCGTTTGTTGCTCGGTGTTAGTTGGGATCAGAGGTGGCAAGGAAGGGCAGCAAACAGGGCTGGGTAGATGAGGGAGGCTGAGGGCAGATGTGAATTTGGAGACAGAACAGGTGAGGTTACCAAGAGAGGCACTGTCATGCAGAGCTGGCGGGAGAGGGGTGATGGCTACAGGGTAGGCAGACTGGTCCAGCCCCAAACGTGGGCAAGGGCTAAACTCTCATCCATTTAGGTGGAGTGGGGCTGAGCCCTGTAAAAATGAAGCCCAGAGTGCAATTTTCAAATAGCTGAATAGTCCCAGACACCTCCAAACCCCTTCTCCACTTGGTAAGCACAGCATGGCGAATGGCTGCCAAAACTGCACCACAACGTGCAGGCTAGATTTTGCCTGAATGTGGTCTCCGAGGGCCCAGTATAACCAATTTTTGAGCTGCTGTTGGCTTCACAGAGGCATGTGTACAACTAACTATTCTGTAAATCAGGATGCAAGGAGAAAAGCTGGCTGATAAGGGTCTTCTCGCTAGGATTTCTGCAAAAATGAAACCACAGAAAGTTTGCCAAAGTATCATTAATGCTGTAGATGGACCTATAAAAGCTAGGAAATCAAGAGCGGGGGACATAAACTCCTGGCCGACGATAATTCGTTATCTCATCCATTATGAAAACAAAAAAGAACAAAGACACCCCCCCAAAAATTAGAACGCCATGAGCATAAAAGTACCAGTGCAGCTTTTCTGATTAACTTCGAATTTCCTTGCTTTCATTGGTTTAAGAGCTCTATTGTTACTCTCTTGGTTTTTTAATGCAGATACTAAAAATTCTTTTATCTTTCAAAGTCCTTAAAGTCTGTTATATAAATACGTAATTAAAGCCTCTTTCAACTGGGTATAATTTACTCTATAGTTTACAACAGCTGCGCTAGAGCTATTGCAGTTTATCATTTAAAAGCCTAATTAGGGGCTTCTTAATTAGTGGATCCTTCAGTCACTAGACTGTGACTGTGTAAAAGATGCTTGGCAGCTATCGCATGTTACGAATCTGCATGAAATGTTTGCATGAAAACAGGGTGCGTACGAGCCCAAAGAGACATTCATCGTCCCTGCAGGTCAGCCCATCTGAACATGCAATCCTCCACCCCACATCCACGCACGGCTGGTCTGCACAGCCTTTCCCCGGTGCACACGTTGCTGGGGACGGTCAGTGCATCCCAAGGCAAGCCCCCAGCCTGGCTGAGCTGGCCTACGACGACAATCCGCTCCGATGTGACCATTCTCACCTTCAAACGCAACCCAAGGAGAGGACGGGACTGTGGCCACTGACTGCTTGGGCTGGCTCTCACACGGCTCGTCCAACGCTTTCTCCAGCAAACGCGGCGCCTCGCTGCTGCCGCTCCCTCCCTCGGGAGCTCTGCACCATGCTGGATTCAGCGGGCTGTGGTGCCGACAGTACTCCCATCGCTAGGAGGAGGAAGACAGGGTCCAGTTACTGCCTGGCGTTTATCGCCATGGACACGGATTTCTCGTTAATCACCACTGAATTAGCAGTCAGTCGCTGAGATTTTTAAGTGCACTGTTTGCCCCAGGGAGAGGACTGTACTCCTCCATCCTTCCCCCCCAGGTCGCAGGGTGCTGCTGGGGGAGCCCCAGCTAGCCTTAGCAGGAATCGCTCACTGGAACAAGCCTCACACCAGCTTGAGGCTCGCAGTGAGCAAAGAGCTTGCCCAGGCCATACTCTGAGGGACTGGTGGGGTTGCGTTAAGTTTCCACCTGCTTGTAACACGGTGGCTGTGTTACAGAGGGTAAGATCTGGGGCGTGCCAGCATTTGGGAGCATTGCTTTACACAATACAGTGACAAAATCATGAGTTTTTATTGACTGCAGGGTAATATAAATCAGCTATTGAAAACCTGTATCATTAGCGCTATTGCTTTCCAGTAGTAGATAGCTGCAGTAATGGATTGGCCTCTCCATCTCATCCTCCCACTGGAAAACAACACATGCAGGAACGATCAATAACCTGATCTAAGTTACTTGTAGACATGTCAGGTGCAAATATACCCCTTTCTCAAAGGTTTTAAGGACCAGGTATTTTTGCAAAATCTAGGCCGGGCAACAAATTGCGTTGGATAAATTGTCGTTACGGTGGAGAACAGCATAACCAGGTCCGCCCACATTGTTACAAGAAAGTTTTAAAAAGACAGGCGATAACTTTATTGTATGCATGTATTACTTTGCAGGGTCAATAGCTCAAGATGTTCCTCTGCAACAGGATAAAGTTCCATTTGAAAAGCATTTTCTATAATATCCATGTTGCTGAGGAGCCTCTGTTTGACGGGGAATAACTAGATTATTCCATCATGGGGTTTGCCACCAATTTCTACAGCTGAAATGCTAAAATACCTTCAAAGTCAATATGAAAATCCACTGCCACTAGTAATGGCCAGGATTTCATCTTATTGTGTCACAACATATTACCCACTTAATTTAGTGTTGCCAAATCTGAAGTCAATGGAAACTCTACAGGTCACAGCCTTGTTTCCTCACAGATCAGTGGAGAGGCTAGAGAGGTGTTTAAGGGCCTTCCCTATATAAAGGTGCCATCGCTTTCACTCTGTCAGTAGGATTAAAGCACGTGCACAACTTTCTTCCCCTTACCCCACTCCCCGTCGCTTGCACAGACACAGAGGGGATACATTCAAGAAGATGATAACACGGCTCCGAGGGGAGCTGAAGCACAGTTCTTTCACAGTAGTTATGTTACAGCCTCCAAGGATGTCCATGGACACACAAAGAAACGGACGTGCGCAGAGTCCTGGCTGTACCCTGGACTCCACGTCAAGGCAGTCTTTTCGGGGGACAACAGACAAACATCAGCCAGGGCTTTCGGAAAGGTGAGCTGTCACCTTCTGGAAGCCCTTGTGGCAAGCTGCTTACAGACTCAACTGGGAACCTCACAGGCACGTCACACTTATTTGACCTGACCTTCCTAGAAAACTTTGCACTCCAAATTCCTGGAAATCCTTGCGCCCTACATCAAATACCCTTCTAAACAGGTCCTTGTTGTACAACACTTACACTACGTGACCCGCATGGCACTAACGCCGACTTTCTTCAGTAAGTTTAGTGGCATCCAAAGCGATGCCATGGAAATTATTTGATCTGATTTCATTTTGCATTGACATCTGTGACATGAGAGCCAGGGTGAACTTTCAGAAGAGGAAGAGGACACGGTAACGTAGTGGCTGAGTTCAGGTAGCCACAACCATAAAAGCAGAAGTGAAGGCAGAAGACAGAGGAGAGGATAGTATCGTGCCAATATGCTTGATTTTCAGTCCCTTCAACTCGATTTGCCTGCCGACCCCAAGAGAGTGCCCTGAACCTCCTTGTCTTTGCAGCAGGGCAGACACGCTGCACACCACCATGGAAAACTCCGGAGAGCAGAGCGGCAGAGCAGCCAGCAGCTCGGCAGAGCCCAGGGCCCTCTGGAGCACAGGGCCCACGGAAGCTGGGCAGGCATGGCACCGTCAGGGCTCCCAGCAGGACAGCTCAGCCACCTCGGCTCCCTTGGCACCCGGGCACCACGGCGAGGAACCCAAGCACTGCACACAGCCCACCATGGTCCCAGCTGCACAGGCTGGCGGCTGACCAGCCCCGGGGCTGCTGCCTGAACCCTTGGGTCCAGCACAAAGAAATACATCCCTCTGGCAATCACGACGTCCCTTCTGATGGGGGCAGGATCATGGATTATCATTTTGTGTAGTCCTCTACTGTTCTCTGCATGCCCTCCCCCCCCCTTTTTTTAAATAAATGAAAACACACCAGAAGAGCTCAGTGTCTTCTTTCAAAACTTCTCTATTTCACTAACTTGTTCCAACCTCCATCACAGCTCTTCCCTTGTCAGCAACTGTACCACTGCGCTGTACCTCTGCCCACGCACAAATGCACTGGTTGAAGGTATGAACTGGAATCTCTCCGTTAAAGGAACAAGCAGGCATCCCAGAGACTGACACAGCTGCTATTTGCATGTAAAAGAGGAAAAGAAGGTGCATGACTGAGCCCAAATTAGCATGAGCAAAGCCTCCCACCGCATTTGCAAACTACAGCTTGCACAGTGGTGCTAATAGAGGTGCACACTTTCCTCACAAAGAAAGATTTCTACCTCAGCTGTAAGGAAACTTGGCTAACCGCAGTTCACAGAATCGAGCATCACATGGACTTTTAAATCCCCGTTTTCCTAAAATTTACAGAGTGCTAGAAAAAGAGAAACACAGTGGAGGCAGAGTGAGCTGGATGTGCCCAGGTTTAATTTTGTCTCCACTTCTACCTTGATTCCTGAAGCTGGCTACCTCAGCGAGAGCCACGTTTTCTAAGGCCTCTATCACTTCTATACCACTAGATTTTTGGAGGTCCAGAAACATTCACAGTGCTCAGTGCCTCTAAAAACGAAAACCAAAATAAGCAGGGCAAACACAGGTCTAATGCTCCATGTCTCCTTTCCACCTTTTGAGAAATGAGGGCTGTTAACCTCTCTCTTGCCACCAGCTCTTTCAACGGGATGCCACAGGGATTTGACTATGGCCACAAAGTCTTGCTGGAGACAGGCACTTCGTAAACTATGAGACTTCTGGATTTTAACATGATTTTTGCCTCTTTCTTTGGCTATGTACACACATACCTGAGTATCCCTGCCTGTGTGCATACCTACTGAGTCCCTCTTTCTTTGGCTATGTACACACATACCTGAGCATACCTACTGAGTTGCAAAAAGAGGATTAGATGTCTTAGTAGACTATTTAAGCAGTCTAATTTTATTAAGAGCTGTCCCCCAAACCAAACTCCATTTTGAGGTCTCGTTGCAGAGAAGTTATAGGCTCTTTTTACTTTATCATCATACTTTTATGGAAGCCGTTGGAACAATTCAGTGCCTCCGCTATCTCCGCAGTAGGTTTAGCTCATCTGAGAGCCTAGAAAGAACAGTAAATGCAGGCGTTAATGGTAATAAAATCAAAGCTAAGCCCTACATGAAGAGAAACAAATTCCAAAATGAAAAATTCGATTACACAGTACCTGTCTCCTGTCTTGGCTTCCTCATTATACATAGAAATTAACCCTGTCATTAAGTACTTTGATCAGGCTGTACATAACCAGCTTATAACGGCATGAAATCTACCACAGCAAGCAGGCAAATGAACAAGGGGAGAAATACTGACATTTGGGGCTGCTGTCAGACATCAAGTGCTCCTACTCCCTCAGGGCCAAACTGCTAGAGTAAATGGGGTTACTCCAAGGATTAATTGCTCCCTCCTGCTTTGCACAACTTCCAGAAAGTTTCAGCAATAATATCTAAGAGGCTATCATTTGGAGACCAGTAGCATGTTGTTAAGATCTTGGAGAGATTTGTAAGTTGGGCTGTTGCAACTGCTCTTAGGCTAAAAGTCGGTACGGAAATTCCCAGCCCATGATTGAGCTGAAGCAGCATGTGGTCAAATTGGTCCGTGTTTGCATTTCTCAGAAATATGAACTATGGCACCATTTCACATTCTCCAGCTCCAAACATTTGTCACTTAAATTTGGAGAATTTCCAAGCACTAATACATATCATAAGCAAGATTGCTGGGCAATTGAGGTTGTTTTGTGGGGGTTTTTTTCTGGTTTGTTTGTTTGTCAGGATTTTGGAGCACAAGTTGCTTTCTTCTGGGATGCATTTAACTCAATGTAACTTTACCTACTTGTGATACTGCCTGAATTCCTTGCACATATAGACTGCTACACAGTCAGAGGTGGTCAGGCCAATGGTGTGTCTTCCCAGCTCTGCCCCTGGCCTGCTGTGAGCCCCTTACCATCTCTGAGCCATGTTTCCAAGCAGCCATGTTTCCATGTTTCCCGTTGGCTCTTCCCACCTCTTTATTCAAGAGTCCCTCAGGGTAGAGATGGGCTGGGGGTGCCCTGAGCACCACCTGGGGACACTCAGCTTTAGAAAGTACGGCTCAGATGCTTGCTCCTTGCTGTTGTCCTAGCTCAGCTGCGATGGAGTTTATGGCGATTTGCCAATTACAGCAGGTACGGATGTAAGGGAGAAATCCTGACCCAAGAGAGGCAAAGGCAGAGTTTCCCACTGTCTTGTAGATGGCCAAGATTTTACCTTTAACATCCTAATAAAAGTTTGGAAAAACACTAAGCAACCCCACAGATTATTTGTTTCTGTGTGCCTTGCAAAACGTACTGCAGAACAGACATTTTATTATTCCTAGAAGCACTAAAGCCCAGTATTTCCTCTGCGTCTCACAAACCATTATTTTATCCCATTGCTACAATCAGCTCCAGGGCACTATAGCAAGACATTGTCCAAAATGCCTATCAATCACCACAGTTTAGACAAACTCGGTCCTAGACCAAAACAGCTCAGACAAAATATCACAGGTACCGTGAGCTGTTCTCACTCTATAAAACTGCATAACTGTTCTTACTCATGCCCCACATTCCAGTTGTGTGCGCACAAAAAAATGGTCCTTTCCAGATCCACAAATACTCAAATGCTCCTTGCAAAGAACGCAACCATGCCACACCAATATGGGTATACACCAGGCAAATAATACTATAGATTTGGATAGACTTGGAGGCTCTGACCTCAGCTGCGGAGGGGCTGGACACTTTGAGGTGCAGGTCTGTAAAGGTGAGAGGGAGAGCAGGCACTTGCCAGCCGGGCAGAGATCAGGGGGCTCGCAGGAGCCGGGCGGCAGGCAGGAAAGGTGCTCACGGGAGGCAGTTTGCAGGGGATGGAGCTAGCTGGAGGCAGCGTTTTTACATCTGGCTCTAACGAACCGGACTAAACCCTTCAGCACATGTGTAGTCCTAGTAAAAAAGCAAATCAGACATTTCTTTTGAATTTGCAGTTCCTGTTCAAATTCATTTACCTAAGTATTGCTGGGTATTTTGCTTACACTAAAAATTGCGATAAGGGTGTACCTGAAATTTCTAGCAAACCTAGAAGCGCCTAACAATCCAGGCTGCAAATGCATATCACATATACCAACTACCATATCATTATCATTTGACACTTTTGCAATATGTCAGCTTCCTTTCTAAAAATAATTCACTATTAATAGCAATTTTATGTAACCAGCAGCATGCCAGGGATTTCTCACAGAGCCCATCCCTGAAGAATCCCCAGATTCAGCAAGGCAATCAAATCTTATCTGCAAAGTCTTCTAGTGATTACTCTCTTTCATTCACCGCTTCAGTGGTCCGGAGTTTGCTCTTGCTCCCACTGAACCCAGTGACAACATCCAACCTTCCTGGAGAACTGCAGTATGCAGAGCAGATTCAGGGCTCCGGTCCTGACCAAGCAAGACATTTTTAAGCATGTCTTACCTGCGTACGTGTTGCTTCAGTAACCGAAGGCGTCACCTAAATGCACAGTTGATCACGTTGCTAAACACCTCTCTCAACAGCTGGTGCCATAACCTGGGAAAATTCCCTGGCACAGCTTTGAAGCGGCTCTACAGTAACTCATGAGTAACGTACACCGGCACTGAAACGCGTACGTCGGGAAAAGCGTAAAGAAGAGGAGCAAAAGCAGCTAGGGTGGAACCACTTTTCAAAATGCACGGAATGGCTATCAGAAGGCAAGGCCAGAGCCTCGGTTCACGTTTAAAATTGAATTTGGGAAGGAAGGCAGCTGCTCAGGGACCCAGGGCAAGTCACTGAGGGCATGTGAAGAAGTTCAGGGGATAGTAAAAAATGTAGTTAGGATAAACGAAGCTTTATCAAATGTTCAGTTTTACTAAATCTTTGTTTCTGCTGTTAAACTGGATTTAAACCAGTGTGGTAACTTCATTCCACTAGTAACAAATCCAAGCCAAGGAGAGCAGCACGTATCCAAATGGAGTGGGATCTGCCAGGTAGGAACGTCTGGCTGCAGAGCAAGGAATTACAGTATGGCCTCCCGCTTGCCGGAGGTGAGACCCGAGGCCAAGGTCTCGCAGATATAACCAGGACGCTCCTCACCCGCAGCTGCCATTGAAGCTAGTGGGAGTTGCTGGTACTCAGCACCACTGAGGCTTTGTCTCTGGGAGAGGAATTTATGATTTATCATGAGCTCACTGATGAGAGCAGGAATCCACCACAAAGACACACCCTTGAAAGGAACTGAAGTTTTCAGTCCTCCCTTTGGAGTACACATACACATATGGGCTTCCCTATATAAGATGATGCATAAGCCCCGGCCACGCATCCGAGAAGTTGGTTATCTCAATACACCCCCAGCATTCCTGTCAGGGAAGAACCTCTCCAAACAGCTGCAAATTAAACACAGGTCACCTGTTGGGAGAACATCGCTTTGGTAAGTCCAAGACTTCCTGACAGCAGGCGGGGGCTTGTGGCTAAAAGAACATAGGCCCACTGAAAAGCATGCTAAACGCAATGGCCTTCAGGAGGCGATAAATGTCAGGAAAGCAGTACACAAAGCCTTTCCAGACCTGAGTCAGAGAATGAAAGCATGGAGCTCCTTAGTACAAGGTCTTGCTCCCTTTCATATCTGCAGGCCTCAGAGGTGCTGTCAGCTAAGGAGTGTGATTCACGTGTACCTACAGCATCCCTTCTCAGCAGCCTTCATCCTATCGCCCTGCCCTTGCTCCTCTGCTGAGCAGCCAGAAAGTCATGGAGAAGTAAAATCACAGAATCATAGAATGGTTTAGGTTGGAAAAGACCTTTAAGATCATCAAGTCCAACCGTTAACCTAACGCTGCCAAGTCCACCATTAAACCATGTCCCTAAGCACTACATTGACACATCTCTTAAATACCTCCAGGGACAGGGACTCGACCACTTCCCTGGTAGTTCTTCCCCATTCTATCTGCACATGCTCTCCAGAGATTGAATAGTAAAGAAAACAGAAAGAAAAACATTACCACTTTCAGAGGCCTGGCCTGTTACAGAAGTCCTCGCTTCTTCATGCAAAGCATCGTGGTGTGCCCGCCATGACTGCTTCCATTCAGAGCCACCTCTGCTGAGGTGCCTACTCAAAGATGCAGGAATCCTTTGGGAACAGGGCCTGCTTGCCGTCTCATTTTCCCTGCAGTCTGCGTTTGCGTTCAGACTTCATGACTTCTGATTGCTGGCTAGGAAGAGCTGACAATGACATGCCACAGGTTTCTTAAAAAAATAAGGCAGTCTTGCCTTTTGGAAGTCTGTCCCTCTTCCCTTTTGCCCCAAAGAGGCTTCATTGCTGGTAGTGTGGGGCAGATCTTCAGTGAGTGTAAACAGACAAGTGCTCTGTTGAATTTTTTGGATTGGCAGTGATTAACAGCACCCAAAGATCCTGCACAGCATCCCAGCCACTGCTTTGCGTATTGTACACTCTCTTCCTCGACACAGTTAGGTATCGTGACATAGAGAACAGAGTCAGTAAGAATTGAGATGGTTTAAAACTGGGCATCTTTGCTTCCAAGGTGTAAAAATTATTTGTGGCTTGGTTCTCAAGTAAACAACCTGAAGAGGCCATGGAGGATGAAGAGTGGCAACTGATACTCCTTTCTGTGGAATGGGGTAAGAGCGAGCTGTGCCCCTGGAAAGGACTCACTTGGTAACACTCCTCCTTCATTTCCAGCTACTGTAATGAGCTGAACACTCCCAAAGGGACAGCCCCTGAAATCCTCATGGATTACTTGTGAAGCGTGTATTAATAAGTTGTATCAGATTACTATAATCACGGTCTTTTTTACTAAGTGCGTTTGTTCCCCATAATCACAAACCCAAACAAGGGGAGTAACGGCAGTAACACGCTGTGTGTCGAAGATAACAGTGGAACAACTACTGTTGGCTGCCAACAGGCTCGATCGAGTCAGTGGGCTTACAGCACGAGCCCCTCCTGCCCGGCCACTGCCACCATCAGCACCAGATCCTGCAGAGCATCCCCTTATGCATTAGACAACTCCCCCCTCATCTGCCATTTAAATCTGGCTGAAGTGAATCACTTAGAAAGAGTAGCGGCGTGTGCCACGACCAGCAGTGGTCACTTTGATGAGGTTTTCTGTTGGTAAGATTTCCTCTGAATTAGGAGTCTGAATATCCCGTCGCTGCATCCGAATGGGCCGTTTCCCAGCAGAGGGGAAGATTATTTCTGCTCCCAGGCAGCAGCCACAAGGCTGGTGGTATAAAAGGAACAATTTTCCAGATTACACTGAAGCAATTCAAATGGTTAACTAATGCCCAGGAGAATAACTCTCCACACAACTCTGCCCGCCCTTCCCTGCTTAATCATCATCACTAGTTAGAAACACATCCAGGTACTTTTTGTCATTGGTTCCAAGCGAAAAGAGAAACTAAAGCCTTTGCTGATCTGCAGCTGTTAGCACTTGGCTTTTAAAAAGCCAAGGAAGGGCTTGCAAAAAGCCAAAGGTAGGGATGGCGTTCCCAGCCTTCCTTTTAATGCCAATATGCAAAGCCCAGCTACCTGGGAGAAGCTCAGACCTTATCCAACAGGCCACTGCCTTCCTCCTGACAGCGAGGCTTCCATAAAATGAGATTTCAATGTGGGCATGCAGGAGGCCAGGTGCAAGTCTAGAAGTAAGGGGGTTTATTTCTTACTGACCAGCTTGATAGCAGAAGTGCCATGGTCATTCTTTCTAATTTCAGGGACCTTTTAAATAAAGTTCCACTCCAGAAGCCAAGCATGAAAGAAGAGGAATGAAAAGTCTTTGATAGATAAGATATTACAAGAGACTGTCAGAAGCTTGGTAGGAGAATGAAATAACACTCTGGATACTGTCATTGAAAACAATAATGAAAGAGTACACCATTTTCTTAACTGAAGTACTATCAAATCTATGTTACTGCCACACAACATATTTTTCCTCCAAAGGTGCCAATTTCAAGCTATGACTATTGATCTCTATCTAACACTCAAAATTCACTGCACTACTAAGGAAAAGTGGCACCAAATCGTTTGAGAACATCAAACAGTAAAAAGCCAATGGGGTCAAATCAAGGTCAGAATTTGATGAGTAGTGTGTCAGAAATTTAATCCATTTTGTCTAAGATAATGTATAGAGCCAGTATTCGGGGGTTTTTTTTTCCCCTTTCTTTTCTGTAATTTTTTTAAGCCAGCTTTTCTCAAAAATATCACAAAACCAGACCTCAACTTTTTTTATGAACTTTTTTCCATGACTGGAGAGAGAAAAGATTAAACGGACTGAAACACAGATGGCAATTATGCCTCTGTTTATTTCCTAATGAGTCACAAGATTATTTTTTGCCTTCTGCCACATCATTTCAGAATACAAGAAAACCTTATCTTGAAGGAGACTTGAGGAGACAAAATAACACTGTTAAAAGTCCCAGTCCGGCAAGATACTTCAGCGCATTTGAAAAAACCCCAAACCTTTAACCATGAGTGAAGTCCCATTCACTTAAACTCAAATTCAGAAATGATGGGTAAATCTGTTCCATCAACTGGTAAGTGTGGTGGCTATCAAATTCATTAGTGGTCTCCTGACAAAATATTCAACAGTTGCATTTACAACTCAGCATCTGGAGAAAATTAAGGTCAAGAACTATGGCTAGAAAAGGCTTTCCCCCCCACCTCCCCACCAGAGCTGGCGATGCCCACACCCTCGGACCACCTCCCCCTTGGGTCCATACCCCCCCACCCGCCTGCCCAGGACATCCCCCAGCCCCAGGGATGCGACCGAACTCCCACCCAGCTGACACCCAGCTCCAGATAAGCCTGGCCACCTCCCACGCTGGAGGCAGTACAGCTGCGAGGGCCTGACCCCGGCGCTGGCTGGGCTCTCGAACGTGGCCGTGGCCACTTTCTTTTAAAATCCAGGCTGAGTAACTGATTTGATAGTGGCAACACCGTCTGCTTCCTCATATCACCATCTAGTAATTAGCATCCTCTTGAAAGGAAGCAGAAGATATGCGTTCATCAGTTCAAACCCATGTCTCTCACCTCCTCAGAAGGTGCCTTAACCACAAGGCTTTGGATAGGGGACTCCCCTCTTATCCTACTGAAATTAGGCAATGAAAATTCAGGCTTTGATCCTAAAAGGGGTTGAATTTTCAGCCTAGTGATTAGGACACATGGCTGGAAGAGATGAATCCTTTATCTGAGGACTTCTTCTATGTTTTAGGCAGTAACCGGGGGTGGATAATATGAATTTGGATCTCGTCAGGAAGAGTCTGAGTGTGACCTCCCACTCCCTACCAGAGCACACAATATGCAAAAGAGGATCCATTTTAACGGGAGAGCAAGACATACGCTCCTCTCTAAAACAGTGCTACCTCCGTGCTGGAACACACTTGCTTTCTGCAGTAGTAGGTAAAGACATCTCTACCCAGGAGATGGCTGGTGCTTCAGAAACACCCATGTCCTTAGGATATTTCTGTTCCCTGGCTCTAGGGGTTCCCCCTGCAGCATCTGGGGATTCCTGCAGGCATCATGGAGCCTCAGGCTTATCTGTCCAAAGGAACTTTAAAGACACTCACAACTGGTGTGGCGAAGATAGGGCACCGTTAGGTTGAATAATTTGTTACCTAAAAATGCTTCTGACAGATGGCAAGGCTGTTCTGGAACACTGTGAGCATAACAGATTTTGGGACAGGGTGCTGAAAAGAACTGATTTTAGTGAAAAGTTGGATTTTTATCAAAATGACCTTCTTCACTCCAAGTGCCTGCTTTGCATAGAAAATGGAAAAGCAATTTCCAAAATTTGAAAAGAAAATGAACATCCTATCGACTTACTGGAGTTATGGTTCGGGTGTCATTATCCTTCATGGACCACATGTGTCCTGTGACTGGACTCCATGTCCAACCCGCATCATTGCCAGATGTTCCCATGATGTATCACAACAGCACAAGATGACAGAAAGCCATCATTCACGTTAAAAAAAGCTCTGAGTTTAAGGAAAAGAGTGGCTTGCTTGCCCTGAACACTTGCAAGTTCCTGAATCTGATGTGGAAACCAGTTGCATCTACCTTGCTTCCGCCC